>NC_041219.1:97458171-97491110 GCF_002837175.3 Physeter macrocephalus
TGGTACACATATACAGTGGAATATTACTCAGCCATAAAAAGGAATGAAATTGTGTCATTTGTAGAGATGTGGATGGATCTAGACTGTCATACAGAATGAAGTATGTCAGAAAGAGAAAAATATTGTATATTAACGCATATATGTGGAACCTAGAAAAATGGTACAGATGAAGCAGTTTGCAGAGCAGAAATAGAAACACAGATGTAGAGAACAAACATATGGACAACAAGGCGGGGAGGTGGCGGGTGGTGGTGGTGGTGGGATGAATGGGGAGATTGGGATTGACATATATACACTAATATGTATAAAATAGATAACTAATAAGAACCTGCTATATAAAAAAATAAATAAAATTAAATTCAAAAATTCAAAAAAAAATAAAAGTAGTAATTCAAAAAGATATATACACCTCTATGTTCATTGCAGCATTATTTATAATAGCCAAGATATGGAAGCCACCTAAGTGCCTATCAATAGATGAATGAATAAAGAAGTGGTATAAATAAAAACTGGGTGTTAATCAGCCATAGAAAAGAATGAAATCTTGCCATTTGTGACAACATAAATTGACCTGGAGTGTACTGTGCTAAGTAAAATATATCAGAGAAAGACGAATATCATATATTTCACCTTTATATAGAATAAAAGAACAAAGTAAATGAAGAAGCATAAGGGAAATTGAAAGGATTGGGGGATGAGTGAAATAGGTGAGGGAAATTAAAAGGTACAACCTTCCAGTTACACAATAAATGAATCATGTGGGTGAAATAAACTGTGTGGGGAGTATAGTCAATAATAATGTAATATCTTTGAATGGTAATATATGGTAATGAAACATTGTAACAAACATTTTGTAATGTATAGAAATATTGAATCACTATTTTGTGCACCAGGAAGTAATATAGGATTGTAGGTCAATTATACTTCAAAAGACAAATAAACAAACCATTTTTCAGATTTTTGGTTACCAGAGGCCAAGAGTGGGAGGAAGAGAAAATAGAGGAAGGTGTTTCAAAACATACAATCTTCCAGTTATAAGATAAATAAGTACTGGGAATGTAATGTACAACATGATTAATATAATTAACACTGTGGTATATTATGTATGAAAATTGTTAAGAGAGTAAATCCTAAGAGTTCTCATCGCAAGGAAAAAAATATTTTTTTCTTTTATTTTGTATCTACATGCAATGATGGATCTTCACTAAACTTATTTTGGTAATCGTTTCATCATGTATGTAAGTCAAATCATTATGCTGTATACCTTAACCCTACGCAATGCTATATGTCAATTATATCACAATAAAACTCTAAGAGAAGAAAGAAAAATAAAATACTACCTCCCACTAAGAAAGCCATTTGTAGAAACACAAGGGTTACTTTCTGCCAAAAAAAAAAATGATATGAACACCTTTTAAAAGTATTTGTTGATTCTTATTCAAATTTTCACTAACTCCTTAATGCTAAGATGAAAAAATCTTATCAGGGTTTTAAAATAATTTAAGTATTGAACATAACATAACCCTATTTTATATTCTGGCATGGTGAAACAACTAATCTTAGTGCAAGTTCTAAGTAAGAAATTGTATTATGTATCCATTATTAAGTAACTACTCAATAGTAGATTTTATTGTACATAAAATATCACTTACATATAAGACATCAAACAATCGATTTGCTTATAGGTAATAGATTTTAGCATGTACCTTTGTCAAGTAATAATGGGCTACAAATATTGAATTTTTTGTGTGTGCAACATTTTCCTAGGTACCTTACATGATTTACCAAATCTAATAATTCCATCACCAACCTTCCAATGCTTTGTTTTCATTCAGTAATGCTCCAATAATCTGAGACTGATACATTAATTTAATTTACTAGTGTTCATTTATAAATATATAAAAAGTTAAAAAATAAGTTAAATGACAAATGGGTTTATGCCCATATCGCTTTCAGCTTCTGAATCAAAAGTAGTGTAGATAGAATATGGGCTTTGATACTCTGGGCTTCTGTATTGCACAGCTCTAGGGAACACGATCTGGTATCATTTTCCCTCTGCCTGAAGAACTTCCTTTGCCATTACTATGGTACAAGTCTGATGGCAATTAATTTGCTTAGCTTTTGTTTATCTAAAAAATTATTAAGTATTTATCCTACATTTTTGAGAGATATTTTGTTAGGTATGAAATTCTAGATTGACGGGTTTTTTTTTCCCATTTTCTTTCAGTATTTTAAAGATGCTATTCTTTAAAGATGTAAGTTGTATGTGGGGGATTAGAGAGAAGATGTTACAAATGACATTGAGGATTCTGGCTTGGAACAAATCAGTGGATGTGGACACATGTAACAGATTGACTAAGAAAGTACAATAAATGCAGGAAAATAAAGGATTGTAAATTGGTTAGTCCTATTCACTTCATTCTTTTTAAGCCTTTTGCTCTCTGGGATGAATGGGGAGATTGGGATTGACATATATACACTAATATGTATAAAATAGATAACTAATAAGAACCTGCTATATAAAAAAATAAATAAAATTAAATTCAAAAATTCAAAAAAAAATAAAAGTAGTAATTCAAAAAGATATATACACCTCTATGTTCATTGCAGCATTATTTATAATAGCCAAGATACGGAAGCCACCTAAGTGCCTATCAATAGACGAATGAATAAAGAAGTGGTATAAATAAAAACTGTGTGTTAATCAGCCATAGAAAAGAATGAAATCTTGCCATTTGTGACAACATAAATTGACCTGGAGTGTACTGTGCTAAGTAAAATATATCAGAGAAAGACGAATATCATATATTTCACCTTTATATAGAATAAAAGAACAAAGTAAATGAAGAAGCATAAGGGAAATTGAAAGGATTGGGGGATGAGTGAAATAGGTGAGGGAAATTAAAAGGTACAACCTTCCAGTTACACAATAAATGAATCATGTGGGTGAAATAAACTGTGTGGGGAGTATAGTCAATAATAATGTAATATCTTTGAATGGTAATATATGGTAATGAAACATTGTAACAAACATTTTGTAATGTATAGAAATATTGAATCACTATTTTGTGCACCAGGAAGTAATATAGGATTGTAGGTCAATTATACTTCAAAAGACAAATAAACAAACCATTTTTCAGATTTTTGGTTACCAGAGGCCAAGAGTGGGAGGAAGAGAAAATAGAGGAAGGTGTTTCAAAACATACAATCTTCCAGTTATAAGATAAATAAGTACTGGGAATGTAATGTACAACATGATTAATATAATTAACACTGTGGTATATTATGTATGAAAATTGTTAAGAGAGTAAATCCTAAGAGTTCTCATCGCAAGGAAAAAAATATTTTTTTCTTTTATTTTGTATCTACATGCAATGATGGATCTTCACTAAACTTATTTTGGTAATCGTTTCATCATGTATGTAAGTCAAATCATTATGCTGTATACCTTAACCCTATGCAATGCTATATGTCAATTATATCACAATAAAACTCTAAGAGAAGAAAGAAAAATAAAATACTACCTCCCACTAAGAAAGCCATTTGTAGAAACACAAGGGTTACTTTCTGCCAAAAAAAAAAATGATATGAACACCTTTTAAAAGTATTTGTTGATTCTTATTCAAATTTTCACTAACTCCTTAATGCTAAGATGAAAAAATCTTATCAGGGTTTTAAAATAATTTAAGTATTGAACATAACATAACCCTATTTTATATTCTGGCATGGTGAAACAACTAATCTTAGTGCAAGTTCTAAGTAAGAAATTGTATTATGTATCCATTATTAAGTAACTACTCAATAGTAGATTTTATTGTACATAAAATATCACTTACATATAAGACATCAAACAATCGATTTGCTTATAGGTAATAGATTTTAGCATGTACCTTTGTCAAGTAATAATGGGCTACAAATATTGAATTTTTTGTGTGTGCAACATTTTCCTAGGTACCTTACATGATTTACCAAATCTAATAATTCCATCACCAACCTTCCAATGCTTTGTTTTCATTCAGTAATGCTCCAATAATCTGAGACTGATACATTAATTTAATTTACTAGTGTTCATTTATAAATATATAAAAAGTTAAAAAATAAGTTAAATGACAAATGGGTTTATGCCCATATCGCTTTCAGCTTCTGAATCAAAAGTAGTGTAGATAGAATATGGGCTTTGATACTCTGGGCTTCTGTATTGCACAGCTCTAGGGAACACGATCTGGTATCATTTTCCCTCTGCCTGAAGAACTTCCTTTGCCATTACTATGGTACAAGTCTGATGGCAATTAATTTGCTTAGCTTTTGTTTATCTAAAAAATTATTAAGTATTTATCCTACATTTTTGAGAGATATTTTGTTAGGTATGAAATTCTAGATTGACGGGTTTTTTTTTCCCATTTTCTTTCAGTATTTTAAAGATGCTATTCTTTAAAGATGTAAGTTGTATGTGGGGGATTAGAGAGAAGATGTTACAAATGACATTGAGGATTCTGGCTTGGAACAAATCAGTGGATGTGGACACATGTAACAGATTGACTAAGAAAGTACAATAAATGCAGGAAAATAAAGGATTGTAAATTGGTTAGTCCTATTCACTTCATTCTTTTTAAGCCTTTTGCTCTCTGTCTCATATTTACTGACTCCTTCTTAGTTGCAACATCTCTTCAACTGGTTTCTGTTGTACTCATCTTTGTCTCTTGCCTTTCTAACCATTCCTTTTCAGTCTCCTTTGCCAGTGCAACATTTTTATTATCATCCTTGAAAGATAAGAGATCTCTTCTCATTTCATTTTCTCTTCCTAGGCATTTTCATCCACCCTAATAACTTGACCTACCATGTACAATGAATCCAAACTTACATCTTCAGGCAAAGTGTCTTTTCTGAGCTTCAGACCCATCAATCCACTGGTCTACTTTATATTTACATTTATATTGGGTAACTGATAGGCATCTTAAACTTGGACAGTCCAAAATTGAATTCTTGACTTTTCTCTGAAACTTGGTTCCACCAGTCTTCCCTATCTTAGTTAATGGTACAAATCTCTACTCATCTGCTCATACCAAAAACTTAGATTGTATACTTTATATTTTCTTCTTTCTCTTTGGCCACTAGCCCATTGGTTTTTACTTGGTAAATATACATATATTGAATCTATTTTTTCTTTCCTCACTACCATTAACATAATCTGAGTCAATACCATGCCTTGCCTGAACTAGTATGATAACCTCCTTAAAGTTTTCCCTGTGTAATTTGTGTCAAATACCCTATCATATCAACTAGAAGGATATATTTTTAATGCAGATGTCATCATATTATCTCCTGGCTTAAAATTGTCCTGTGTTTTTCTACTGCAATTAGGATGCTATTCAATTCTTCAACAGGGTATAACGGGTCTGTATCATCACTAATCTCATCTTGTGCATTCTCCCTTTATTCACTACATTCCAACCACCCTGGCCATCCTCATGTTTTTCCCCAATGTACAGACTCTGTACAGACTGCCCTCTTGGCCTAGAATGCTTTTTCCTGAGCTCTTGTCTTAATCAACTTCATCTCATCTTTGAGGTTATAACTTAAAATTTACTTCCTCTGGGAACCATTCCTGATCATCCTCCTACTCTTCCTCTTTGCAGGCTAGCTTAGGTATCCTGTGATTCAGTCTCATAATACTTGTACTTTTTGTGGGTAATACAGCAATCATAATTACTTACTTGTATAATAACTGTGTATTTAATGCCTGACTCTCCTAATGGCAGAGATCACACTTGTCTCACTTAATTTTTTACCTCTGTTATTTATCACTGAACTTGGCACATAAAGAGTGCCGAAAATATTTTTGTGGCTTCATAGACATATGACTCAGTGGCACAATTTGTGATAGTATTTATCTATTAACAAGACCTAATTCTTTAGGATGGAAAATTGGCAACTGTGATGTGGTTGGCCTAACAGATCTGGGCTGCCTGCTTCCAAATAAACAGTTTATATTCAACTTCAGACCTTTGGCTATGGATTCTTACATCTTTAGTCACACTCTAAAAATAGCTATTCTTTTGTCCCAGGATTTTTGCCTCCTCAGCTTACCACATCTGCCCTAATCTTTAACTCTGCTTTGATGCACATCACCCTGACCACTTTCACTTATGCTATGTAACCTATTCTTTGTGTCCAAACTAATCTTCACCTGAGTGGGAGAGTTTCATCTTCTCCCTGATACTACTTAAGTTCTGTCCCTTCTGGATTTATTGTGGTCCCAGATTCTTATCTTGTATCAAACTAAGACAGAACATTCATCAACCATTGTTAATTCCAGTTATTTCCAAATTGGTATTTTTATTCTGGTGTCCTGGTGAAACTTACCTCACATCTTATTTGCTGGTCCTTGCTGCTGTAGTGCAGTGCTTTTCAAACTTTACATGACATGGATCATTTGGTAAACTCTTTTAAAATACAAATTCCCAGGCCTCACTCTAAGAAATTCTGATATGTAAAATCTGCATTGAAGCTCTAGTAAATTCCTGGGTCATGATGCTGATGTTGATAGTCTTAGAATTATACTTTGAATAGCACTACTATAATAGTTTGTCAACGTTTGTTAAAATCTGGTGGAAGGTTGCTGTCTGAGGTTGTGAAAACACTACAATTGCTTTAACTTTTCTTAGATCTGGTAATCATTATCTAAGCTACTTCCTTATTTTCACCGTTGAAGCCATCAGACTCCTTCTACCACCCATGAAGAAGTATCTGCTTAAAAACTCTCTTCTCTAACAAATATGCCTGTTTATGTTTTCTTTCATGAATATTTAAAAGCATAGTTTTATTCTGATCATGTGTCATTGACTGCAGCCAATTTGTTTTACATTAGGAGAAGATGTGCACTTTAGTGGTTAAATACACAACATTTCATGAGCTGTAGCATGAAGTTTGGCCCTGAGCCTCATATATATTAGCTGTAAATTCAGTTTATTCATTAGTAAAATTAGAAAGGTAATAATAGCCTCATTATTAATATCTATCTTATAGCAATGTTGTATTGATTGGTTAAATGAAAGAATTTGGAAAAAACAGTATTTTCCTGCCACACAGGAGTGCAGAAAATTACTAAAACTGGTACTATATTTTATGCTTATTTTTTCTCAAAGAATTTAAACCTGGCATAAATTAATGTTCAATAAAAGCTTAAAATTACAAGACTTAATTGTGTCATAATAGTTATAAACACAGTTTTGTTTAAAATTTGTAATAAGTCTTGATTTAGTCAGGCTGCTCCAGAGAAACAAACAATAGAACCAACAGAATATGTGTGCGTGTGTGTGTGTGTATAACATATAGAATACATGTATAGCATATAGAATATATATGTACAGTATATAGGATATATATGTGTTTATATATAAAAAGATTTATTCTAAAGTATTGGCTCAGGTGACTGTGTGTGGCAGGCTGGCAAGTAAGAAATCCCTAGAGTAGGCAAGAAGGCTGAAAACTCGGCAGGAGTTGATGCTACAGACTTAAGGCAGAATATCTTTTTCTCTGGGAAACTTCAGTGTTTCCTCTTAAGGCCTTCAAGTGATTGGTTTAAGCCCTCCCTCCTTATGGAGGATAACTTACTTATTTAAAGTCAACTGATTTTAGATGTTAACCATATCTACAAAATATCTTCACAGCAAAGCCAAATCCGTGTTTGATTAAACAACTAGATGTTACAGCCTAGTCAACTGACACATAAAACTAGCCATCATAACTCCTTTATATCTACAGGACAAAAATCAAATTCTCTCTTTGTATTTAAGGATCTCCATGATCCAACTCCATTTCTCTCATCTAATTTCTCCCTCCTCAGCTGTGAGACTCCTTTTCCAAGTTCCATCGTTTCCAATTATTCATCTCCATGGGAAGTACTTTCCCTTTTTTGTCTCATAGTCATTGTAACTTTCCTGCATCCCTCTGTTATAATCCTCTGTACATGTAATAATTTCTCTCTATTTAGAGCTCCTTGATTGTGGGAACTATGTTTTCTTTTTATGTCTATCCCCTACAGAGACTTTTCACTGTGGCACTCAAAAGACATTTGCTGAATTTATTATCTCCCAGCAAAAAAGTTGCAAATAATGGCTTTATCAATGATGTAAAACTTAATTCACTTCATTTGAAGGAACATTTTAAAAGTGTAACCAACTGGCAAATTGCCCATTTCCTGTTTTATAATGATATAATTTAATATAAATATAATATTTAATAAATAAGACATTTAATATTTTGGTAATATACTGTGTGGATAAAATACCAGGTGGACATAATTTTAATGACAATATTATGAGTCGAGTTTTACTGAAATTATATATTTTCTCACTATCCATTCAGAAATAAAGGAGCAGTTATTCATTTTCAAATTCAAGGAGCAAGGTATAAAACAGCAGGAACTTAGGCAATTCAGCAATCCATCTATCTTGAGAGGAATAAAACATTATCCCACTCTGTACTGGCTGGCACAGCTCTTCACCAACAATCCCCCATTTGGGTATCAAAACAAACTGGTCTTTGTGTTTTGTTTATGCTGTCACCAGGACATTACTCTCAAAGCACTTCAGCAATACAAAAATAATGTTGCTGTCTCTTACAGGAATAGCTAAAAAATATTCATGAAAAGTGCTGCTCGAAGAACGTATTTATCTCAGGTGGTTTCTTCATTGTGCAAGGACAGTGATATTAAACTAAACTCTTTATTTTGTCAAGGTCCTGAATATTTTTTCATTTTACATACGTCTAGGTAAAATCCTGAATTGTGGAACATTTATTAGATATGTATAAGAGAAGTGATATAAATTTACCGGCTAGGGAAAATGATCCAGCTTTTGTCACAAAGAGCATTCATAAATGGAACATTGGGAATTCCAGACCATAGAAGAGAATTTGAGATGTATTGAGGGGTAATAGAGATGAGCATTAATGCTGCCTGTACTTATTGCTAGATCAAGGTGATAAACCAGGAGTAATACAGTGACATGGCTTAAGCAAAATCAAAGATAAACTGATGACATTTTAAAAGTGATCACCTTTTCATTGGTTAAAATGTAAAAAGGAACCAGTTGATAAACTACATACATATCATGTGCATCAATGTGTGTAATAATTCTAAATTTGTCAAATACAGCACTTAAAAGAGTAGAAAATTATTAGTTCTAACTGCAGTAAGTAATAAGAATTGCTGTAACAACATAAAATAAAGATTTGAGGAAAGTGCTCCTTCCTAAACTCAGCCATAGACTAGTGGTAAGCCTCTTTTATAAGCTATGTCTGAAAGGAAAAGGCAGGGTTCAATCCTGTGGTGACAATCCTCAGCTGGCTGAGAATAAAGGCCCAGCTCTTAACTGCTGCAAAGGATCCTCCCTCAAGTTTGGGTTAGGGTTGTTGTTCCTTGGGAAATAGGCAGAACTGATTTCCTAGGATCTTTTAACAGAGAAGAAATTTTTAAAGAAGGTTAAGAAAGAGAGTTGGAGAGAAGAATTTATGGCGAAATAGGAGACTCACATTGCTCCCCTGCCTCTATTGGGTGTTGGTAGGGTGTAGGAGAGGTGGACAGAAAACCCTCCCTTGAGATTTGGATGTGATTTTGAATGGGGGTGCTGGCTCTCCTTCCTGCTTGCAAGTTACTGAGCAGCAGAATCCCAGATATTTCCAGTACTGTCAGAGCCTGGGAACTGGACAACTGGGAGATGGCCAAAAGGCACAGACAGGGAGAAGAGAGCAAAGCCCACTCTAGTTTCCTGTGGGACTCCACGATGCATGGCAAAAACTGTAAGTATCCTATTAGTTAGGTACTCTACGATCACAGTTGGAAGCTGTAACTTAGGGAACAGTCTTGTAAGAGGTATCCTGGTAGAATGAAGTGATAGTATCACAGAGGTAAGGATGGTTCTCTGAGATAAGAGGGGAATGTGGTTTCCTATCCATAAGACTGCCCATCTCAGAAGCTGCAGGGGGAACTCACTGACTCCTAAACACCATCTGTGTTACCCTTTAGAGGCAGCTAAGGGTATCAGCTGGATAGGACAAGCTCCAAAGACCAACCGGACACAGGCCTTAACAGCAGGACTCATACATATTTGTAAGAGTCTCTCATGTACTAGAATTTGCTGCTGGAAAGAATCTCAGAAACATGGTGAGAAAAGTGCCACCCTTCTTCTGATTTATAAACACAATGTATTTGGACACGAGTTATATCAGCAGCTAGTGTGCTTTGTTGGTACGTATACTTGTGGTCCTTCTAAAAAAGTACAATTATTTATTTCATATGAATTGGTGTCAAGTCAGATCCCTTACCACTCCATATTTATAGAATTATATTTTCAAGTATAAAAGAAAAAATTTATATTTATGTCTGTAATATTTTATCTTGGTTTGAGCTCAGTGTTATAATTGCTACAATAAATTGAATATTGATTCTGTTTTCCAAAGTATTAGCTGCTGGGCTATATAATGGCAAGTTGTTGTTATATTTAACTTTCTCATGTTTGCACTGTACTCTTTGGAATATGATTTAGGCTACCACTTTCATTGTATAAACCTAGAACTACAGCTCTGACACCAAACTTAACAAGCAAAGCACAGAAGGGAGAAAATATAGATGTGATTGTAAGTGCTAAAAAATAAATAAATAAAATCCTAGAAAATCAAATGAATTAAAAGAATACTTTTTGGGTGGAAGGACAGTTTGATGAATTATTATGACACTAGTAAAGATAGATTCAATGTGGACCGTGGAAAGGGGAGAAAAATTAAGCTGATTGAGAGAGGGGCAGGCAGCCACTAGACTTCAATAGATGAAGTGAGTACTATTAACACTAGCCCAGGGCAGCACCCAAGTGTGGACTTTAGTAAAATAAACAATAGATTTGTATAAGTCATGGGTCTATGGAGGCATTTCCAGATTAAATGGATCAAGGAAGGTTAAAGTAGTAAATATTAAGGATGTAAATCTAAAATGTAAGAATCTTACAAATGTTCATATACATGAATATAAGAATATTGCAAGGATGTTAAAAATAAAATTATCTTTAAGTGAAACATTAGAAAAAAAAACTTATGTAACTAAGAGAAATGGCCAAATTATATGATATAATATTAAAAAATGGTTTTGAAAAATTTGTGACATGAAAAGTTTCAAAATTCAACACACTATAAGATGAACTAAAAAAATAGAATGTTAAAATTTATGTATCTGTGACTTCAAAATATCTCAAGATGTTAACAAAAGTTCATATTTGAGATGTGAGATTATGAGTTATTTCACTTATTCTCCATTTTTTTTTCAAAATAAGTGTGCATTTTTTAAATTAAAGGGCTCCTATTATAGAACACTTACACAGTTATTTCCTCTAATCATTATAATAATTTTTTAATTGTTACCCTTTGTGCCACAGGAGGCACATTGAATGGCTTGCCTATACTCTTACAGGTGTCAGCAGAGACCTAGAATTCAAGTTTAAGTTCCTTTCAGTTCCTTTCACTGCAACACATACAAATGTATTCTTGCCTCACCATTTATGAGAAGGAATGAAACCCATCATTTCAAGGGTTTGTGAAAATTTCAAAGCAATTTAAGTGTTATTGACTGATAGGTGATTCAGTAATCAAAATGCAAATATATATGTTAGAATTTCATATCCTTTCCATGCCAAGCTTCTGCTCAGAATAATAATTTAGTATGATAGCAGAAAGTCATACAAGGAAATTTAAAAAGCAGATTATATTATCTACATATGGAAAAATAAACTTCAAAGTAATAACTAAATCAATAATTACATAGCAATTAATATTTTTCTGTAAGGTATTATGCTGAGGCTTAAAAAATGTAGAAGACATAACTCTCTTCCCTTATCGGTTTTATAATCTCACTTATGAAATATATGTGAATAATCAAAATAACAGTAAAGATTTAAACTAAAAATTAAGAATATAAGACAAAGGAGAAAATTGGAATCTATTAAGTGTATACTAAATAGTGGGAACTGACAGGCATTTGCTATGTGTCATCTCATTTACTCTCTCAGCAACAGGATGTACAATGTAACTGATGAGGCAGAACCTAAGAGGAAGAGAAGAAGCTTCTCTAGTGAAGTCAGTGAGTCATCTAGAGAGAATTTCTTTTTAAAAAATCATGTGATTTGTCCTTAGTAACCTAGTAGGTACCTATCTTCCTGGGGAAAGATTATTTAGAACCTTTTCTATTACTTAAAACCTTTTATGACCTGCTAAATTATGGCTCACCTTCCACAAGAGTGGGTCACTGAGTAAGTTTTTCAAGAGGTTACTTGGGGTTGGAGAATATCCTTTTGTGATTTAGTGTTATTGAAACCTCCTTAAAGGATTTCTGTTTCTGACTGGGGTTGTCAGCAGCAAAGGATATCAGGAGCCTCAACAAGGTTACCCTGTGGCAAGGGAGCGCAAGGCCATTGACCCAAGCTCAGAACCATGGTTTAGAGATTCCTGGAGAAAGGTTGAGGCTGGCAGCCTTTCCTGTCCTGACCAATATATGATGGTGGGAATTGCAGGAATGATCGCAGATGACAAGTAGAATTATTAAGTCCACAGTGTGCAGGGATCAGTTCAGACAGGACATCCCTGTAGCAGTGCAAAATCACCAGGTGGAATCTGCTGGGGGACCAGTTTTCCATAGCAGCTCCACGTATGCTGACAGAAAGTAATAGATGGACTCCCCGTTTTCTTTCTGCTTGGGATTTGAAAGCAGGGCAGACTACATTAGATAGAGTGATCAGCAATGGGAGTGAGGGCAGCAAGGACCTCAGGAGGGAGGCATTGGACTTCCTGCTAATATGGGCATGCCAAGTTTCAAGTTATGTGAAAAAAAATAAAAGAGATGTAACTGCATTTGAATTCCAGTTGCTTTTATTTTATTTTTTTTATCATGAGAAGAAGGCTCAGAAATGATAATCGCTTGCCTAAGCAGCCACAGTTAGTAATTTGCAAAACTAGAACTCAAACCAATTCTGTTTGACACTAATCTTCTATTCTCTACAAAAGGGATGTCATAAGACATTATATATTTTCCAGATAAAATTATACCTCTAGCAAAATTTAGTAAATTATTATTCACTAGTAAATAGTAAAATGTTTTCTTAAGCTCCAGATGAATGCTGTTGTGCAATTCTGGGAGAAAATAAAGCTTATGTTTTCTTTATGAAAAGTTCACAGTCATTTTATTTTATTCCTCATTGAATCTCAGGCACTAAATCCTCTGTGTCTTCCTGGATTTTCTTTATTGAAGAAAACAATTATTGTTTTGATGAAATGGAATAAAAATTCATGCAGTTTTTTTACATTAGCCATGCTCAAAAAATAAAGCCACAGCTTTTAATATATATTAAATAATTCATTCTAATATAATTAATGAGAAACTTTATTAAGCATCTAAAATAATTCAGTTGTGCAACAGAAATAACAAGGGGAGTCTGCCAAAATTCATTATAATAAATAGTATTTAATGGCACTGAAAGAGACACTAGGGCTATAGTGTTTTTCCCATTGTTCCCCAAAGTGCCAAGTACAAGAGTGAACACATATTTGGTGTTAAACAAACTACTTTTGATTGATGATAGCTGCTAAGTCCTGAGTAAACTGTAGCATTTAGGAGGGTGCATGGAATTGTTGAAAATCATGTAAAAGTTATAAAGATATCAAGGTTTATGACCGGCAAGCAAATGAGAGGAGTTACTTTAAAAATAAAAAAGATGTGACTTTATGCTTACAACATTTAATTCATGAAAGATTGTTATAAGTAGATAACTTGACGGGGATAGATTTTTTTTTTTTTATATCCCCAAAGCCTAGAATAGAATCTGCATTCTAGTGAGCATCACAGGGAGCTGATAATGAATATTTGTTGAATAAATGGATAGTTATATGTGTTATACTTTTATTTAGGCTCATATTTGTTAGATATTAGAAATACTACACAGTATTTAAAGGTCGAGTGAAGAAATACAAATAAGTCTTCACAATAACACCCATAACTGGAAGAAGAGAGTAACGTGAGGTATGGGCTGCTCACAGAAAAACGGAATCCTCTGGTAGATCCCATATCCCGGTAACTCTGGCTTCCATTTTAGCTACTTAGAAGTTGTCCATTAATCTAATCACCTTCCATTTAACAGTGCTGTCTTGTTTCTCTAGCTGCTTCCAGTTCTTCTTTTAGTGTTGGCATTCTGCAGTTTCATTTTTATGTGTTTACATGTAAACTTTCTTATAATTTATCCTGTCTCAGGTTCCTTAGGCTTCCAAGATCTGAAGATTAAGTATTTTTCAACAATTCTCTGCTGTTACTTCTTTAAGTATTTCTTCCTCTTCTTTATTTCTATTTTCTGATTTTAGAACACTAATTACATGTTTTACATCTTTTCATTCTGTTCATCATCTGTTCCACGGTCCATAGTCTCTCTGGTAATTTGCATTTTTTTCTTTCTGTGATGTTTCTCTCTTTGATAATTATTTCTTTGGATTACAAATTTAGCTGGGTCAATTCTATTAAACTGCTCTTTAAGTGTATAATTTCAATTATAATATGTTTCATTTCTATTATTCTTTTCCAAAGCCACTTCTCATTTTTAAATTGTCTGGTTCCTTGCTCATATTTTCAGACATTTTTTTCTTTAAATATATTTTTGGTAGTTAGACTAATGGTCCTCCTTCTACTCCCAGGATGCCCATGACCTAATCCTCAGAAACCTGCAAATATGTTACCTTACCTGGGAAAAGGGGCTTTGCAGATGTGATCAAGGTAGCGTCCTTGAAATGGTGAGATTATCCTGGATTGCTTGGATGGTCCCAATCCAATCACATGAGCTCTTAAGAGCAGAAGAGGAAGGCAGAAGAATGGGTCAAGAGATGCAATGTGAGAAGGACTTAGCCCAGTGTTGCTGGCTGTAGAAAGGTAAGGAAGAGGCCATAAACCAAGAAAGGCAGCAGCCTCTGGAAGATGGGAACAACCTTCAGTTTATAGTCAGCGTGAAAATGGGGACCCCAGTCCTACATCCACAAGGAACTGAAATCAGTCAGTAATTTGAATGGGCAGAAAATGGATTCTGCCTTACAGTTTCCAGAAAGGAACCTATCTGCCACACTAAATTTCAGTCCAATGAGAACTGTACTGAACTTCTGTTCTATAGAACTATAAAATAATTAACTTATGCTGTTTTAAGCCACTGTTTGTAATAATTTTTTAGCAGCAATAGAAAATTAATATAGATTTTAGTACTAGAATTGAGGTGTTTCTATAACAAATATCTAAAAATGTGAAATTGGCAGTGGGTACAGGCTGGAAGAATTTTATGAAGTATGGAAGAAAAAGCCTAGTTTTCTTTGAGTAGACTGTTAGCAGAAATACGGACATTAAAGAATGTCCATGAGGGCTCAGAAGGAAGTATTACAGAAGGAGAGCATTACAGAGAAGTCCTAAATTGCCTCATAAAAAATATAAATGGTCATGAACAAACTATTAATAGAAACATGGATTTTAAGAATGCTGCTGGTGAGGGCTCAGAAAGAAATGAGAACATGTTATTGGAAACCAGAGGAAAAGGGATTTTTGTTACATAGAAATCTTAGCAGACTTGTGTCATGCGGTTATATGGAAAACAGAACTTGTAAGCAATGAACCTGGATATTTAGCTGAGGAGATTTCCAAGTAAAGTGTTGAATGTGCAGACTGATTTATTCTTTCTCCTTAGAGTAAATGCAAGAGGAAAGAAATAAACTGATAGAGGAACTGTTAAACAAAAAGGAATCAGGACTTGATGATTTTGGAACTTCTCAGCCTTCCCATATGGCAAAATGTTAAAATTAAGATATTCATTTAAATTTAAATTTATTTAAAAATTAAAAGATTATTTTTCTGAGCTATTTCAGAAAGATCGAAAGATCAGAGTAATCAGTAACATAAAAGACTCTTTGAAAAAATTAAGGAAGTTATCATAAATCCCATCAGTCATCTCATCAGAAGCCAAAAGTAGAGATTTTCTTGGAAAGATCTGCGCATGAGCCTCTTTGTCTAATGGATTGAATCCTTGTAACATCTATGGAAAATCCACAGAGCTCTTGAGAATCTTATACAAGCAGAGACACTGCCAACTTGGACTGAAGAGGTCAGAGAGATATGATGTGAGAAAGTCTCAACCTGCCTTTGCTGGCTTTGAAAGTAAAAAAGGGGCCCAAAGTAAAGCCATGTGGCAGCATGTGGAAACTGGGAGAAACCCTCAACCTAGAGCCAACAACAAAACAAGGAGCTCAATCCTATAACCACAAAGAACTGACTTGTGCCAACAACCCAAATAAACAAGAAATTAATTCGATTCTCCCTAGAGCCTCCAGAATGAATTGCATCCTGCCTATACTTTGATTTTCATCTGGTGACACTTGTACAATGTGTTGTTTTATGACACTAAGTGTGTGGTAATTTGTCATAGAAAATAAAAATAGCAATAGAAAATTAATTTATTTTCATTTTAGAATATTCAACATACTTCTTTTCTGAATCTAATCATTCCAATACAATGCATCTTTGTAAGACTATCTCTTCTGTCATGGTTTTTTTCAGCCTTCTCTCAAGTCTAATTTATTCTTTATGCTTTGTAATTTTTAAATTGGTAACTAATTATTTTAGAAATTTATCTTGGGAACATTCAATTTGGATTCACAAAGCAAGTGATTTATTTTGCTTCTACTCACTGACTGTGAATCTGGAACCACTCTAAATTACTGGATAAACTTTGTTGATAACACAGGTAAATTCTGCCACCAAATCTCAGTGAAAACTATCTAATAATTCTGAGTTCTAAGGACAAATCTGTGTCCCTCCACCCAGTGCAAGGTCTAGATAGGCATGTTTCTTTGATGTACCTTCTTGGTGGTAGGTTTATTTTGTATAGACCCTTATTCTTAGAGTGTTGTCCTTAAGGGTTCTGATTCTCTGAGAGAGACACTTCTATCAGACTACAACTAGAGTTAGCCCTTGGCTTCATCTTCTGTCCCAGTGTTGCTCTTACTTACCTCTTGGGTTGCTTTTTTCACTTCGTTTTTGTCCCCTTTGGATTTTTTGCTTTCTTACCCTTTCAGAAAAGCATTTAAAAAGAAGTATTTTATAGTCATATTTTTAGTTTTTCATTTAACAGCTGCCAGAAAAGGAACGCTCTATAAATTATTTTTAATCCACTTAAATTTATTTTTTAAAAATTGAAGTAATAGTTTGTTGCCTGTATAAGGGTTTTATTACCTTAAGTAAAACTGTTACCAAAGTGATAGTTTTTAAATTCAACTTCTTGATGCATTTAACAAGTACAGGGCTTCCCTGGTGGAGCAGTGGTTAAGAACCCGCCTGCCAATGCAGGGGACACAGGTTCGAGCCCTGGTCCGGGAAGATCCCACATGCTGTGGAGCAATTAAGCCCACGTTCCGCAACTACTGAGCCTGCCTGCCACAACTACTGAAGCTCGCATGCCTGGGGTCTGTGCTCCACAACAAGAGAAGCCACCACAATGAGAAGCCCACGCACTGCAAAGAAGAGCAGACCCTGCTCACCGCAGCTAGAGAGAAAGCCCGCGTACAGCAGCAAAGACCCAACACAGCCAAAAATAAATAAATAAATAAATTAAAAAATTTAAAACAAAAACAAAAACAAGTACAGTTCTTGATGGTACTAATGTCAAGAAAAATAAGTAGCAGACCACAGGCAATATGTTTCACATTTTAGATCTCTACTTTCTAAAAATGTATTGATAGCACTATATAAAGACTCTCCTCCAGACTCCAAATATAGAAAAAAAAAACAAAATAGTCTTTGAGAATCAAACTCTAAGAAATTCAATTAGTCTTTGTACTGCTTTTATATTTTAAATAAACATAATTAAGCTCAAATCTTTAGATTTAGAAAGTATATTTACTTTTTGGTTTGTAAATTAAAGATCTACATTTCCTTGATGATATTTACGACCAGTCTTGATCCACTCAATCAGAAGTAATACAATCCTTTGTCCTTCCATAACAAGAGATTACGTTATGAGGTAATAATTTGTTTATTTATTTGTGTTTTGTTTTTTTTTTAACTAGACTGTGAGCATCTTGAAAAGAGAAACCATATCTATTAAAAGTATTGTAATGGGCCCAGAATTTAGCACTGAATTTAGGTACTGAATAAATATTTGATAAATTTAATCTATGAGTGAGTATGTTTAGTAAAATGTAAGAAGTTTGTAATTCTGTATACATATTATTTTAACCTGTATTTTAAACTAATATTAAGAAAAAAATTTTAGTATTATTAGAAATATTATAGAATTGTAGGCCAGCATTAGTGAGAGACATCACTCCAAATGAAGTAATTTGTACTCTTAAGTAGAGATTCCCTTCTTTCTTTCTCTTCCTGTTTATCATCTAATTCACATATTTCATTGCACAATGAATGAATGAGAGCTTAGATTCTTAAATAAAAGTAATTTTAAATTGTATTTTGCCTGAAGCGTTGTTAACAGGATAATGGTAATGCTCAATGAAAGAAAATCCTTAAAGTAAAAGCAGTAACATTGTCAGCATTTAAAATAAATGTTTTCTAGAGCTGACTTTTAAGTAATTTGCATTACTTACTTTTAAAAGAAATACACTATGTTGCCAAACAAAGAAATAAACAAATCCCAAACAAATAAAACCTTTGAGAATTTAGTGTTATATATAGAAGGCATACAAGTTACATCTTACATACATTTTTCAAGCTTACAACCCTGTATTTTGTTCTTAAAATGTTCAACTGAAAATGGTGTTTAAATATCAGCCGCATGTGCTTCTATTTTTACACTAATCCTTCCATAATAATCACCCCCTCTAAAGTAATAAATACATTTAATGGAATTAGGACCCAATCTTCACCCCTTTCTTCATTTAACTTTCTATGTCCTGTAAGAACAGTGAATGTGGGTCCCCTTCAATATTTCAGATGCAAAATAGAGAAACCAAACTCATTCTGTTCTCTAACAAAATAGTTTATATTCCCTTTCTATCAGTTTAAAAATTTTTCCTTTTTTTGCTGTGAGAATAATCTTAAAACCCTCTCTGTTCTTCCTTCCTTTATTCCTTTTATCTAATCTATCATAAAGAGCTGTCATATTTGTTTGCTTCCAGGTCTTCAGGCCTCTATTAGAATTAGGACATCATTTCATGCCTTGACAGGACTAGATAATTTTCAAAGATCCCTTTTAATTCAATACTTCTTATCTTTTTTAACTGATCACCCTGACCACATTGTGGATTCTTGTACCCAACTCCAGTGGTAATAATCCAATTTAGTAGTTTGCAGGTAGAGGACACTAGAGATGAAACTGGAACAGTCACTCAATATTATCCATCAAAGTATGTCCGTAATCTCAGTCTGCTCCGGCTATACAATTTTTATTACATTTTCCTCAAATGCTCTTCATTCCAACTTGTCACTCTAGCACACTGCATATCTATAGGATCTTTCACGCTTTTGTTAGTGGTCATCATAGCACAAAACGTTCCCTTCTCATTGTCTCCTCAGTAGAAAATTTGCAAAATTCAGTTTAACTCTTATCTTTTCCAGGTAGTTTACACAGTGATGGTTTCCTATCATTCCATTCCAACCTCTGTTAACTCAGCAATATTGAGCACTACATAATTCAGTATTAATTGTCCTTTAGTTGTTTATGTATTTGCACAGTGATTTACTTGTATGGCTATTGTGCGAGAGGGCACTGAGAGGACATTTAATAAGTAGTCATCAAACAATTTATCACGTTTTGATATTTTTGAAGTTGAGAAATAACAAAAAGATAAAACAGAACCAATATCATTGAGTGTTTACCATGAACTGGAAAATTTCTCAATGCTGTTACTAAAAATACATTTGAATATTCTATTACACACGGTTTTGGCATATATTTTTATTCTTTAAAACTAAAATACACATACATAAATATACACATCCCCCAAGTAAACAGCTTACCTTGAGATTGTTCTGAGTTTAGCTTCAGAAACCATCCAAAGCAGGTATCTACAAATCAATAATTATGAAACTACAGTCAGTTAGCTTGAAGATAAAGGTGCTTTTACTTTTAGCAATGATTTTTAATATTTTCTACAAAAAATTAGTAGCATATTCATCATGTAGAAGTTTTTGTTTTTGCCTTGACCACTAAAGTTTTGGAATATTCATAAAATATATTTTAAAAATCAGTAAACTTTTTTTTTTTTTTTTTTTCGGTATGCGGGCCTCTCACTGTTGTGGCCTCTCCCATTGCGGAGCACAGGCTCTGGACGCGCAGGCTCAGTGGCCATGGCTCACGGGCCCAGCCCCTCCGCGGCATGTGGGATCTTCCCGGACCGGGGCACGAACCCGTGTCCCCTACATCGGTAGGCGGATTCTCAACCACTGCGCCACCAGGGAAGCCCCAGTAAACACTTTTAAGCTAAAGGAATTTGACTTGTTTCACTATTTGCAAAGCCTATTGATGGGTTATATCCTAAATATCATCTTATTAAGCATTATTGAATTGTATTAAAATTAACATTTTAAATAAAGTTATAATAATAGGACTGCTGAACTTGACCCATTTTATAATAATGAACACTAGACTAAAATATATTATAGAAAGCATGTGTATATACCATATGCACCACACATACACCATATGTATATGTGTGAGTGTGTATTCCAAATGTATGTTTACATATTGATAATATAGAACGGTATTACACACATACACACACACACACACATAACATACGTAAATTTAAGGAAAAAAACACAGGTAGACCTAAATAATTTGGTAAAGTAAACCAAGTATTTGGGTGTAATCTAATGGATCAAATTCAACCGAGCTCAAGTGTTTGGATAAACTGATATTTTGGTGATATTAACAATAACAGCAGCAAAAGTCATGTTGTGAGTTTTATAGTTTATAGAACACTTTTTCACATTCTTGTTCAAGTCTTCAGTAACCCTCATGATCACAAATGTGTTCCCTCCCAAATACTAATAAGGTAAGCTTGGTCTGAATTAACACAGAGGTAGTTACATAGGAAGCTTGCCCCTCAAATCCCCATTCTGAGATTAGCCTTTACATTTAAAATACAAGCTATGTCATAGTCCCTCATAAACAAAACACACTTGAAATCTATGAAATCTAACTTTTCGTATGGCTGAAGCTCTTCTTTTAGATCTTGTCTCAAACATCCCTTCTTCAGAATGATGGCAGATATTAATCAAATAATGACTCAAATCAATACGTAACTGTATGTTATATTAAATGTGATGAAGAAGACTCATATGGTACTTTGAGTATAATGAGGATCCTGATTTAGTTTGGAGGGAATAAAATTTAAACTGAGAATGATCAGGCAAAGACAGAGCAGGAAAGAGAGAGAGTGGCCAGTTTTGAAGGACTGACAGGTGCACAGTGAGGCATGAAGGAGCAAGGCACCATGGAGGAGCAAGAAGAAGGCCATAGGGCTAAAGCACAGACAGGGAGGGGTGAGTGGGGGTGTACAGAGCTGGAGAGCTCTGGCAGGAGCATGGCAGGTTTTGAAGAAGATTTGTCTTTATCTTACATATTACAAGAGGCCATTGAAAGGATTTCTGCAGATGAGTGACATAATAAGTTTTCCTTGAAGAGGGTAGCTCTGATAGAAGGAAAAAAGTGGATGAAGAGTGAATGTAGGAACCCAGTGAAGGGTTATTATTCTAGTTCAGGAAAGAGAGGTAGTGGCTTTGACTTGAGTGTTTGAAAAAGATATTGAGAAAATGGGTTTGTTTTAATAAGTTTTGTAGGATACAGTATAATCTGTCTCTCTAACTTGATTATAAGTTCTATGAGGGCAGATACTGTATCTTTTTACCGACCATTATATCCTCTGCCATCATATGCTTTGTACATAGTTGATACTACAAAAAATAATTTTTTAATGAATGAATAGTAGGAAAGGAAGAGAAAATTGGAAAGTATAAGGAACTATTATACTATAATAGTATAATGGTACTATTTACTGTGATAAGAATCACTAGAAAAGATCAGGTTTGCAAGTGAAGTCATAAGTTTAGATTTTAAAAGTGGAATTTTTTGGAAAAGCAATATCTATCATAAGAATACCAGTAACTGTGTGAAGCCATGGGAGTGGATGCAATATCTATGGGGAGAAAATAGATTAATAATGATAACTGAAAATTTGCAGGCTCTTACTATGTATAAGGCACAGTTCTAAGGATTTTACATGTATCAATCCCATTAATCCTAAGAATAACTCCACAAAGAATATTTTATTTATTATCCCACTTTAAAGATGCAAAAACCAAGGTACAGAGAAATTATATAACATGCTTAAATTCATACAGCTAGTAAATGGCAGAACTAGGATGTGATAGGCAGAATTCTAAGAGGGCCTCAAACACTCCTAACCCCTGGTGTATGTACCTTGTACACACAATTTCCTCTCCTGTGCAGGGCAAAAGCTGTAAATCTGATGGGATACAATTCCTACTATTTAGTTATTAGTTGACTTTGAGTTAAAAACAAACGGGAGATGATGTAGGCCTAGCCTAATCAGTTCATCCCTTTAAAAGAACGTCAGATTGGAAGTGTTAGAAGGTCTAGGTAGGGGGCCACATGGCAGAGAATCACGGGCAGCTTCTAAGAACTGACACTAGGCCCTGGTCAACAGCCATCAAGAAGATGGGGCCTTCAGTTCTACAATCACAAGAAATTAAATTCTGCCATCACTAGTGAGCTTGGAAGAAGATTCAAGCCTCTCAGATGAGTCCTCAACACTAGCCTCCAGCTAGATTTCAGCCTGTTGAGACCTTGAGCAGAGGACCCAGGTGAACTCCACCCAGACTTCTGTCCTGCAAAATTGTGAAATGCTAAATGAGTGTTGTCTTAAGCCACAAAGTTGTGGGAATTTGCTACACAGCAATAGGAAACTAATGCTCAGGATTAAACGTAGGTAGTCGGTTTATGTAGCCTGTGTTGTTAAGACTTAGCTGTACTGCATAAGGTAGGAGAGTTGAGAGTGAGAAGAGAGGCTAATGCCAGCAGAGCCCTGGAGAATGCAGACATTTAAAGAATGTGCAGAGGAAAATGAACCAGCAAGGGAAACTGAAGAGAAACAAAGAAACTCGGGAAAATCCAACAGAGTATGGCATGATGGAAGACATGAAGAAGAACGATCTGTGGAAGGAGGGACCTTGACTGGGCAAGAGTGTGGGGGCTGCAGAGAACAAGTCTGTTGAGGACTGAAGCATGTTCGCTGCATTCAGTAAGATAGAGGAGGCTCCTATGGGCTTTCCTCTGGTCAACTGAAAAGTGCAGCTGGCATTTAGAATACCCTTTTTTTTTTTTTTAATTAAGGGGAAAAACCATGTGATTGGCTGGGGAGAAACATCTTTTCCAGATAGACTTTCATTGCTCGATATTTTCATACAGGAGAATTATAGACCTCTTCCTCAAGAACTAGACACATTTGGTTAATTACAGCAGATTTGAAAAGTAAATCAATTAAAATGTTTTTTGTCACAAAATTTAACTTCCAGGATTAACAATTTCTTAAGTGACAAGGCAAAATTACATCCAATTAGTATTCTAAAGAAAATTTAATCTCCTGAGATGACTTCTCTTTGGTGACTAATTTTATGGAAAGAAGAAATAACAATGGCCAACTCTCCCCTTATCCCACATAAGATATTAAAAAACCAGAATTCATTCTACATGTAAGTTGTTCCTAATACGTGGGGGGAAAATTTATCTCCAATGGAACCCTTAGGAAATGAGAGGAAAGTTTATCCAGGGATCTCTGCCACATACTCAGCATAGGATTGGGGCCATGTGTAATGGCCCAGCCTGAACTGAGATTTAAAATTTTCTATTTTGAATGATCAAGACAGTTGCCCAATGAGATAGAGACCCAAGTGTGAGAGTGCAGTGTTAGTGTTTCTTCTGGTGGCTTACACAAAATCTCTTCACATCTGACTTCATCCCTTTGTCTCTTCTGAGACCCTTTGTCCCAGACATGATTGTGGGTTTGTCTGTTCCTAACACTTTACCCATCTATTCAAAGATAGCTTAATAGACCTAATACAGTCATTATTTATATTCCAAGATTATCATTCCTTTTGCTGATCACTTACATTTCAAAATCTTGAGTTTGTTTTGCATTCAATTTATTTTCATGTATTTGGTTTCCACTTTTAGCTGCTTATGGATGAGACAGTTCTTGCTAACAGAAGCGACCTTACTAGTGAGCATGTGATTGCTGTCTAGTGTAAGACAAAGACTAATTCATTAATGAGTCATACATCTTCATAAAGAAAAGAGACTTCTGTCATCCTTGCATAAAATTCTTTAAAAAGAAAGCCTACCCTTTAGTGTGATTGGTCATTCCAGAAAACACATCACATCTTCTTACTCAATAAGCCCTGAACCTCTAACCAAAACAAGAGACTTGACTAGAGTGTCTTGACCTTTCCTTAAAGTCCTTCTCTTTTCATTCATGGAATTTTGAGATGAACCTTAAAATGAGGCTTGGTCTTTTTTTTTTTTTTTCCTCAAAAAAGAAACTATAAAAATAAGAGACAAAGACAAGTGTGAGAAACAATTTCAAATTTTATTTTCTATGTTGGATATCCCAGAACCATATTGTATCAATAGTTTCCCACATTATTGACAACTAAATAAATTCTTGGCTGATGTTTCAGATCTTTCATCTCAAACATTCCAAATCCCTAATGGCCTTAAACTTTAAAGCCTAGTCATTCAGATGATTCTTTATCCCTTTTCCCACCTGGAATGTGGATACAGCAAGTCTACGTGTGATCTTTCCAGTATGCCTCTCTTGTACAAAATGAGATAGATAACTTCTCATGGCCATCTTGTCCAACCCTAACTTCTTATTATTTTCCCAAACTATAGTTTTTGTCTTAGGCTGTGTTCACTGTGTATAAATACTTCACATTGGTTTCCAATTACTTTAATAAGCTGATTGTTTTGGTAAGCAGCACTTCTGGTATAATAAGAGTGCAGAACAACTCTTCCATATCCCTGTGCTGATGAGCTATAGTCCCCAAAGGAGGTAAATTTTAAGCTTTGTAGGACCACAGTCTAGAATAAGACATAAAATATAGACTACAATTTGGTCTGAAGCTTTTTCAGGAGAAAGATATGGTCCAAAAGATCTTAGGAATCCAGACGAAATTCTAAACTCAAATTCTTTATATTTGCCCCAGAACTACTGTGACTTTAGGGAGATTTATATTTCCAGATAAAATGAATCCTCATAACAATGGCAGGAGCAGGAACCAGAACTAGATTGCTTTGAACTATGCTTGTCTATGAAAATCTTTCATAATCCAGCTAATATGAACCCTGTTGTGCTTTGTACCTATATGTTGATATCAGTGGAAATGCTCCTTTTTTGTAATCAATTTCTTCTTTTAAAAAGAGATTTCATTTCTCCTACCAATTTTATTTAACTTTGAGAATTTTCTATATTGGATCCCAAAGTATTTCTTAACTGCTTCACAGTTAATAATAGGAAAACTTAACTTTCATGACTTGACTCTAAAACACACTACAAAGAATGTCTTAATTGACAGCAAACTTCTTGGAGGATGTTCTTATAATTAAGGTCCATTCCCTGGCCATTGATATTTAGGAAATTGGAAAGTCTGATAAAAAATAAATCTCTTAAAGTTTGCTGTATATTTCCTTGCTCCATAACTAATTATACCTTTAGGTATATCTACACATCCAAATGACACCAGACAGCTAGCTTTTAAATTATAAATGTCTTTGGTAGAATTCTTTTAAGTTAAAGGTGAAAAAAGGTGAGGAGGGTTAAATTCTGATTCATTTTTAAAAATGAGAAGTAGCACACAGAAGGAACAGTTAAGTAATTCAAAACAAACTGATGAGGAGTTGAGCATTAAACAGAATTTTTGAAGGGTATGCTGAAATAATTTGACATATTTTACTTACTGAACTTAATCTTTATAATAAAAAAATAACTACTATTGAGAAACCATTATTTACTGAGCTTTTAACGTAGATTATTAATTTTTTTTAATCTTGCAA
The DNA here is from genome assembly GCF_002837175.3 of Physeter macrocephalus. Classification (NCBI taxonomy): domain Eukaryota; kingdom Metazoa; phylum Chordata; class Mammalia; order Artiodactyla; family Physeteridae; genus Physeter; species Physeter macrocephalus. The sequence goes on from NC_041219.1 coordinate 97,484,316, forward strand.
AACAGGAATTGTTTTCCTATGTGAAAAGTTTGGTTTCAACTACTTGCTTTAATGAAAAAAAATAGGTAATCACGAATTCTCTGAATTTCAATCAAAAATAGTTTTCAACAGGAAAATAACTCTATCACTATGTCATCAAATTCGTGGCTTTTCTGACTATTAAATGGATGTTTCCCTACTATCACTTTTTAATGTTAAAAGAAAGGAAAATATCAGTTGTTGAAAAGCTTATTTCTTACAGGAAACATTTTCTAGGTAATGCCAATAAAAATCTGGTGAAAAGAAACAGGTTGTTCTGCCTTAGGGGGTTTTTGTTTGTATTGTTTTCTTTAAAAAAAAACAACAACAAAAACCTGAGAATTGTACATGTTTAAGGCAGCATACAGAAACTAGCTTTCCATTGTTGAGCCATAAAATATACTTTGGAAGGAAAAATAAGGCTCACCATACTCCAGATTAATACAAACTTTTTTCTTCATATGTGTAAAATTGAGCAAAATCGAAGTTCAAGTGAATTAATATTTTTAAAGTGATCAGAAAGGTAGGGATCAGCAAACATTTTAGAAAAAGGGCCAGATAGTAAATATTCTATGCTTAGTGGACCAACAGTTCTCTGTGACAACTACTCAACTCTACCATTGTGGTGGAAAAGCAGCCTAGACAATGCATATATAAATGTGTGTGACTGTGTCCCAATAAAACCTTATTTATAAAAACAGTACATACGGCCCATAGCCTGTGGTTTGCTGATCCTAAAATAAGAGAATAATAAAGTATCATCATAACATGGAGATGATGAAACCAAGACACTTTCTTGTAGTGTGTTAAAGCCTTCTAATCATTTTGTCCAAATAGCTAACAGCAACTTTCAGGTATAAACATTAGGCTCTGGGCTACACCCTTAGTTATTGGAAAAATAGGACATCTATTCTTCTAATTCTTTTGAAATGTCCTCCATGAAATATTCTCAGAGATAAAAATTTTAATGATTTATAGCGAGCTGTTAAAACCAACAGTATTTTCATCTCATCTTTATATTTGTGTAAGGAATTCCACAATCTGGCATCTTTTAATGATTTGTACTATTGGAGCAGTAGATTGAGAACATATGCAGGTAAACTTGAAGTTGCTAATTTTATATATATATATATTTTTTTTTTCTTATTTATCCTTGCTAAAAACTCTGAAAGAGATAGTAGTATTAGTCACACTTTATAGGTCGTAAATCTGAAGCTTAAAGTGGTTAAGTATATTGCCAATCTTACATAGCTGTAGGGCCAGGATTTGAACAATGTAGACCCATGCAGTGCTACCATGTATGGTTGTGTAATTTCTGCACTTGTTAGAACACTACATATAAGGGTATAGATGAGGTAAATTGGTATATTTATTATTGAAAATTTCCCAGAGGTGTCAATAGAGTTTATTTGTCTTGCAAAATCAATATTATGACTACTTTTTGATAGAAAGATGTATATTTTAGGATTCTTTTTCTAATTTACAACAATGCACCATATGTGATAGCTCCAGTCCTGGCCTGATTCTAAAGACATTGTTCTTTCACATTATGCTGAACTTTGTGTCAGGACAGCCTCCTGGAGTGTTACAAAAAGTAAGGTCTTGAGGGAATTCTGTGTTACTAGACTGTATATATAACAGTCCCTTCCCTGCCTTAAAGTCCTGGGAATAGTTTATAACTATGAAAACAGAGAAAGGTTTTATATAACATGAAAGAAATTTCAAGATAGACATGACAGGACCTGGTAAATGACTGGATACAGAGGATAAAAAAGAGATAGGAATTATAGATAATATAAACATCATAAGATGTTTGACTAGATGTATGAATATATTATTAATTAAGATTGGGAGAAAAAGTCTGGGGGAAGAGGAAAGATGCCTTTTTTGAAATTCAGTATGAGATGATGGAGAAATCAAAAAGAAAGTGGAAAATATGTACCCAAAGTTAAGACAGTGATTAGGATAGAGCTGGGGATTTGGGTGTCATTTTCATAGAAGTGTGAGAGCTAATGCCAAGAGAATGAGAGAATGTAGTTGGGAAGCGTCTAGGATTGGGAGAAGTGGGACCTATAAGATAAGCCAAAAAAAGAAATAACACTGTAAAACTCTAATTAGAGAAGGGATATGACAAGTTAAAAATAGCACCACTGAAGCCAAAAACAAAAATGTGTTAATGAAAAGAAATTCTCAAGAATGTCCCTTACTTCAGAGAGTTCCAGGAAGATAAGAACTGTGCAGAAATCACTATATCTGGCAATCCAAGAACAACTAGTGAATGCTGCACAGTCAGTCTCAATCCAATAGTAAATTGAGGGGCCAGAACTGGGTGGGGGGTAAAGATGAAGAAATAGAATGTGCAGACTTTAAAAAAAAAATCTAAAACCTAAGAGAAGGCAGAAAAGGAGGAAAGAAGGATAAAGATTTGTTCTGTTTCATATTTGTTTTTATGAGCTGAAGCTGATTGGACAGTTTTGAAGCTGGAAAAGTATCTGGAGGAAAGAAGCAATTTAAGATAAAAAGTTGGAGATGAATAACTGACGATACTGTATTTCACAGAAGACCCAAGAATCCCAAGTCATCAATCAGTAGTGGCTTCAAGTGATATCCTGTCCTGCTCTTATCTTTTTTTTTAAGGAGCTTTATTTAGATATTATTTGCATACCATAAAATTGACATATTTTAAGTGTACAATTCAATGGATTTTAGTATTTTTATGAGGCTTTACTTTTATGTGTCCAATATTTGACATAGCCATAAGAAGATATCATCTGTCTTAGAATATTGTAGATCCTCCCAACTTAATCATGATGATGGAAATATGAAATAAAAGAATAATAGAGAAATATCAGTGCTATGGGATGCATCAACATTACAGGTTACCGTGTGGAATGAGGTAAATGCCCTAAATAGTTGCATCTGTAGCTTTCACAATAGATAATAATAAGCCACACTTATGACTTAAATAAACTTTTGTTTTCTACCATTAAGATCTATTTAGATCTGTAACTGACCTATAAAGTAACTATGCAGTAATGTACTAACTACAGTACATTTTTGCCTTACATTGACCTCTAAGGTTTGTTTTTGTTTGCTGGTTTGTTTTTTGCCATACTTCCCAGGGCAATTTTGTACCATTTCAAGTAGCCATTGTAATAATTCTTTGTGTTCAACCTTGATATTAGGTTGTGAAAACTTGCTGGTGCCTACAAATAACAAAACATCATGTAACTCTCTGTAGTCTTGCATTAAACTCATGGATGTAGATATTTGTACACTTTTGCTCCTGAGTGATGATTTCTAGCCTTACAGCTCTTTGCTTTACCTGGAATTGGGAGGAAAGGTTCTTCAAATGAAGTAAAATATAAACAGTACAAAAAAGAACATGAACCGTGGCTTATTCATAATATACCTATATATGTTACCCCTCATCAGGATATAAGATTTAAAGAGGACCTACAAGATGGCAGAGAGGTAAGATGTGGAGATCACCTTCCTCCTCACAAATACATCAAAAATACATGTGCATGTGGAACAACTCCTACAGAACACCTACTGAATGCTGGCAGAAGACCTCAGACTTCCCAAAAGGCAAGAAACTCCCCACATACCTGGGTAGGGCAAAAGAAAAAACAGAGACAAAAGAATAGGGGCTGGACCTGCACCAGTGGGAGGGAGCTGTGAAGGAGGAAAGTTTTCCACACACTAGGAAGCCCCTTCAGTGGTGGAGAAGGGAGATGGGCGGGGACAGGGAGCTTCAGAGCCACGGAGGAGAGTGCAGTAACAGGGGTGCAGAGGGCAAAGTGGAGAGATTCCCGCACAGAGGATCAGTGCCAACCAGCACTCACCAGCCTGACAGGCTTGTCAGCTCACCCACTGGGGCGGGTGGGGGCTGGGAGCTGATGCTCCAGATTCGGAGGTCAGATCCCAGGAGAGGACTGGGGTTGGCTATGTGAACATAGCCAAAGGGAGCTACTGCACCACAGTTAACCAGGAAGAAGTCTGGGAAAAAGTCTGGAAATCCCTAAGAGTCAAGAGACCATTGTTTCGGGGTGCACGAGGAGAGGGAATTCAGAGCACTGCCTAAATGAGCTTCAGAGATGAGCGTGAGCCACAGCTATCAGTGCAGACCACAGAGATGGGAATGAAATGCTAAGGTTGCTGCTGCAGCCACCAAGAATCCTGTGTGCAAGCACAGGTCACTATCCACACCTCCCCTCCCAGGAGCCTGTGCAGCCCACCACTGCCAGGGTCCTGTGATCCAAGGACAACTTCCCAGGGAGAACACACGGTGCACCTCAGGCTGTTGCAACATCATGCTGGCCTCTGCCACTGCAGGCTTGTCCCGCATTTGGTACACCTCCCTCCCCCCTGACCTGACTAAGCCAGAGCCCCTTAATCAGCCGTTCCTTTAACCCCCTCCTGTCTGGGCAAAGAACAGACACCAGAGGATGACCTAAATGCAGAGGTAGGGCCAAATCCAAAGCTGAACCCCAGGAGCTGTGCAAACAAAGAAGAGAAAGGGAGGTTTCTCCATGCAGCATCAGAAGCAGTGGATTAAATCCCCACAATCAACTTGATGTACCCTGCATCTATGGAATACCTGAATAGACAATGAGTCTTCCCAAAATTCAGGCAGTGGACTTTGGGAGCAACTGTAGACTTGGGGTTTGCTGTGTATGACCGACTAGTTTCTGATTGTTATATTTATTTTAGCATAGTTTTTAGTGCTTATTATCATTGGTGGGTTTCTTTATTGGTTTGTTTGCTCTCTTCGTTTTTATAATACTTTTTTTATTTTTTCATTTTAATAATATTTTTATTTTTCATTTTAATAAATTTGTTTATTCTATTTTACTTTATTTTATTTTTTCTTTCTTTTTTTTCTCCATTTTCTTCTAAGCCATGTGGCTGACAGGGTCTTGGTGCTCTGGCCGGGTGTCAGGCCTGAGCCTCTGAGGTGGGAGAGCCAAGTTCAGCACATTGGACCACCAGAGACCTCCAGGCCCCAAATAATATCAGTCAGCGAGAGCTCTCCGAGCGATCTCTGTCTCAACGCTAAAACCCAGCTCCATTCAATGACCAGCAAACTCCAGTGCCAGACACCCCATGACAAACAACTAGCAAAACAGGTACACAACACAACCCATTAGCAGAGAGGCTGGCTAAAAGCATAATAAGTACACAGATACCCCAAAACACACAACTGGATGAAGTCCTGCACACCAGAAAGACAAGATCCAGCCTCATCCACCAGCACATAGGCACTAGTCTCCTACAACAGGAAGCTTAAACAACCCACTGAAATAACCTTACCCTCTGGGGGCAGAAAGGAAAAACAATAAGAACAACAAACGTGCAGCCTGGGAAAAGGTGACCCCAAACACAGTAAGTTAAGCAAAATGAGAAGACAGAGAAATACACCAGATGAAGGAGCAAATTAAAAACATACCAGACCAAAAAATAAGAAGAGGAAATAGGCAGTACACCTGAAAAAGAATTCAGAGTAATGATAGTAATCCAAAATCATGGAAACAGAAAGGAGAAAATACAAGAAATATTTCACAAGGGCCTAGAAGAACTAAAGAGCAAAAATACAATGATGAACAACACAACAAATGAAATTAAAAATTCTCTAGAAGGAATCAATAGCAGAATAATGGAGGGAGAAGAAAGGATAAATGACCTGGAAGATAAAATAGTGGAAATAACTGCTGCAGAGCAGAATAAAGAATAAAGTATGAAAAGAATTCAGGACAGTCTCAGAGATATCTAGGACAATATTAACTGCACCAATATTCGAATTATAGTAGTCCCAGAAGAAGAAGAGAAAAAGAAAGGGACTGAGAAAATATTTGAATAGATTATAGTTGAAAATTTCCCTAATATGGGAAAGGAAATAGTCAAGTCCAGGAAGTGCAGAGAGTCCCATACAGGATAAATCCAAGGAGAAGCATGCCAAGAAGCATACTAATCAAACTATCAAATACAAAGAAAACATATTAAAAGCAGCAAAGGAAAAGCAACAAATAACATACAAGGGAATCCCCATAAGGTTAACAGCAGATCTTTCAGCAGAAACTCTGCAAGCCAGAAAGGAGTGGCAGGACATATTTAAAGTGATGAAAGTGAACCAAGATTACTGTCCCCAGCAAGGATCTCATTTAGATTTGATGCAGAAATTAAAACCTTTACAGACAAGCAAAAGCTAAGAGAATCAGCACCACCAAACCAGCTTTACAACAAATGCTAAAGGAACTTCTCTAGGCAAGAAACACAAGAGAAGAAAAAGATCTACAATAACAAACCCAAAACAATTAAGAAAATGGGAATAGGAACATACATATTGATATTTACCTTAAAAGTAAATGGATTAAATGCTCCAACCAAAATCATAGACTGGCTGAATGGATATAAAAATAAGACCCATATATATGCTGTCTATAAGAGACCCACTTCAGACCTAGGGACACATACAGACTGAAAGTGAGGGATTGGAAAAAGATATTCCATGCAAATGGAAATTAAAAGAAAGCTGGTGTAGCAATTCTCATATCAGAAAAAATACACTTCAAAACAAAGACTATTACAAGAGACAAAGAAGGACACCACATAATGACCAAGTGATCAATCCAAGAAGTCGGTATAACAATTGTAAATATTTATGCACCCAACATAGGAGCACCTCAATACATAAGGCAAATGCTAACAGCCATAAGAGAGGAAATTGACAGTAACACGATAATAGTAGGGGAGTTTAACACCCCACTTTCACCA
>NC_041219.1:97491144-97492226 GCF_002837175.3 Physeter macrocephalus
GAAACAAATGACAATGAAAACACTATGACCCAAAACCTATGGGATGCAGCAAAAGCAGTTCTAAGAGGGAAGTTTATAGCAATACAATCTCACTAAAAGAAACAAGAAAAATCTCAGATAAACTATCTAACCTTACAGCTAAAGCAATTAGATGTAGAACATCTAAAAAAAGAAGGCGAAAAAAATCCCATAGTTAGAAAAAGGAAAGAAATCATAAAAATAAGATCAGAAATAAATGAAAAAGATGAAGGAACCAATAGCAAAGATCAATAAAACTAAAAGCTGGTTCTTTGAGAAGTTAAACAAAATTGATAAACCAATAGCCAGACTCATCAAGAAAAAAAGGGAAAAGACTCAAATCACCAGAATTAGAAATTAGAAAGGACATGTAACAACTGACCCTGCAGAAATACAAAGTATCATGAGAGATTACTACAAGCAACTATATGCCAATAAAATGGACAACCTGGAAGAAGTGGACAAATTCTTAGAAAAGTGCAACCTTCTGAGACTGAACCGGGAAGAAATAGAAAATATAAACAGACCAATCACAAGCACTGATATTGAAACTGAGGTTAAAAATCTTCCAACCAACTAAAGCCCAGGACCAGTAGATGTCACAGGATAATTCTATCAAATTTTAGAGAAGAGCTACCACCTATCCTTCTCCAAATCTTCCAAAATATAGAAGAGAAAGGAACACTGCCAATCTTATTCTACAAGGTCACCATCACCCTGATACCAAAACCAGACAAAGATGTCACAAAAAGAGAAAACTACAGGCCAATATCACTGATGAACATAGATGCAAAAATCCTCAACAAAATACTAGCAAACAGAATCCAACAGCACATTAAATGGATCACACACCCTGATCCAGTGGGGTTTATCCCAGACTGCAAGGATTTTTCAATATACTCAAATCAATCAATGTGATATACCATATTAACAAATTGAAGGTTAAAAACAATATGATCTCTCAATAGATGCAGAAAAAGCTTTCAACAAAATTCAACACCCATTTAGGATAAAAACCCACAAGAAAGCAGGCATAGAGGGAACTTTCCTCAACATAATAAAGG
>NC_041219.1:97492289-97494074 GCF_002837175.3 Physeter macrocephalus
TTTGTTATAAAGCAGAAACTAACACACCATTGTAAAGCAATTATACACCAATAAAAATGTTAAAAAAAAGATGCAGACATGGAGAATGGACTTGAGGATGGGGTAGGGGGATGGGTAAGCTGGGACGAAGTGAGAGAGTGTCATGGATATATATACACTACCAAATGTAAAATAGTTGGCTAGTGGGAAGCAGCTGCATAGCACAGGGAGATCAGCTCGGTGTTTTGTAATGAAACTTAAAAGCTTTTGCACAGCAAAGGAAACCATAAACAAGGCAAAAAGACAACCCTCAGAATTGGAGAAAATATTTGCAAATGAAGCAATGGACTAAGGATTAATCTCCAAAATATAAAAGCAGCTCATGCAGCTCAGTATCAAAAAAAACAAACAACCCAATCCAAAAATGGGCAGAAGCCCTAAATAGACATTTCTCCAAAGAAGATATACAGATTGCTAACAAACACATGAAAGGATGTTCAACATCACTAATCATTAGAGAAATGCAAGTCAAAACTACAATGAGGTATCATCTCACACCAGTCAGAATGGCCATCATCAAAAAATCTGCAAACAATAAATGCTGGAGAGGGTGTGGCGAAAAGGGAACCTTCTTGCCCTGTTAGTGGGAATGGAAATTGATACAGACACTATGGAGAACAGTGTGGATGTTCCTTAAGAAACTAAAAATAGAACTACCATATGATCTAGCAATCCCACTACTGGGCATGGGACGGTGGGAGGGAGATTCAAGAGGGAGGGTATATGGGGATATACGTATATGTATAGCTGATTCACTTTGTTATACAGCAGATGTTAACACATATATATGGAATCTAAAAAATAAGAAAGAAAAAGGTCATGAAGAACCTAGGGGCAAGACAGGAATAAAGATGCAGGCATGCTAGAGAATGGACTAGAGGACATGGGGAGGGGGAAGGGTAAGCTGGGACAAAGTGAGAGAGTGGTAGTGTATATGTGGATATATATACACTACCAAATGTAAAATAGATAGCTTGTGGGAAACAGTCATATAGCACAGGGAGATGAGTTCAGTGCTTTGTGACCATCTAGATGGCCTGTTTTGAATAGCAGGAAGATAAGGAAAGTGAGAAAATAAACAGAGCTGGAGGAATAAGGCTCCCTGACTTCAGAATATATTACAAAACTACAGTAATCAAGACAGTATGCTATTGGCACATAAACAGAAATATAGATCAAAGGAACAGGATAGAAAGCCCAGAGGTAAACCCACGCACATATGGTCACCTTATCTTTGATAAAGGAGGCAAGAATATACAGTGGAGAAAAGACAGCCTCTTCAATAAGTGTTGCTGGGAAAACTGGACAACTACATGTAAAAGAATGAAATTAGAACACTTACTAACACCATACACAAAAATAAACTCAAAATGGATTAAAGACCTAAATCTAATGCCAGACACCATAAAACTTTAAGAGGAAAACATAGGCAGAACACTCCATGACATAAATCACAGCAAGATCCTTTTTGACCCACCTCCTACAGAAAGGGAAATAAAAACAAAAATAAACAAACGGGACTTAATGAAACTTAAAAGCTTTTGCACAGCAAAGGAAACCATAAACAAGGCAAAAAGACAACCCTCAGAATTGGAGAAAATATTTGCAAATGAAGCAATGGACTAAGGATTAATCTCCAAAATATAAAAGCAGCTCATGCAGCTCAGTATCAAAAAAAACAAACAACCCAATCCAAAAATGGGCAGAAGCCCTAAATAGACATTTCTCCAAAGAAGATATACAGAT
>NC_041219.1:97494497-97504308 GCF_002837175.3 Physeter macrocephalus
AGCCAGGACATGGAAGCAACCTAAGTGTCCATCATCGGATGAATGGATAAAGAAGATGTGGCACATATATACAATGGAATATAACTCAGCCATGAAAATAAACGAAATTGAGTTATTTGTAGTGAGGTGGGTGGACCTAGAGTCTGTCATACAGAGTGAAGTAAGTCAGAAAGATAAAAACAAATACTGTATGTTAACACATATATATGGAATCTAAAAAATAAGAAAGAAAAAGGTCATGAAGAACCTAGGGGCAAGACAGGAATAAAGATGCAGGCATGCTAGAGAATGGACTAGAGGACATGGGGAGGGGGAAGGGTAAGCTGGGACAAAGTGAGAGAGTGGTAGTGTATATGTGGATATATATACACTACCAAATGTAAAATAGATAGCTTGTGGGAAACAGTCATATAGCACAGGGAGATGAGTTCAGTGCTTTGTGACCATCTAGATGGCCTGTTTTGAATAGCAGGAAGATAAGGAAAGTGAGAAAATAATGAAATGAAGGAAGGATTATGGTAAAACCGGGATTTGTCTGCTTTTAGAAAAAAATGACTCACAATAATGCTTCTTTTCTTTCCCGTCCACAACCCTTAAGAACATTGCAAGCCAAAAACAACGAACCAAACAAACCACAGTTAGTGCTTTGGACCTGGCCCTTTATCCACAGTCACCCCACATAACAGGTGTCAGTTTGGGAGGAAGTTTGGGGGATCTAATATAATAATATAAACTTGTAGCCCTGTTTCATCATCTAACACTCAACTTCTGAAAAGAGGAGCTTGAACTCTTGGCTTCTATTTGCATCTTACATAACTCTCCTCAACCCTGTCTCGCTTCCCCAACACACTCACTCACTCCCAGAGTTCAGTTTCCACCCACTTCTTAACACTGCAGATAGCTCCCTCCTCCTTGCCTACCCTGAAATTTCTCACATCTAGGTCAGTGGCCTAAATAAAAGCAATTCTAAAGGTACATATATATTTAGTTCTTATCTTTTGTAAATCAATTATACTCCAATAAAGATGTTAAAAAAAAAAAAGCAGAGGTAATGTCTAACAGTTGCTACAAAGTACTTAGAATAGCAACATGAAAAAAGCAGGGTCAGAGAAAAACTTTAAGAATGCTGAGCACCATCTTAAAGCTAATACATTTTGTTTTATTTTTTTGTTTGTTTTTGGTTTTGGTTTTTGAAGTCTCTGAAACTCTCTACTGTTCACAATAGAAGAAATTTAACATACAAAAGTCAATAAAATGTTATACTATGAATAATTAAATCATCTCCTAGTTTTATACATCCATTCTTATATTTTAAAAAATAAATATAGATTTTGAGGATTTGAAAGGATGGAAAATGTCTGAATCTGCACTATTGTGGAGGACGAATATGAAAGTAAAATTTAAATGCACTTAACCATATTGCCATTTTCTCAAATTGAAAGTGCCAAGCCCAGTCAGTGCAGAAAGGGAATAGGCTATAGGCTTACATAGAATGTTTTATCAGCAGTTTGTTTCATATAACAAGTCTGGAATTCAGTTTTCTTTAATTCAGGTATTAATTTTCATGGAGTTAAAATTTATTGAAGGTGCTATTTTATACATATATTAAGATCAGAGTCAAGAGATACGGTGGCTACATTGTAATAATCTTTAAAAAGGATGATATACCAACCAAGGTTCATATTTATCACATTTGTCTATGAAAGACCAACTATGGAAAGCTTGTGCAAATGTCTACATATAGATAGATGGATAAATAGATATTGATATGGATAAAGATTAAGATATACATATAGAGAGGACTTATTTTGTTGTTAAACATTTTTAATACCACTCTGATTATATATACATATATATTTTATTCTCAAGGAAGAGGACTCAAAGCATAACAATATAATCCATTTTGGCACTTTTAAGTTTTTATAAGCTATAAAATTAATTTGGGTAAACTGTGTAATTCAAAATTCCATGAAAGGAGTACTTTTAAAACCTTATGTTATGTCTTAGGTGGAGGAAAGACAAAATATTCTGGCCTGTTTTGAATAGCAGGAAGATAAGGAAAGTGAGAAAATAATGAAATGAAGGAAGGATTATGGTAAAACCGGGATTTGTCTGCTTTTAGAAAAAAATGACTCACAATAATGCTTCTTTTCTTTCCCGTCCACAACCCTTAAGAACATTGCAAGCCAAAAACAACGAACCAAACAAACCACAGTTAGTGCTTTGGACCTGGCCCTTTATCCACAGTCACCCCACATAACAGGTGTCAGTTTGGGAGGAAGTTTGGGGGATCTAATATAATAATATAAACTTGTAGCCCTGTTTCATCATCTAACACTCAACTTCTGAAAAGAGGAGCTTGAACTCTTGGCTTCTATTTGCATCTTACATAACTCTCCTCAACCCTGTCTCGCTTCCCCAACACACTCACTCACTCCCAGAGTTCAGTTTCCACCCACTTCTTAACACTGCAGATAGCTCCCTCCTCCTTGCCTACCCTGAAATTTCTCACATCTAGGTCAGTGGCCTAAATAAAAGCAATTCTAAAGGTACATATATATTTAGTTCTTATCTTCTTTGACCTTTATGCAGCTGTATCACCCTTAATTTTTCCTTCAGCAGTGCCATACTCTCCTTATTTGTCTCCACTCACTAAACCACTCCTTGGTTTCTTTTGTGAGCTCCTTTGCCCATCCTTTAGCGAAGACATTCCTCAGACATTTATCTGTCCTTCTATCTCCTGCCTATGTATATTTCTTGTGGGCAGTTTTATTTCCCTTCATGGTTTTAATAAGCAAATCTAGGATGATAAAACCCTTATCTCAATGTTGCTAGTCCAAGGCTCTTTTCTGAGATCTACCTACTGATCATCTTTACTTGGATTGTCCACAGAGATATCAAATGTAAGAAGTCTAATGCTGAACTCATTATCATATCGTTACCCATCCCGCAATTAATCCCTTTTATATTCTCCTGGTTTATCTTTTGGCATCATATTTCATCCTATTGCTCAAGTCAGAAACCTGAGCACCATCCCAGCTCCTCCCTCACTCTTACCTCATACTTCTGATAACCAAGTTCTGATGATTCTTCAATTCAAACATCTCTCAAATCTACCCACTTCTCTTTATCTCCACTTAAACAATCATGGTTATTTCTTCTACATCTCTCGTATATGTTTCTGCAATAGTCTGGCTGTTTACAATCATTCCCAGAGCAAACCTATTCCTCATTGCAGAGTGACCTTTCTAAAATATTATCCTAGTCGTTTCATTCTCCTGTTCAAAACCCACTATTTTTCATTCATTCACTAAACTCCTGCTTCATTTACAGACAGTGTATTGTGCCAGGCACTTTGCTGAGGACCAGGTCTACAGAGACCATAACATATTACCCAGCAAGACACAGTTTCTTTCCTGCAGCAAAACATTGGGTTCTTCTTTTAAACCAAGAATCCACATTTGCAGTATCAGAATTCTTTATTGATCATAATCGTTCATTTGCCTTTTTTGAACCTCGGTGAGTGAGGTTATTCAGGATTTCTCATCCCATAAATGTTACTGATATCTATTTACCTGATTCGCTTCTGCTTCATCTCTCAATCCCTTCCAGATTGAACATGGACCTATTTTCTCTAAGTCTATTAATCAAACAGTTTGAATGCCTTAGCTTGGCTGTATTCTCCAATGGTGCTCCCAGAAGTTTCCCAAATTGCATTTTCCACAAGATCCTCTTCTCAAAAATATTGTTTGGCATTAGATCTGCTATATCCTGGCCTGGTCTGTGAACTGCTGACTTTTCTCAGAAGGGGCTACAAATTTGTTCCTGTTTTCTCAAAGTTTTGTATCACTAATTATTTTCTAATTTCAAAATATAAAGCTTTGTCTTAATCCTCTTTCTCCTCATTTTCTTTACAGCATATATTGCTTTTCTTCAATTTTTTCTTTTCAAAACTCTCTTTTTCTCTGGTTTTTATGATACAGCACTATTTTGGACATCCTGCTAGCTGTCTCTTAGCTTATCTGTCCTTATCATTGGCCTGTGTTTTTTCTGTCACCCAATAAAAGTAACAGATATTAACTAAAATTTGGACCAGCATTCTCTTATTTTTTTTCCTCTGAGCATACATGAGTTATTTTATATACTTTCAAAGTTTTAATGATCATTTCTAGATGTTTCCTTTTAGTTCCAGAATCACTGATGCTCAATTCTTGAGCTAGAGGTCTTCTCCAAATTATGCCAGAGGTCTTCTGTGTCTGAAACTCATGGTGCCCCTCTTCGTTAATCCCCTTCATAACTTCTTTCTTTTCCTGTGGACTGTACTTCTGTTACTATTGGATGAAATAATATGTGTAAATGGTGTACTGTGGATGGCACACAGTAAGGCTCAGTATTCATTCATCCCTTCTTTCTCACTATCTCAGCCTAAAACGGTGCATTTTGCTTCTACTTCTCTTAGAAGGTAAGTACATGAAAGTGGCAATTTTCATGGAGTCTACACCATTTTAGTCTCACTGTCCTGCCCTAATGAAACACTCCTTTCTATTGTTTAGATAATCACAACTTTCTAACTAGCCTCCTCATTCTACTTTATCCAGCACTCCATTTCCAGATAAAATTCCTATGTCACAGCCTTAATCACCTGATTGACTTGTTCAGATACATTCAATGGCTTCCCAATGTCTGCTGACTATTAACTTTGAGCTTATGAAGGTACAGAATGATACTCACATGCCTTTTGGTGACCCTAAATATTCAACTCAGTGTGTTGGATTACTCAGGTGACAGGAAACATGGCAAAAATCCTACAGGTATAAAGTTAATCTTCAGAGCATATAGCACTTGAACAAGTATTACATACCTGCCTTCTATTTTTCTTCTTTCCTAATGTTAATTCCAAAGTATATTTTAGTGATTTATTTTTTGGCTTTAAGCTCCTCACATTATAATTAAAATTCCTATTCCACATACTTGCCTATGTAATTCATCTATCATAAAGTGAATGCAACAGAGAGTATGATTATAGACGAATGTGATTGTTTCAATCAAGGAAAGAACATATTCTCCTTGCTTTTACTTATACAATATGCATAAAATACATTTATCTTTAAGACTCAGAAGGCAGTTTAGAAACAACTCTATTTAGAATCATTTGAATAACTCACAGTTCAATATAACATCTAATTATATTATTTTACAGATAAAACATAAATATGAGAAAAATGTTAGAGGTGATATTAGTATTAATATTCCAGTTTCTAGCTATGCAGGTTTCTTCTCAAGCAAACTTACTTTAACATATAAAAGTATACACATGCTTTCCTGAGAAATCTGAGGCATCAGCAGCCCTTGAGACTTCGGTTCTAACCATCCTCTGACATTTGCCATGTGACTCCGTCCAAACTGCTATTTGTGTATATCCCTTATGTCCTAATTTAGAAAGCAGTCTACTCTTTCAGCATTACTGCAGAAGTGTTGAGAAGACCAATAGAATGCATACAAAGTAGTCTAAGATGAGGGATAAAGACCTCAAATATGTATTTAATTTATTTTCCAAAGGAATTTCATTGTTTTTCTCCCACTGCCACCTTACACTTTCTTGGTGCTATAGAGGCCACTCCCAAAGGGAAAGAAAAGCACTCCCCCAACCACCTCCATGTTCACATCTTTCCTCGAATACATAGCGGTTGAGGTGGAGGGAGAATATAAGGAACATTTATATTGTTTTTGCAAGCACTAAAAATCTTTATAAAATTGTTATATTTAAATAATTAGTATTATTAAATAATAACAACTTATTCTATATTTTATTTTCAGTCACCTATGCTAGAACTCCACCACCCACCCAAGCCAATTTTGATTTTACAATTGGCCATTCTCCTGGGATAGTGCTCTAGGCAACCTCAGCCCATAGTTGCCCATCCTGCTTGTTAACACTGCAGGTCAGATGCTCTCCAAAACAGAAGTGCAAACCTTTCTCACTTATTACAATTATATTAATTGATCCCCAATTAAGGGTTTTCCACAGCAACATAAATAGTCTTACATTTCTTATTTCTGAACTGTCTAAACTCTATATCCTCTTAAATATACAGAGTTTCCCATCTCTAGCGGAATACATACAAGAATAATATTATAAAATAAATAACACTAGACATTGACTTTAGCTTAGTTGAAAATTAAGCTGCTCAGTTAACTATACTAAAGCCATTGTGAGAAATGTACAGACTGCCCATTCAAGGCAAGACTACAGGGAGTCAGGCTGGTGAAGAGGAAAAGATTCTGGTTTGTAGCCCATAAGTGATTTCAGCCCAGTTTCTAATATGTTCTAACTGTGATTCTGAGTAAGTCAACAAGATTTCACAGGCAACATTTTTTTTTTTTAGCTATACTACCTTGAGATTTATTTCTAATGTGATTTCCTATTAGAATAACATACAAGTCTAAGGGTTTCATGAGACCCTATTGGATATCTTTTCCGAGTATCCCTTGGAGCAAGCTTCTTCAGTATGTCACAAAATATTTTATCGACAAATGAAAATGCACTGAGACTTCTGACTTGACAAGCAAAGCAAGATTCAACTCATGGGATTGGAAAATAATTAATTAAAATTGAAACCCTAATAAGGAAGTTTCCGTACCATTAGTTTCATAATGCACCTGCCTTGGCTTATTTCACTGTCACTAGTAAAATATAATTGCTTCATATTTATTATTTTGTACACAGCATGTGCTTTAGATTATCCAATATATCTCAAGTAATATAAAAAGCATTAATTAAGCCAAGCCAGTCTCATTTCTTTTGCATAGTCTCTGATCATCTCCTTTTATACCCACATTTTGGAAATTCTTGTGATTATATTTTTAATTATATGTTATCTCTTAAGCCTTTATGACAGCATCTAGCTTCTAAATTGTCAGTTTGAACCTTGAAATGAAAATTGGCATAAACTACGTTAAAAATTATTTTCATGGCTTCAATATCCAAAGTTCTGACTACATACAGATATATAGTTAATAAATCTAATGGCAATATTTTATAAAAGTTTTGAAATAGAAAATTTCTGATTTTATTTTTATATACTTTTTCAGACAAATTTAATTCTTCTAGCACAAGTTTTATTTCCAGTTCCAAATAATATCACACCTAAGTAGCTCAAAAGAATCTTAATTCCTCTGAAAATTTTCTTAAAAAAACCAGGCCAGAGAGCTATTCTTTTTCTAAATGGCAGACTTGGCGAATCTGCCTCCCCAGAATGATTGGGGCTGCAAAGACTGCCAATGTGTTCCACAAGGAACCCTCTTTCCAGGTAACTTTGACATCCTTTGTGGTGCTAAACGAATTTGATTGCTTCATAAAGAAGAATGATTTGGTACTATTTATTGAAATTCAAAGATTGGCTTACCTAAAGCTACAGGGTTTCTCCAAACTTGATAGGATTATGGTTTCAGTTTCACAACCTCTAAAAAGAATGCTGTACCAGAGTACAAAATAATTTGGCAGAACTCTCTTCTCACTTCTCTGCAGTACAATTCTGAAACCCTGGGGTCTTATCCTCTCAATACATAGTTCTCTCTCTCTTTTTTTTCCCAACTAGCATTGTGTCAAAGAGATATTTACAGACAACTAGTTAAGATAACAGGCTAAGGATGAAACCTTTCCTAGAGGTATATTTCTACAAATATCAAAATTTATTACTGTCTTAAAAATATCTAAACACAGTCCAGGGCCAGGACCATGGTGATAAAAATAAGGCACTTGCCCCAGTGCAAAATTTAAGGGGAACCTCCCAAAATTAGCAATCAAGATAAGTAACATTTTAATGTAATAGTCTAAAACATCAAAATTAATGCAAAAATCCATGATGAACAAAATATTAAATTTTAAAATAAAGATCTTAGACACTATATCTAGCTAAATAAGTCCTTACACTTGCCACTTGTTTCATTTTAATTGGTTAATTGTAGAGTAACTACAGTTCAATTCATAAAAGTTGGTGCAAATATCATTAAACACTAAATCTACAATTTTATTGTTTGTCCTCTTTAAAATGGAATTTTAATTGTTGGCCATGGGCAAATGTGAGATGCATTTTATACTCTGCTGTTGTTTCCAAAAAAAAATCACAATTCTTTGTGATATTGAATAGTATTAAAATCATGTTTACTAGGTGGTCCAAATTAGTATAATGCTATTCTCCCATTATTAATAATAATCAAGTTGTGCATGTGTTTGAGATAAAGATAAAATTATAACTACTTAATTTCACCTTGATGGACTTATTACACTTATTTTAGTTTTAAGATTTTTTAACAAACATTTTGAGTCCACAAATAAAAATAACAATAATTATTTATACTTCCACACAGAAGCACTACAGTAAGTGTGACTTTCTAATTTACAAATAATAAGTCACAACTAGAGGACCCTGACATGATCTCAAACCCTTTGTTGATGCTGCTTTTGGAGGAGTGGCTCACACTGACCATCATAGCACACTGTTTTGGGAAAGACCACCAGAGCTTGTATAGTTACATATAAAGAACACAGCCTTATGTATAATAATATCAGAGTAGACAGTCCTTGATAGTAACAAGCATCAAAGTTTCAATTATTTAAAATTTGAGAAAAAAAGTAGACAAAGGGCGCCACAGAGATATTTTCTTGCTGAAGATCCACTTCCTTGTGTAAGTTTCTCATTTTGCTTTGAACGAGGGGGCAGCCTTTCAACTGACATAATGAAAACACTGCTGCAAAAACGAGAGGCCAACCTGTGTGCAATTGCAGATCACCCAGAAAGAATGCTAATTCTTGGCTTCAGTGCTTTCTTTAATGAAATTATTCAGGCCTTTCTGTGGCATGGAACACTGTGATCAGCCAGGAACTGCTGGAGATGAAAATAACCTTTCTTTGTTATAACCCCAAACATGTAGGACTCTTTTCAATCTCATAGGAGACCTTTGTACCTAGTTAAAAAAAAAAAAGTCAGGGATGGGGTGGGATGGTGGAATCAATCATGTCATAGCTATTTTCTTTAAATGATACAATTTTCTAATTTAGTATGTGTTCACAAGGGATTTGCAAAAGCAGCATGAGCAAGTGCTTTAATAAAAATATGATATCGTTTTGAAATTGCTCAGGTGTGGTCAAAGTACTCTGGACGTATAAGAAGAGAGCTGATCTGAGGGCCCACTCTACCTTTATGAGCTGTAAAACGTTGACTTCTCATTTGAAGTGTCCTTTTCCATTAAACGGCATTACTAATTTCCATGTCACCAAGTTGCAGTAAGAATTAAGTAACATGATAACTACAAATAATTTGTAAATTATGAAATGTTACACAAATGCCATGAGGAATTTAAAAGATAACAAAATAGAAGAATATGAAGTAAGATTGTAAAGCCAATCTCCATTTGTAGTAAAAGGAGAATTAATTTAAAAATCATTGTTATCAGTCTACAGAAGTATAAAATGGTAAATTAAGATACTGCAATGAAGTCATTTCTTACATTAAGATTTTCCCTCCTAGGAACATGAATTCAAAGATGGAAGAACTATTAATGATTCTTACAATTTACTAGGTTAGGAAAGTCACTTCATTAAGAAAAAACACTTTAAAAGTTATTTTCAGAGAGGGGGAAGATGGCGGAAGACTAAGACACGGAGATCACCCTCCTCCCCACAGATACGTCAGAAATACATCTACACGTGGAACTGCTCCTATAGAACACCCACTGAACGCTGGCAGAAGACCTCAGACCTCACAAAAGGCAAGAAACACCCCACGTACCTGGGTAGGGAAAAAGAAAA
>NC_041219.1:97504318-97506140 GCF_002837175.3 Physeter macrocephalus
CTCCCCCACGTACCTGGGGAGGGCAAAAGAAAAAACAGAGACAAAAGAATAGAGACGGGACCTGCACCAGTGGGAGGGAGCTGTGAAGGAGGAAAGGTTTCCACACACTAGAAGCCCCTTCGCGGACGAAGACTGCGGGTGGCGGAGAGGGGAAGCTTCGGAGCCACGGAGGAGAGCACAGCCACAGGGGTGCTGAGGGCAAAGCGGAGAGATTCCCGCACAGAGTATCGGTGCCGACCAGCACTCACCAGCCCGAGAGGCTTGTCTGCTCCCCCGCCGGGGCAGGCGGGGGCTGGGAGCTGAGACTCGGGCTTTGGAGGTCAAATCCCACAGAGAGCACTGGGTTTGGCTGTGTGAATACAGCATGAAAGGGGCTAGTGTTCCACAGCTAGCCAGGAGGGCATCCAGGAAAAAGTCTAGACCTGCCTATGAGGCAAGAGACCATTGTTTTCGGGTGAAGAGGGGATTAAGCGCACTGAGTAAAGGAGCTCCAGAGACGGGCGCGAGCTGCGGCTATCAGCGCGGACCCCAGAGATGGGCGTGAGACGTTAAGGCTCCTGCTGCAGCCACCAAGAAACCTGTGTGCGAGCACAGGTCACTCTGCACACCTCCCCTCCCAGGAGCCTGTGCAGCCCGCCAGTGCCAGGGTCCCGTGATCCAGGGACAACTTCCCCGGGAGAACACCCGGCGCACCTCAGGCTGTTGCAATGTCACGCCGGCCTCTGCCGCCGCAGGCTCGCCCCGCACCCCGTGCCCCTCCCTCTCCCCCGGCCTGAGTGAGTCAGAGCCCCCGAATCAGCTGCTCCTTTAACCCCATCCTGTCTGAGTGAAGAGCAGACGCCCTCGGGCAACCTACATGAAGAGGCGGGGCCAAATCCACAGTTGAACCCCTGGAGCTGTGCGAGAAAGAAGAGAAAGGGAAATCTCTCCCAGCAGCCTCAGGACCAGCGGATTAAATCTCCACAATTAACTTGATGTACCCTGCATCTGTGGAATACCTGAATAGACAACGAATCAGCCCAAATTGAGGAGGTGGACTTTGAGAGCAAGATATATTATTTTTTCCCCTTTTCCTCTTTTTGTGAGTTGTATGTGTATGCTTCTGTGTGAGACTTTGTCTGTATAGCTTTGCTTTCACCATTAGTCCTGGGATTCTGTCCATCCGTTTTTTTGTTTTTTCTTTTACTTTTGAAAAAAAATTTTTCTTAATAATTATTTTTTTATTTTAATAACTTTATTTTATTTTATCTTTATTTTATCCTCTCTCTTTCTTCTTACTTTTTCTCCCTTTTATTCTGAGCCGTGTGGAGGACAGACTCTTGGTGCTCCAGCCATGTGTCAGGACTGTGCCTCTGAGGTGGGAGAACCAACTTCAGTACACTGGTCCACAAGAGACCTCCCAGCTCCAAGTAATATCAAATGGTGAAAATCTCCCAAAGATCTCCATCTCAACAGCAAGACCCAGCTTCACTCAACGACCAGCAAGCTACAGTGCTGGACACCCTATGCCAAACAACTAGCAAGACAGGAACACAAACACACCCATTAGCAGAGAGGCTGCCTATAACCATAATAAGGCTACAGACACCCCAAAACATACCACCAGATGTGGACCTACCCACCAGAAAGACAAGATCCAGCCTCATCCCCCAGAACACAGGCACTAGTCCCCTACACCAGGAAGCCTACACAACCCACTGAAACAACTTTAGCCACTGGGGACAGACACCAAAAACAACGGGAACTACAAACCTGCAGCCTGCAAAAAGGAGACCCCAAACACAGCAAGATAAGCAAAATGAGAAGACAGAAAAACACACAG
>NC_041219.1:97506655-97528583 GCF_002837175.3 Physeter macrocephalus
AGCCAGAAGGGAGTGGCAGGACATATTTAAAGAGATGAAGGAGAAAAACCTACAACCAAGATTACTCTACCCAGCAAGGATCTCATTCAGATTTGATGGAGAAATTAAAACCTTTACAGAAAAGCAAAAGCTGAGAGAGTTCAGCACCACCAAACCAGCTTTACAACAAGTGCTAAAGGAGCTTCTTTAGTCAAGAAACACAAGAGAAGAAAAAGACCTACAAGAACAAACTGAAAACAATTAAGAAAATGGGAATAGGAACATACATATCGATAATTACCTTAAATGTAAATGGATTAAATGCTCCCACCGAAAGACACATACTGGTTGAATGGATACAAAAACAAGATCCGTATATGTGCTGTCTACAAGAGACCCACTTCAGACCTAGGGGCACATACAGACTGAAAGTGAGGGGATGGAAAAAGTTATTCCATGCAAATGGAAATCAAAAGAAAGCTGGAGTAGCAATACTCATATCAGAGAAAATAGACTTTAAAGACTATTATAATAGACAATGAAGTACACTACATAATGATCAAGGGATTGATCCAAGAAGAAGATATAACAATTGTAAACATTTATGCATCCAACCTAGGAGCACCTCAATACATAAGGCAAATACTAACAGCCATAAAAGGGGAAATCAACAGTAACACATTCATAGTAGGGGACTTTAACACCCCACTTTCACCAATGGACAGATCATCCAAAATGAAAATAAATAAGGAAACACAAGTTTTAAATGATACATTAAACAAGCTGGACTTAATTGATATTTATAGGACGTTCCATCCAAAAGCAACAGAATACACATTTTTCTCAAGTGCTCATGGAGCATTCTCCAGGATAGATCATATCTTGGGTAACAAAGCAAGCCTTGGTAAATTTAAGAAAGTTGAAATTGTATCAAGTATCTTTTCTGACCACAACACTATGAGACTAGAAATCAATTACAGGAACGACCCAAAACCTATGGGATGCAAGAAAAGCAGTTCTAAGAGGGAAGTTTAGAGTAATACAATCCTACCTTAAGAAACAGGAAACATCTCAAATAAAAAACGTAACCTTGCGCCTAAGGCAATTAGAAAAAGAAGAACAAAAAAACCCCAAAGTTAGCAGAAGGAAAGAAATCATAAAGATCAGATCAGAAATAAAAGAAAAAGAAAGGAAGGAAATGATAGCAAAGATCAATAAAACTAAAAGCTGGTTCTTTGAGAAGATAAACAAAATTGATAAACCATTAGCCAGACCCATCAAGAATAAAAGGGAGAAGACTCAAATCAATAGAATTAGAAATGAAAAAAGAGAAGTAACAACTGACACTGAATAAATACAAAAGATTATGAGAGATTACTACAAGCAACTCTATGCCAATAAAAGGGACAACCTGGAAGAAATGGACAAATTCTTAGAAATGCACAACCTGCTGATTTCCCATTCTCATCACTCTTACTCAACATAGTTTTGGAAATTTTAGCCACAACAATCAGAGAAGAAAGAGAAATAAATGGAATCCAAATCGGAAAAGAAGAAGTAAACCTGTCACTGTTTGCAGATGACATGATACTATACATAGAGAATCCCAAAGATGTTACCAGAATGCTACTAGAGCTAATCAATCAACTTGGTAAAGTAGCAGTATACAAAATTAATGCACAGAAACCTCTGGCATTCCTATACACTAATGATGAAAAATCTGAAAATGAAATTAAGAAAACACTCCCAATTACCACTGCAACAAAAAGAATAAAATATCTAGGAATAAACCTACCTAAGGAGACAAAAGACCTGTATGCAGAAAATTATAAGACACTGATGAAAGAAATTAAAGATGATACAAATAGATGGAGAGATATACCAAATCAATGAATTTGGTAAAGTAGCAGGATACAAAATTAATGCACAGAAATCTCTGGCATTCTTATACACTAATGATGAAAAATCTGAGAGTGAAATTAAGAAAACACTCCCATTTACCATTGCAACAAAAAGAATAAAATATCTAGGAATAAACCTACCTAAGGAGACAAAAGACTTGTATGCAGAAAACTATAAGACACTGATGAAAGAAATTAAAGATGATACAAATAGGTGGAGAAATATACCATGTTCTTGGATTGGAAGAATCAACATTGTGAAAATGACTCTACTACCCAAAGCAATCTACAGATTCAATGCAATCCCTATCAAATGACCACTGGCATTTTTTTCAGAACTAGAACCAAAAATTTCACAATTTGTATGGAAAGACAAAAGACCCCGAATAGCCAAAGCAATCTTGAGAACGAAAAATGGAGCTGGAGGAATCAGGCTCCCTGACCTCAGACTATACTACAAGGCTACGGGAATCATGACAGTATGGTACTGGCACAAAAACAGAAATATAGATCAATGGAACAGGATAGAAAGCCCAGAGATAAACCCACACACATACGGTCTCATTGTCTTTGATAAAGGAGGGAAGGATATACAGTGGAGAAAAGACAGCCTCTTCAATAAGTGGTGCTGGGAATACTGGACAGGTACATGTAAAAGTATGAAATTAGAACACTCCCTAACACCATACACAAAAATAAACTCAAAATGGGTTAAAGACCTACATGTAAGGCCAGACACTATCAAACTCTTAGAGGAAAACATAGGCAGAACACTCTATGACATAAATCACAGCAAGATCCTTTTTGACCCACCTCTTAGATAAATGGAAATAAAAACAAAAATAAACAAATGGGACCTAATGAAACTTAAAAGCTTTTGCACAGCAAAGGAAACCATAAACAAGACCAAAAGACAACCCTCAGAATGGGAGCAAATATTTGCAAATGAAACAACGGACAAAGGATTAATCTCCAAAATTTACAAGCAGCTCATGCAGCTCAATATCAAAAAAACAAACAACCCAATCCAAAAATGGGCTGAAGACCTACATAGACATTTCTCCAAAGAAGATATATAGATTGCCAAAAAACACAAGAAAGAATGCTCAAATTTCTCATTAGAGAAATGCAAATCAAAACTACAATGAGATATCATCTCACACCGGTCAGAATGGCCATCATCAAAAAATCTAGAAACATTAAATGCTGGAGAGGGTGTGGAGAAAAGGCAATACTCTTGCACTGCTGGTGGGAATGTAAATTGATACAGCCACTATGAAGAACAGTATGGAGGTTCCTTAAAAAACTACAAATAGAAGTATCATACGACCCAGCAATCCCTCTACTGGGCATATACCCTGAGAAAACCATAATTCAAAAAGAGACATGTACCAAAATGTTCATTGCAGCACTATTTACAATAGACAGGAGATGGAAGCAACCTAAGTGTCCCTCATCAGATGAATCGATAAAGAATATGTGGCACATATATACAATGGAATATACTCAGCCATAAAAAGAAACGAAATTGCGTTATTTGTAGTGAGGTGGATGGACCTAGAGTCTGTCATACAGAGTGAAGTAAGTCAGAAAGAGAAAAACAAATACCGTATTCTAACACATATATATGGAATTTAAGACAAAAAAAAAAAAGGTCATGAAGGACCTAGGGATAAGACGTGAATAAAGACACAGACCTACTAGAGAATGGACTTGAGGATACGGAGAGGGGGAAGGGTAAGCTGTGACAAAGTGAGAGAGTGGCATGGACATATATACACTACCAAACGTAAAATAGATAGCTAGGGGGAAGCAGCCGCATAGCACAGGGAGATCAGCTCGGTGCTTTGTGACCACCTAGAGGGGTGGGATAGGGAGGGTGGGAGGGAGGGAGACGCAAGAAGGAAGAGATATGGGAACATATGTATATGTATAACTGATTCACTTTGTTATAAAGCAGAAACTAACACACCATTGTAAAGCAATTATACTCCAATAAAGATGTTAAAAAAAAGTTATTTTCAGTTAAAAAAAACAGGAAAAAATTAGAAAAGTGGATGGAAAATTGTCCTAGTTTGATAATTAGTTATCTTAGTTTGGTAGCTTTCCAAGTAGTATTTAAGTAACATGAAAAGAATAGACACTAAAAATAAAACAATTCCATTATTAAGGAATACTCGAAGAGTAAACATTTTACATCATAGTACTACTTGACCACTAGTAATTACTAGAGTAGATATTATGTAAAATAAAATAGAAATTTCCAAGTACTCTGATTATTTTAAAAATATACAGTTCCTTGCATCACTACATTTGCTTCCCTTAAAACAACTTTATAAAACACAGACACGTTTTGTATGGCAAAAGAATTTTGAATAAAGCATAAGAATTCTTAAAGTTTATTTTTTATCTTGATTAATTTCTCTTTTTTCTTTATTCTACTAACTCTCCCTGAGAAATGTTACCTACTCTGGGTTTCCTTTAATATTAACATATGATTTTCATCTCTATTTCCATTCCCAATTTCTTCTGAAGTCCACATTCCTATTTTCAACTATTTGCTGGACATTATACTTGGACATGTGCGACAAACACTTTAGCCTGTTCCAAAACAAACTCGTCATCTCCCAGTCTATGACATCTGCTTCTGTCCTTATATTTATATCTGATTGAAAATAACTGCTACCCACACAATGATTTATTTCTAAAATGTGGCAGTCACAGCCTTGCGTGACCTCAGACCCATCTGATCTGTCATCAAATTAAATGGATTCTACTTCTAAAACATTTGTCATATTGGATTTCATTCCCACTCTCCAAATACTCATCCTCTCAGCCATGGAGCATACTCTACTATAGTGTTTCTCTGTTTAGCAATGCTCTGTTGGGGTTTACAGGATAAGTTGAGCAGGAGAATCCACTCAAAGATTTCAGGAAATTTAGTATTACTACCCCTTACTAAATGCTTGTAACACCCTATAGTCATTGGCATGACCAACCTCCCTATCAAACACATTTCTACATATCTCAGAGGGTGATTGTACGGTTCTCTAAATATCCCATTAAATGTCCTGCCTCTGAGTCTGTAGAACCTACTCGTCAGTGCTTTTGGGAACCTCTTTCCTCCAACATCTGTCTAGAAAACTGCCAGGCACTTCTCAAGCCTCAGCCTGCAGGACCTTTCCTTCTCTGAAAGCTTCCCTGAGCTAAACTGATCATGCACATCTCCATCTTCTATAGAATGGGATATATCTTTAGCAAAGGACTTGCAAAATTTTATTTTAATTTTTTTGCATGTCTTATTCCCTTCAAAACTATGAGCTTAAGGTATAAACTTTAGTTTTTAATCTTCCATTCATTCTTTCATGATTAAATAATGTTATAAATTTTCTATTGGCAAAAAATATAGATAAATGTTATATAAGCTTTTCCTAACTGTTCTTGTTAAGGTTGCCAAGGATCTCCAGTTATCAAAACCAATAGTCACTTTTCTATTCTCATACTACTTAACCTCTTGGGAGCATTCAACAAAGTTAACCACTTCATCTTAAAAACCCATTTTTCCTTGACTCTATTAGCCAAACTCTTACGGTTTTCCTTTTGCTCTGCTAACTACTTCTTCTTGCTCTCCTTTGATGGTTCTTTCTTCCTGTTCTATCTCTGAAGATGGAATGCTTTAGGATTCTTCTCTGACTAAACACTCCCCCAACATGACCTCTTTAAATCCATGCTGCTAAGGATCATTTATATGACTCTTTAATCTATATATCCATTTCCATCTTTACCCCTGATCTCTGAACTCTTACTGTTGTGGATCGACTTTTCCACTTGGAAGACAAATAAGCATCTGAACTCAGCATGGCCAAACTTAACATATTCTTCCAACTAGTTCCTTTCTGAGTCTTCTCCTCAGGAAATATAATCACCATTCACACTCTGGCTCAAACCATAAAACAAGAATCTAGTTACTCTAGATTCCTTTATTAACTCTATTCTCCCCATACACAATCTATTATCAAGTCTCATTAGCAATATCCTCAGTTGACCTTATATCGTAATATATATAAAAGTGTATTGCATGTTATATTTATGTGTGACCTAACGTATATAATATGAAACATCACACCTAGTTACTGTAAATATACATTCTTTTCAAGTGCTTATGGAACGTTTAAAAATATTATTCTTATGTTGGACCATAAAGCAAGACTCACAAATCAAATAGAGTGTGTTCTCTAATCCCAATGGAAGTTTAAGAAAAAGGTGTCTAAAAAAATCCTCAGCTGTTGAGGAGTTAAGCAGTATGCTGCTAAATAATCCATGGTTCAAAGAAGAAATTAAACAATGCCTGGAAGTGTATCATTTCATAAAGAAAGATTATAAGGGATATTTCTGAGATGCTTCTAACTGTAAGCTTGTTTGTCCTTCTGACCAAGACAGCCTTAAAGTTCCTCTCAGCTTGATTAAACTTTAGAAGATATCTTTTGATAGACCCCTGACCTCCCTTTTCTTAGAGCATTTACTTTAGAAAACTTGCAATTGTTAATTCTTTCTCTTTCTTTTCCCCATTGCAAGTTTCTCTCTTCTGATGCAACAGTCTTGAATAAAGTCTTCCTTGCCTGTTTTACTGGCCCAGAGTAATTTTTCTTTCATACTTCAACCCATGGTTTCTAGAAAAGCCCTTTGGCAGATTATATTATTGTTCACCAAATAATTACTCCCCTGCCCCTATAGAAGGAGCATGTTTCCCACTCTATGAATTTTGAACTTGGCCATGTGATTAGCTTTGGCTAATGGAAGCAGTGGTGTAAGCAAATGTGAATGTGGCATCTGTGATCAAAGCATTTAAAAGTGTTTGCCTGGTTTGGCTTGGCCCATGCTATTCCTGTCCCTGACTCCTTTCCACCACCCACACCTCCTCCACCTCCTGATATAAGAAAGGCATGCCCGGGTACATACTGAATCCCTAATGAGAAATTCTGAGAGACTCCAAGCTTGGAGACTGAAGCTTGGAACAAAGCTGCTCCAGGCAATGCCAGACACATGAGTGAGAAATAAGTATCCTTATAAGCCACTGAGATTTTGAAGATAATGCAACCTACTCACAGTAAATACATGTGCCTTTCAATGAATATGCCATGGATGTTACATCCTTCTGAAGCCCCACTGTTTTCCTCATCTTGTTCTGTGGCACCTTGAATAAAGATCAAAATCCTTAACATGCCCCTGCAAAGCCCTCCATTTTCTGTCGCCAGTCACCTCTTTATCCTCACATTCCTTCCATTTTCTCTTCTTTGCACACTGGCCACAGTGACCTTCCTTCTATTCTCCCAATACACTATGCTCCTCTCCTCCACATAACATTTGCTCTATTTTTTTCCCACCCTGGAATATTCTTAGCTGCACGACCTCCTCCTACCTCACCTCATTTACTTAATAAAGTTCTACTAAACTTTCAGATCTTCACGTAAATTCCTCTATCAGCAAAGTGTTTGCTAACCTTCACTCAAGGTTAAGGCTCCTTTAATATGCAATTTTATAATCTGATCTTATTTGTCTTCAGATCACTCATCTCACTATTTAACTATATATTTTCATTATTATTATTATGTGATTGAGTTCTGTCTCATCCACTGGATATAAGCCATAGAAGACAAGGGACCATGCATGATTTTACTCACAATTGTACCTCCAGACCCTGCACATGGTGCAGCACAAAGCAGGCTCTCTGTCAGTTCTTATATATAAAGAGTGAAGATTCAAACTGAACTCCTTATACACAAGTCCATTCTTTTTCTCACTATTATATGCAGTAGAGTATTTACCCTTGGACACTATATAAGGAGGATTACTTTTTTGCTTTTGTTTTTTTAACCCATGCTCAGTTTTTGTGATTGTACATATCACTCATCTCAAATATTGCAGATATTTTTTCTGCTTAAGTAGAACATTATGTTGGATAAATTCTGATCATTTCTTTGAAGTTTTAAGATCATTTTAAATTCTAATCTGTTCTCTAAGATGATAGTGTCTACTGTGTGCCCATGAACCAATTCTTTTCTTTCTCATCTTAATTATTACTTATAAAGTTAAAGAGTGCACTTAGCAATGCATCTCTGATGAATGAATTCCATAAAATGTCAAGAGCTTGCCCTCAGTCTCTCTTGTGTGAAAAATGATTTCTTCTTTGGAAATTGTAGATGGCTAACTTAGGAGTGAACTTTTTGTATTTACAGACTTGAAATCCATAATGTAGGTACTCAATATTCTTCTCAAAGGAAAAAAAAAGGTCTAGTTTAAGTTAAATACATGTTTAATTGTAGTAACCCAAAGGGTAATACAGTCAAGCTTGATTATGAACTAAAGAGGAGTCAAACGTGTACAGTCTGGAACGTGGAGACCTTTTGGTGCCCATGCTAGTCAAGGTGCATGGTAACAACTGATGCTGACAATCAGCAATCAGCTATCCCCCATGCCACTCAGCTTATATTAAAGTTCTGCTGTTAGTCTGAAAGTTTGATTAAGCTTAGAAATTTAGCATATTCAAAACAACACTCTAATTTCTCTATGATTCTAGCTTTTAATGATTATTCATTGCAAAACCAGAGCTCCCCAAAATCCAAATGAACAGAAAAAAGAGAAAAAAATATTTTAGCTAAGGTAAAAATGATGTTTAAAATAATAATCATAATAAAATGAATACCAAATGAACACTCATATTTGCAACTCCTATAAATCAAAGGTAAAAAAAATTCTTACTCTTCAGAGTATCTTAAACTTATCCATCTAATAACATAAAACTCAAAATATGGTCTAATGCCACATTTCCAATGCCAAGTTGAGAGCCAGTAATCAAAATTCCTTGACTCATATACCTTAGAAATAGTTTACTAAAATTTTACACTTTACAAGGCAAACAAAAAAAGAAAAGAAAGAGAAAGGATAACTGCAGATTAAAGAGTAAAAGTATTCTAGTGAGTATTGAGAAAAGAATAAATCTTATATTATCATAATTTCCTAAGTCAAAGATACTTTTAAAAGATACCCTACTATTTTATGAGAAAATAAAGTGTTGCATAAATAAAAGAAAGTGTTACTGCACTAATTTGAAGATTAGATTTTTCTAAAAATTGGTACAAATGGAAAAATACTAAAAATTGAATGTGTTTATATAAATTTGTTGACAGTTCCATAGCAAATGAATTAAGTCAATATCTTCCAAATTGTTTCTCACTTAGAGGTGTTAATGTATGTATTGTAAAAATGTTACTTGTCGGATACATTTGTGAAATGCTACAAATATGCTTCTCTGAAGAAGAACGCCACATGTAATCTTCTCTGAAGATTATAATGCACATTTTCAATAAGCCTGCTTAATTTGACTAATCTAGTTTTTTTTCTCAACTTATTTTATAGAGTAAGTATTTTACCAAGAAACATTTCAATGTTCTGTGGCACATAGTTTGGGTAAATTTGAATTTGGGGAAGCCAGGTAACAGAGTGCATCCCTAATCTTTGACTATGAGATCAAAGAGGAAATACTGTGTAACATACCTATCATTAGAACTAGTAAAATTCTGATTGTATGGGCCAAAACTGACCCCATGTGGTAAACCTTATGTTAATCACTATTAACTGAATAATTTGAACTGTAGCACATTTATATCCTTATAAAGTAAAAACAAAACAGAACAAATACCAAAAATTACATTCTAAAACATTTCCTGAAAAAAAGAAAAAAGATTTGAAACTATATTTTGAAAGTTCATACTACATACCTTGGAAAATAATCTGCCCCACACCAAAACATATTCTAGTAAAATTATCAGACTTTAAAGAAAAAGAAAAAAAAAAAAATGGGGAGAGGTGAATCCATATACAATGACCAAATCACTTAGAGAAAGAAAAGCAGATTGTCATTTCCAATAACATCTCTCTCTCTCTGTGTCTCTCTCTCTATATATATATACATATATATATATATAGCCTATGTGGGCTACCATTCATCTACTGATATGTATGTGTATGTATGTATTTATGTGTGTGTGTATATATATGTATATACATAAACACACATATATGACAATGTAAGTGGAAATTTTTTTTAATAAATAAGGGGATGAAAAGAATGGAATACAAGACATGAGCTACTAGCTAGTTTTTTAAATATAATTTGTTTTGCATTTTTGTCACTGACCCATGTAAATATTTCAGGTGACTATAAAACAAAACCAAATTTTAAACAAGGAGATTCTAAAATTAAAAATAAAATGAAACCAGTGATCCCAAATGTGTATCCAGTTTGTGGTATGACCATACTGAGAGGAACTCTTCCAAATGCGGAGTTGCCAACCAATGGGCACGAGGTCTTAATTGTGCAAGATGAATACGTTCTAGAGATCTGCTGTACTACAGTGTCCTTATAGTTAGCAATACTGTATTGTACACATAAAAATTTGTGAAGAGGGCGATCTCATGTTCTTTTCACTATAAAATAACTTTTTAAAAATAGACATACACAGTAATTTGACTTCAGATTCCTAGTGGGCTATTCTACAGGCAAAACAACTGCAAATTAGCTTCTATCAGTAATAACAATGTTGGTGGTAGTGTTGGCATTATAGACACTGTTATATGTATAATGTTAGAAGAAATAAATATGTGATTTTGTGATAATATAAATTTATCACCTCTGATTTTCCTGACACAGAGATTCTTGACATGGGAGAATATAAGATCGAAGTAATTAACTAAAATTCCTCAAATCTTGAATTCCAATTGTAAAATTCAGTAGGAGCTAAGAATATATATGATTTTCAAAATCAAAACAAAACATATTTATCCTACTCTGTCAACTGAAAAACAAGCAAAAAAACAATAACCACCTTAGTAGCAATAAAATCCCCCCAGTAGCAAAATTGAAAACTTGAAATACTAAAGAAATAATAGAACTTGGAGACAATGATTGATTCCAGATTTGCAGTAAGTTGCGTACAAGTGGGTGAAGTATAGAGAAAACCACATTCGTCTTGAGTTGACAGCTGTTGAAACTGGTCATGTGTTTATAAGTGTTCATTAACTTTTCTGTCTAGTTTTGTACATATAAAAACTTTTTTTCATAAAACAAAAAAAACAAAAAAAAATTCCCAGATTGCATAGTCTGTTTGGATGCAAAATCTTACGGTGTAGAGTGCCCATAAGTGTTTCATAATCTATAGAAAACATAATTTTAAAGCAGCTGTAAAGAACCACATTCCAACAGGAAATCTAAATAGTGGTAAACTCTTGCAATTACAATCTAACTGATTTTTACTTCAAAAAAAATAGTGTGTGTTTCTTAATTTAAGATCTACTCTGGTCTGGATTGTTTCCCCCAGATTTACATGTTGAAGCCCTAACCCCCCAAACTGATGGTATTGGGGATGAGATCTTTGGGAAATAATTAGGTTTAGATGAGGTCATGTGTGTGGAACCCTCACAATGGGATTAATGTCCTTAGAAGAAGAGACACCAAAGAGCTTGTTCTCTTCTCGCTCTGTCATATGAGGAGACCCTGAGAAAGTGGCCATCTGCAAAGTAGGACGAGAATCCTCACCAGAACCCAACCGTGATGTTGGACTTCCCAGCCTCCAGAACTGTGACAAAATAAGTTTCTGTTGTTTAAACCACCCAGTTTATGGTATTTACTATGGCAGCCCAAGCTGACTAATACAGAACCTTTCACTTGATAGGTGCTCAATAAATGGCAGCAGAATTGAAAATAGAAGCAAATTTCTCTTTCAGTTGTCTATAAAATACTCAAAACACCAAAAGAACACTCTGTTTTGAACTTGAAATATTCTGAGTATATGAACATAAATCAACTACTGTGTAAAATGTTCATAATACCAGAGGCTTAAAATGTAACTGATTAGAAACATTAAATTACTGATGAGATTATAGAATGACACTTTATAAAAATAGGACAGCAACGATTAGAATCATGCTACATAATAACCATATACAATGTGGAAAAAATTTCTCGCCTAGGGTATCAAATTAAGGTGGATAATTTTATTCTGTGTAAGAAGACAAATAACACATATTTGGTATGCTAAAAAGAAAAGAAGGGGAAATTAATTTACATTTGTTGTCTTAATTAATCCTTGACAACACCAAGGGCTCATTCTTCTATACCATGCTATTTCTAGTTTATTATACATAAACTAAATAGCATGTTAATTAGTTACTTGATATTTCTACTTATAGTCAAAACATAAGAACATAAGTTTATCTCTAGTACTTTGTATTTAGCACAAAAAGATAAAGATATTTAGATTTTTGTATAAAGAAAGAACAACTGAACACAGATAAATGGGTTTTTTCCTTCTTTTTTTCTGACTAATAAGATTTTAAATTTATCTTTAGTCTGATTTCCAAAAAAAAGTGAGCAAAGGGTATAGTCATACTGAGAGGGGCATCAAGTTTACTGTTGTGGAGTGCTAATCTTTGAGCAGTTATTTGCTAGGTATATCAGTATAGTGATAGTTGAAAACAATAAATCAGATGATAACTATACTTCAAGCTCATTATCCCACTGGTGAGTCTTTCTTGAAGTAATGAGTGACAACATCTTTGAGTCCTAACTTCAATAACTATCACAAGGCAAACAGAACCAGCTTACTTTTGTACCTTTTCCTACTTGTGTTTTTCATTCATCTTTCTTGAGGAGAGGGCTGTAAATCGGAATTTTTATAAGAATGAATACTCTGAATTGGAAGGTGGCTTTAAAAAAGTGTATTTGGATTCTGGAAGAAGTCACAGGAAAGTGGGAGACCCTATTTAACCCTATGAATATCCATTAATTAATTCAACAACTAATTATTGGCTGCCTACTATAAGCCAGAAATCTTAAGTCTGGGAAATCAGCCACAACCAAGATAAGAAAAATCACTGTTTTCAAAATATTTATATTCTATAAGAGAACCAGTGTATAAAAAGAAGTAAATGAACAAGATATTTTCAATTAGTTATAAATGCCATTAAAATATAAAACAAGGAAAATACAAAGTAGAGCATGCCTTGAGGGACTATTTTAGGTTAGAGGATGGGGCAAAGCCTCTTGAAAGAAGTGATAGTTGAGCAAAGACCCAATAAATGAATAAGAAGGAGCAAAGTATTGGGAGGTCTGGGGGGAAAACATTCTAGGCATAGGAAACATCTAGTGCACTAGGTCTCCTTAACAACCCTCAGCTTTGAATCTCATAATATTAAGTCGCCCATCCAGTACCCTTTCTTGGTACAACTACATATCCATTTCTCAGAAATCTTTGCTCATTGTCACAATCTCCAACACTAATTTTGTATCAGCTTTTGGTGGTTTTAATATCTATACCCATAACTCCTTCAACACACTGGCCTCTAGGGTCCTTGATTTCCACTCATTCAGTGATCTTGTTTTCAACACTACTTCATCTCCTCTCGTCATAACAATAAAAATAACCCACCACAGTCTCAGTTTATAGCATCATACTCCTTGACTACCACCTTCTTTCTTCCCAGTTCACTCACTCTAAGTACCCTGACTCCAGTGATTCTCTTCCCCACCAGGACCTACAATCTATGGAGGTACCACCTGTTTTCTGTCCCTCATCCCCAACTCAGCTCCTCACCACTTTCCTTACTGGTGATAAATTTCATGATACTTCACTTAAATCACTTCACTGTATAAAACTCCGACTCCCTTGTCTCTTTCTTGCTTCACTCTATTCTTAACTAAATCCAACCCTAGTCAGAATCAATTCCACCTGTTTTCCCTACAGCCATGTATCTAAACATAGCTGGAAAAAAAAATGACACTGTATAATCATACTGAATGGTTTCACCTCACATTCATGAACAATATCTTGAAAAGGGCTATTAAACCAGACCATTCACTCTCTTAGATTCTCCTAGATTACTGTTTCGTACTTACTTTTCTCTCCTTAGACTGTGAACATTTCCTCCCCCATAGCCATCCTTACTGAGTAAACACCATGTGTTATTCTACAGAAGCAGAACTTCCACTTGTGCATAAGATCCCATTGCTCTAGCCTACTCAAGTAAGTCTCCCCTTTTCTTCTTGTAGCAAAAATGTTTTTCAACACCCACTGTTTGTTTCCATTAACATACATACTTGCTGTTACTTCTCTTTTCCAAGCTATATTTCTTTAGAAGAGTGAGTAAATAAGAAAAAGAAAATAAATAGGTGGGGTTTTTTTTTCTGGAAGAATAAATGAATAAATAGCAAGAATAATCAAGCAATTTAAAAAACTTACAGAATTTATATGGGTGTGGTTGTATTAAAAGTATTAGAATCTACTATAAAGCAACAACAATATAAAAATGGTAATAAAATAGAATTTTTTTATGGACTAGGAGTATGTAAACAGACCTAATATCAGATGAAATAATTATGGCATTTCAAAACAAAAAAGAAAGCAGGTAGATTTTCTTTTAAACTATGAACTTATTGACAATCTGGGGAAAATTTGCAACATACTGATAATAGGAAAAGGAAAATATCATTAAAACACAAATAACGAGGCCAAGTGACAGCGGGAGCTTAATCGGGGAGGGGGCTTTGGGCGGCGCGCAGGGCCCTGGAGGGAAAGGGGCGTAGGGACAGTTACTGAAGAGCGGAGGAAGCCAGGAGGAGAGACGCCGTGAGGCCGCTGGCAGGGCCTTCCCTGTGTGAGGGTTACGGGTGAGGCCCGGGAGAAGAGGTGCATTCAGGAGTGGGGAAGGGGAGCGCGGGATAGTGGGAGGAAAGATATTGGGAGTGGGAGGTGGATGGGAAACGGGCAGCGCTGGATGCAGCTGGATCTAAGGTTGGAGGAGAGAAAGACAGGGCTGGTGGGAGACATAGATTTGTAGAGTTAGGTGGGAGAGATAGCCTTTGCCTTCAGGGTACAATCCCAGCTTGGCCAAACTAATGTTGACAAACTCTGGAAAGGACTAGGCCTTACTTAGGAAGAAAACGACTGGGCATGGGGATCTAGCGCTATGATGACAGTCTCTGGGAAAGGAAGGCGGTTGACTAGGAACCAGAATTACAAATATCAGGAAAGGGGGTACATCCTCTAGTTTGAAAGGAGAAGAGAGGAGAGGTTCATTGGTTAGGGAAACCTAGGTACAGGAGATTAGGGGCAAAATTAATAACAAACAAAACTTAGTGCTAAATTGTAGAGAGAGTAAAATGAGGGGACCGGGTGCTGTACTACTTTCTGGGAAAGGAAAGGCCATGGAGAATCCAAAGACCCATAAGAAATGATAAGATGAATGGAGAAATTCAGGAGATAAAATGGGGAATGCAGGTAGTGAGGAATGGCAGATGTCAGGATTGGTAGTTATGAGTTTTAGGTTGAAGCACAGTATGAACTTGGATTTTGTGGGTGTGTTTAAATCCTTTGGAATCTAGTTCTTTAACTTTGAATCATGCTTTTCTGTTTTTGATATGTGTATGTTTGGCAAATTTGTAGAGTCTGATATTTGATGCTTTTAATCTGATGCTTTATTTGTATAGCCTAGATGTAAAACCAGACTTTGTGGTTACAGAATGATGGGATGCATAAACTGACTTCTGTCTTAGCAGGTGGCCATAGAGACATTGATATTATTTGCAGTCTAGTTTTGCTTTTTCCAGAAGTAATTGTAACCTGTCACTCCAAATCTTATTTCTTTTGTCAGTTATTTTGTGTCTTTGCCTGAGATACCCAAACAAATTTAAACAAACATGGACACTAACCTAATTGAATTTAGGCTTTAAACTGCCCCATTTACAAGAATACCTTTTCACTGATAATAGGAAAAGGAAAATATCATTAAAACACAAATAACTCTTACAGATTATTGCTCAGAAGAAAAAATTGGGCAATAAACATGATTAATAATTTCAAAAGAAGATATAGAGATAGGCAGTAATATATGAAAGTTTCACTTTACAAATATTTAATAATATAAAATAAAACAAAAAATAAGACACCATCATTACTTATGTTTTGTATATTATATTTTATCATATATACATACATACACATATACAACATACACACACAGACTTCTGTATTTATATATCTATCTATAAGTATAGTGTACGCAGTATTGTGAACATACAAGGAAGTGAGGATTCTCATACTAAGCTGGGATATCAACTGATAACTTCCTGTAGGTAACTTGGCAATATGAAGCAAAGTCTAAAAAATATGGTTATTTTATAACAGCAAAATTTAAAAACAATATAAATTTCCTACAGTAGATTAACTAAATAAATTGCAATGCATCCTTAAGTTAGCATGTGATAGAACAATTAAAAATCATAATCTTGAAGAATATGTAAGGATAGCTGATGTTGCTCCAAGCACACTGCCAAATATAAACATAGGTTACAAAACAGTATCAAATAAATGGTCTAATTTTTCTAAAATATTCATTACAGTGTTCATTATAAATAATATACCAAAAGACGATTGGATAGCAGAGTATTAAGACTGGTTATTCTGAGTTACAGAGCTATGAGTAATTATAGTTTTCTTTAGTATTTTCCACCTTTTTTATATAAGTATATTCAGATATAGCAGTTAAGAAAGCAACAAATATTGAAGATGAAGATCATGAAAAGGAAGGAGGCATGTTGGGAAGGAGAGTAAAGTTTCCTTCTCTTCACTCTGTTTAGGGGGAACTGGGCAGAATCACCAGAGCCTCCGGGTAGACACATGGTTTGAGACCCCGTGCACAAGAAAAACTAGCTTACTGCAGGGTTGAGCCAAATCTCACTCTATCTTCACCACCATATTTGCAGAATTAATTATTAAAACCACCAAAAGCAATGACATATACTGCAGTAGTGAAGAGATTCTAGGCTCTACATTCCAAACATGTAGCTGGGCAGTCATAGAATATTTCTGAATTTAAGTATTTATTTGTTTACTTAGTAATATAGAAGAGATTAAGGGGAAAGAGCACTACTGTTTTTATAAATCAGATGTTATATGTCTAAGAAGATTCTTAGACATTCTAGCATTTAAAATATCACACTTCAAATTTTTTGTCTTTAACTTTTGTGATATCATTTTAAAACATACGTAACAATCTCAGAATTATTGGAAAATCCCAGTAATAGAGATTAGAATTATAAAAAGTTAGTGTATCATAGAATTGTCTTATTTGGAATTAAATAGAATAACGACAAATTGAAATCCACACTCAGATGACGTTCATTAGTGCTTGCACCAAGAGGGAAAATGAGGGATAATTCTCATCCTATACAGATTACATAGTTATTTTTCAAAATCGTATCAGATAAAGTTTCCACCATTTGAACTATTTTAATGTCTTTACATATTTCAACATTCTAGCAGGAGTTTCTAGAACCTATAAGAAAAGAACATTAGAAGTCCTAAGGTTATAGTCTCTTGACTCAAGCAAGAGAGTATTATTCACAGGACAATGAATGTACTATACACGTTGTAGCTCTGAAACAGTGAATTTAGGACAAGTTCAACTGCACCAAAGCATGGGCTAATAAACATCAGACAAAGCAGTCATTGTAAGCCAAGGCTCATCTATTGTAACATGTGATCATACAAGGCATAATAATGTCTTTGTTCTTGTATTAGTGCACAGTTGTCAAGGGGAATTATATATTCTAAATTTATTTTGTTAACTTGCTCATAATAAACAATCAAGTGTTTTATAAATGTAAACATATTTTACAAATATGAAAACATTAAAATATCAAATAAAAATATGAATTTTTACTACAATTATAGTCTAATAAATAAAAATAATGATTATAAAAATTAAATTGTAAGAACCACAAAATATAGGTCACAAGATTTTCAGATGTGCCCTGTCAATTACCATTTTCTTATAATAAAAGTTTTGACTTATAAGGCTGTTTAGAGAATCTATAATCTCATTTAACCAATGTAAGAACACCTTGCTATTGAACAGATACCGCTAATTTACACAGACGCAACCATGGTCCCTCAAGGGCCTTTCCTCTGTTTATATAGTTAATTAAGTGTGGGGATAGAATCACAATCTTCTGAAACCTAGTATATTGTTCTCACTGAACCACTGTGTTTCTGTACAAAATCCTTGTTCATGTAAATGCCATAAACTGAAAATCCACCATTTTTTTTTTGCATTTTATAGTGCCTTCCTCTTGTGATATCAATGACCCCATGCACTTTATGAACTTCCCTTCAGTCTGTCAAGCCATGGAACCACCTCTTTTATTCCTCTCTCTCTTTTGACTCTTTCTCCAAATATAAAATTTAAAAATGCTCAAGGCTTCTCAGGCTAAAAAAATAACCTAAATTAGAATGTAGGATATGTGAGGACTGGTGTTTTGTCTCTTCCGTTTACAACGTCCACTTTGTTCAAGGCCACCTTGGACAGTGTCTGGCACTGAGCAGATACTTAGTAAACTTTTATTAAAATCTAAATAATCCATGGACTCCACCTCATTTTATAGCTACTAACCTCTTAGGATGTTTCCTTCCACAGTCATGGCCAGATACCTTAAAACTTCAGCCAATTAGATTATCACTTTACACCCACCACTCCTCAGAAATAATTGCCAGTTAAATAATCGATAGACTCCTAATTTTCAAAATGCAGTGGTCTATTTTTAGTCTTCATCCTATTCGAACTCGTTTAAGAACTGAACACTCGGAGGACCTTCAAGGTGGCGGAAGAGTAAGACGCGGAGATCACCTTCCTCCCCACAAATACATCAGAAATATACCTACATGTGGACCAGCTCCTACAGAACACCTACTGAATGCTGGCAGAAGATCTCAGACCTCCCAAAGGAAAGAAACTCCCAAAGTACCTGGGTAGGGCAAAAGAAAAAAGAAAAAATAGAGACAAAAGAATAGGGATGGACCTGCACCAGTGGGAGGGAGCTGTGAAGAAGGAAAGCTTTCCACACACTAGAAGCCCCTTCATGGGCGGAGACTGCGGGTGGCGGGGTGCGGGGTGGGGGAAGCTTCGGAGCCAGGAGGAGAGCGCAGCAACGGGGGTGAGGAGGGCAAGGCGGAGAGACTCCCGCACAGAGGATCGGTGCTGACCGGCACTCACCAGCCCGAGAGGCTTATCTGCTCCCCCACCGGGGTGGGCGGGGCCTGGGAGCTGAGGCTTGGACTTGGTCAGATCGCAGGGAGAGGACTGGGGTTGGCGGCATGAACACAGCTTGAAGGGGGCTAGTGCGCCACAGCTAGCTGGGAGGGAGTCCGGGAAAAAGTCTGGAGCTCCAGAAGAGGCAAGAAACTTTTTATTGCCACTTTGTTTCATGGTGCGCAAGGAGAGGATTAAGAGCACTGCCTAAACGAGCTACAGAGAAGGGTGTGAGCTGCAGCTATCAGCGCAGACCCCCAAGACAGGCATGGGACGCTAAGGCTGCTGCTGCCGCCACAAAGAAGCCTGTGTGCGAATACAGGTCACTATTCACACCTCCCCTCCCGGGAGCCTGTGCAGCCCGCCACTGCCAGGGTCCCGGGATTCAGGGACAACTTCCCCGGGAGAACACACGGCACGCCTCAGGCTGGTGCAACGTCATGCCGGCCTCTGCCTCCGCAGGCTCGCCCCGCATCCGTGCCCCTCCCTCCCCCCCGCCTGAATGAGCCAGAGCCCCCAAATCAGCTGCTACTTTAATCCTGTCCTGTCTGAACAAAGAAAAGACGTTCTCAGGCGACCTACACGCAGAGGCGGGGCCAAATCCAAAGCTGAACCCCAGGAGCTGTGCAAACAAAGAAGAGAAAGGGAAATCTCTCCCAGGAGCCTCAGGAGCAGTGAATTAAACCTCCACAATCAACTTGATGTACCCTGCATCTGTGGAATACCTGAATAGACAACGAATCATCCCAAATTGAAGAGGTGGAATTTGGGAGCACCATTATACAAATTTTTTTCCCTTTTTCTCTTTTTGTCAGTGTGTATGTGTATGCTTCTCTGTGTGATTTTGTCTGTATAGATTTGCTTTTACCATTTGTCCTAGGGTTCTGTTTGTTTTTTGTTTTTTTTAGTTTAGTTTTTAGCACTTCTTGTCATTGGTGGATTTTTATTTTGGTTTGGGTACTCTCTTCTTTCTTTCTTTCTTTTTTTCTTTTTTAAATTATTTTTTAATATTTTATTTTTAATGATTAGTTTTTATTTTAATAACTTTATTTTATTTCATTTTATTTTTTTCTTTCTTTCTTTCTTTTTTCCTCCTGTTTATTCTGAGCCAAGTGGTGATAGGGTCTTGGTGCTCTGGCTGGGCATCAGGCCTGTGCCTCTGAGGTGGGAGAGCCGAATTCAGGACATTGGTCCACCAGAGACCTCCCAGCTCCAAGTAATACCAAATGGTGAAAATCTCCCAGAGATCTCCATGTCAACGGCAAGACCCAGCTCCACTCAACGACCAGCAAGCTACAGTGCTGGACACCTTATGCCAAACAATTAGCAAGACAGGAACACAAACACACCCATTAGCAGAGAGGCTGCCTAAATTAATAATAACGTCACAGACACCACAGAACTCACCACCGGATGTGGACCTGCCCACCAGAAAGACAAGATCCAGCCTCATCCCCCAGAACACAGGCACTAATTCCCTTCACCAAGAGGCCTACACAATCCACTGAACCAACCTTAGCCACTGGGGGCAGACACCAAAAACAATGCAAACTATGAACCCACAGCTTGCAAAAAGGAGACACCAAACACAGTAAGTTAAGCAAAATGAGAAGACAGAGAAACACACAGCAGATGAAGGAGCAAGGTAAAAACCCACCAGACCTGACAAATGAAGAGGACATAGGCAGTCTACCTGAAAAAGAATTCAGAATAATGATAGTAAAGATGATCCAAAATCTTGGAAATAGAATGGAGAAAATACAAGAAATGTTTAACAAGGACCTAGAAGAACTAGGAGAGCAAACAAACAATGACGAACAACACAATAAATGAAATAAAAAATTATCTAGATGGTATCAATAGCAGAATAACTGAGGAAGAAGAACAGATAAGTGACCTGGAAGTTAAATAGTGGAAATAACTACTGCAGAGCAGAGTAAGAAAAAAGAATGAAAGAATTGAGGACAGTCTCAGAGACTTCTAGGACAATATTAAATCCACCAACATTTGAATTATAGGGTCCCAGAAGAAGAAGACAAAAAGAAAGGGACTGGGAAAATATTTGAAGAGATTATAGTTGAAAACTTCCTTAATATGGGAAAGGAAATAATCAAGTCCAGGAAGCACAGAGGGTCCCATATAGAATAAATCCAAGAGGAAACATGCCAAGACACATATTAATCAAACTATCAAATACAAAGAAAAAATATTAAAAGTAGCAAGGAAAAAACAAAAAATAACACACAAGGGAATCCCCATAAGGTTAACAGCTGATCTTTCAGCAGAATCT
Source organism: Physeter macrocephalus (assembly GCF_002837175.3). Taxonomy (NCBI): domain Eukaryota; kingdom Metazoa; phylum Chordata; class Mammalia; order Artiodactyla; family Physeteridae; genus Physeter; species Physeter macrocephalus. The sequence continues at coordinate 97,527,968 of NC_041219.1, forward strand.
CTGCAAGCAGAAGGGAGTGGCAGGACATATTTAAAGTGATGAAAGGGAAAAATCTACAACTAAGATTACTCTACCCAGCAAGGATCTCATTCAGTTTCAATGGAAAAATTAAAACCTGTACAGACAAGCAAAAGCTAACAGAATTCAGCACACCAAACCAGCTCCACAACAAATGCTAAAGGAACTTCTCTAGGCAGGAAACACAAGAGAAAGAAAAGACCTACAATAACAAACCCAAAACAATTAAGAAAATAGTAATAGGATCATACATATCAATAATTCCCTTAAATGTAAATGGATTGAATGCTCCAACCAAAAGATGTAGACTGGCTGAATGGACTGAAAAACAAGACCTGTATATATGTTGTCTACAAGAGACCCACTTCAGACCCAGGAACACATACAAACTGAAAGTGAGGGGATGGAAAAATATATTCCATGCAAATGGAAGTCAAAAGAAAACTGGAGTAGCAATTCTCATATCAGACAAAATAGACTTCAAAACAAAGACTATTACAAGAAACAAAAAAGGACACTACATAATGATCAAGGGATCGATCCAAGAAGAAGATATAAGAATTGTAAATATTTATGCACCCAACATAGGAGCACCTCA
>NC_041219.1:97528700-97529968 GCF_002837175.3 Physeter macrocephalus
TGAAAATCAGTAAGGAAACACAAGCTTTAAATGATACATTAAACAAGATGGAATTAATTGATATTTATAGGACATTCCATACAAAAACAACAGAATGCACTTTATTCTCAAGTGCCCATGGAACATTCTCCAGGATAGATCATATGTTGTATCACAAATCAAGCCTTGGTAAATTTAAGAAAATTGAAATCATATCAATTATCTTTTCTGACTACAATGCTATGAGACTAGATATCAATTACAGGAAAAAAAAGCTGTAAGAAATACAAACAAATGGAGGCTAAACAACACACTACTTAATAACCAACACATGGAGGCTAAACAATACAATACTTAATAACCAAGAGATCACTGAAGAAAGCAAAGAGGAAATCAAAAAATACCTAGAAACAAATGACAATGAAAACACGATGACCTAAATCCTATGGGATGCAGCAAAAGCAGTTCTAAGAGGGAAGTTTATACCCACACAATCCTACCTTAAGAAACAAGAAAAATCTCAAATAAACTACTAAACTTACACCTAAAGCAATTAGAAAAAGAAGAACAAAAAACCCCCAAATTTAGCAGAAGGAAAGAAATCATAAAGATCAGATCAGAAATAAATGAAAAAGAAATGAAGGAAACGATAGCAAAGATCAATAAAACTAAAACCTGGTTCTTTGAGAAGATAAACAAAATTGATAAACCATTAACCAGACTCATCAAGAAAAACGAGAGACGACTCAAATCACCAGAATTAGAAAAGAAAAAGGAGAAGTAACAACTGACACTGAGAAATACAAAGGATGATGAGAGATTACTACAAGCAGCTCTATGCCAATAAAATTGACAACCTGGAAAAAATGGACAAATTCTTAGAAGAGCACAACCTTCTGAGACTGAACCGGGAAGAAATAGAAAATATAAACAGACCAATCACAAGCACTGAAATTGAAACTGTGATTAAAAATCTTCCAACAGACAAAAGCCCAGGATCACATGTCTTCACAGGTGAATTCCATGAAACATTGAGAGAAGAACTAACACCTATACTTCTCAAACTCTTCCAGATGCAAAATTCCTCTACAAAATACTAGCAAACAGAATCCAACAGCACATTAAAAGGATCATACACCATGATCAAGTGGGGTTTATCCCAGGAATATAAGGATTCTTCAATATACGCAAATCAATGAATGTGATACACCATATTAACCAACTGAAGGATAAAAACCATATGATCATCTCAATAGATGCAGGAAAAAGCTTTTGACAAAATTCAACAC
>NC_041219.1:97531980-97590453 GCF_002837175.3 Physeter macrocephalus
TTTGTATGGAAACACAAAAGACCCCAAATAGCCAAAGCAATCTTGAGAACGAAAAACGGAGCTGGAGGAATCAGGCTCCCTGACTTCAGACTATACTACAAAGCTACAATAATCAAGACAATATGGTACTGACACAAAAACAGAAATACAGATCAATGGAACACGATAGAAAGCCCTAAAGGAGGCAAGAATATGCAATGGAGAAAAGACAACCTCTTCAATAAGTGGTGCTGGAAAAACTGGACAGCTACATGTAAAAGAATGAAATTAGAACACTCCCTAACACCATACAAAAAATAAACTTAAAATAGATTAAAGACCCGAATGTAAAGCCAGACACTATCAAACTCTTAGAGGAAAAACATAGGCAGAACATTCTATGACATAAATCACAGCAAGATCCTTTTCGACCCACGTCCTAGATAAACAGAAATAAAAACAAAAATAAACAAATGGGACCTAATGAATCTTAAATGTTTTACACAGCAAAGGAAACCATAAACAAGACAAAAAGACAACCCTCAGAATGGGAGAAAATATTTGCAAATGAAGCAACTGACAAAGGATTAATCTCCAAAATCTACCAACAGCTCATGCAGCTCTATATTAAAGAAACAAGCAACCCAATCCAAAAATGGGCAGAAGACGTAAAAAGACATTTCTCCCAAGAAGATATACAGGTTGCCAAGAAACACATGAAAGAATGCTCAACATCATTAATCATTAGAGAAATGCAAATCAAAACTACAATGAGATATCATCTCACATCTGATGGTCAGAATGGCCATCAACAAAAAATCTACAAACAATAAAAGCTGGAGAGGATGTGGAGAAAAAGGGACCCTCTTGCACTGTTGGTGGGAATGTAAATTGATACAGCCACTATGGAGAATAGTATGGAGGTTCCTTCAAAAACTAAAAAAACTAAAAATAGAACTACCATATGACCCAGCAATTCTACTGGGCATATACCCTGAGAAAACCATAATTCAAAAAGAGTCATATACCACAGTGTTCATTGCAGCTCTAGTTACAATAGCCAGTACATGGACATCGACAGATTAATGGATAAAGAAAATGTGGCACATATATACAATGGAATATTTGTGTCCATCGACAGATTAATGGATAAAGAAAATGTGGCACATATATATAATGGAATATTACTCAGCCATAAAAAGAAACGAAATTGTGTTATTTGTAGTTAGGTGGGTGGACCTAGAGTCTGTCATACAGAGTGAAGTAAGTTAGAAAGAGAAAAACAAATACCATATGCTAACACGTATATATGGAATCTAAAAAAAAAGTAGCACTGACAGATATACACTACTAAATGTAAAACCAATAGCTAGTGGGAAGGAGCCGCATAGCACAGGGAGATCAGCTCGGTGCTTTGTCACCACCTAGATGGGTGGGATAGGGTGGGTGGGAGGGAGGGAGATGCAAGAGGGAGGAGATATGAGGATATATGTATATGTATATGTATAGCTGATTCACTTTGTTTTAAAGCAGAAACTAACACACAATTGTAAAGCAATTATACTCCAATAAAAATGTTTAAAAAAACCCCAAAAACTGAACACTCTCTTTTGTAAATGTTCATCTAGTTACCTTATCCTAGTTTTCTTTATCCCTCTCTGTTTTGTTGTTGTTTTATATTTTCTTCTTTGCTGGCACTCTTCCCTTACCTAAACAAATGATATAATACTTTGATTATGACCTTGGCTTCCCCTTTCACTTTACTCATTCTCTCTGGCCATATGTTTTACATCATGGTTTAAATTACTATAACTATGCCACTAGTACCCATATCTGTTTCTAGTCTTAATCTCCTGACTAAGCAAAAGGATTGCATATCCTCTCTTCTTGAATGACCCACAGGACCTTAAACATAACATCCTCAAAATACACTTTTTTCTGTATAATCCTCTTTCACCAAACTGAGTTCTCTTGAGTTTTCACACTTCTATCCCCTCTTTAGAATTTTTCTCTATTTTTGGTTCTCAGCTATCTATGATTTCTATTTCTTTAAAAAAATGCAATCAAGAGTGAACTTCTAAATGTTGCTAGTACCACATCCACCCACTTACTTTCATCTGTATCCATATATTACATATTTTCTTCTGTTAATTTGCATGAGCTGCCCTACTTCTACCTAAAGCTAATCACTTCTCTACTTGGAAACTATCCATACCTCTTTAGCTATTCAAAGACAATACTCCAGAATATCACCCTACCTCCTGTCTCCTGGATTTTTCCTCTTTACTGGATGATTCCCATCAACATGCAACCTGATTTAAGAATTTTTTTCATCTTAAAAATTACAACAAACCTTCCTTGATGCACATTCCTATCCAACTACTCTTCCATTTCTCTGCTTTGTTTTATAGCAAAACTCAAAGAATTGTTAATACTATCTCCCCTTCCTCTTCTCATATCGTCTTGAACCAATTCAATCAGGCTTATCTTCTTACTAATCCATACAAGACCCTTTTTCAAGACCCTGGAATCTTCTACACCATCAAATTAATGGTCAATCCTTTGTTTTCATTTTATAGGAGGTAATAGGAGTTTTTGACATAGTACATCACTCCATATCTCAAGATAGTTTCAAGACTTCCCTAACCAAGTATAAAAAATAGTGAAAATCCTGTCCCCAACACCCCAACCCCAAAGCCCCTCTTCTGCAGACTCCCAGCTCTTCACAGCACCTACCACCTGACATACATTTACTTTTTGTGAAATGTAAGCTCAATGAGATTGAGGACTTTGTGTTTACACCAGTCTCCAGCCCATATTAGGCACTCACTAAATATTGTTTATACTATTTGTTTTACTATTTACACGAGTATACTAATAAATGAATTTATTTCAGACCCTCCTAATTTTTATCTGCACTATATCATGTAACTACCAAATATATATTTCTATATCAATTTTCTTTCCCTTTAAATCTACTTTCCATGCTATTATCTTTCCAAAGAATAGACCAAATTATATAGTAAATAAATCTACAACAATGGTAACATTCTAAGGAAAAGGAACAATCAATATAATATCTTGCATGGCTTGATCAAAATTTAGGAAAATTCTTATTTTACCGAACATTTTCATTACCCAATTGACATACCTTTTAATTGCTTTAAAAATATAGTACTTAGGAGCATTTTATAGCACTCATGGTCATACATACTTGGATTATAATTGTGGCTCTGCTATCCCATGTTTTTGGTCATGTTATTTAACTTTAGAACCTCTTTTTTTTTTTTTTTTTTTTTTTTTCGGTACGCGGGCCTCTCACTGTTGTGGCCTCTCCCATTGCGGAGCACAGCCTCCGGACACGCAGGCTCAGTGGCCATGGCTCACGGGCCTAGCTGCTCTGTGGCATGTGGGATCTTCCCAGACCGGGGCACGAACCCGTGTCCCCTGCATCGGCAGGCGGACTCTCAACCACTGTGCCACCAGGGAAGCCCAGAACCTCATTTTTATTATCCATGAAAATGGGGTGATCATAAATAAGATCAGGTTCCCAAGGTTGTTAAGAGCGTTAAATGAACTAATATGTGTAACTATCTCTATTGTTGTTATATAGATAGTTATTCTTTTTGTTCAGTGCTCACTCAGGACCTCACACCTACCAGGTTATTAATGAAAAAAATTATTGAACTGAACTTATATTCTGGCTCATAGCCACCTAATAAAAGCCTTATTTCCTTCATTTGAAAGCTATCTCAATTAGTATTAACATAATTCACAATACTATTTGCAAAAACATGTATAAGACAGCATAACAATCAAAAGAAATATTTTTCAGTCAAAAATATCATTGAAAGGTGGACAATGAAGATATAGGCTGTCTACTTTAAATATACTGTAGGTCTACTTTGCTATAATACCTGGTCCACTGTGTGAAATCAATAAATATTAATTTCTGGTGATTTACATTAAATATTTAGAAAGGGTCAGTTCTGTACAACTATTACATAGTTCAGTCCCTGAACTGTTCTTACAAAATGGAATCAAATTCCAGAGAGATAATAAAGTATTAGTGCTCTTTAGATAGAACAAATAAGTCAGAACACCAAGTTCATCATTTCTATAATAACTGAAAGAATTAATTTGAAATAATTCATTAATATTAAAGAATGCTATTGTTTAAGACCAGGTATAAGAACCTAAGGGGTGTTCTATCTATTTTCAGGTCTAACACATTTTAGTATTAACTTGGCAAGAAAAGAGAGATTAAAAATACATATTGCACCTATAATTTTTAAACAATTTTAAATTATAAGTTTAAACTATTTAAACTTATTGTAAAAGCATTTTCTCTTCTACTAAATTGTTTCCTCAATTTGATTCCTTTGACTTTATCACACTTTTTTATCTGTGTGTTGGTTTACAATAAGAGTGTATATAGTTGATTAAATCAGTAAGGGAGCAGATGCAATAAAACATATATAAGACATTAGAAACCAATACATTAATATCATTTTTGTGATTAAATGAAAACAATGAGAATAAAAGCCAAATTTCTATTTAAACACGATTTTGATTGCTTTAAATATCTGGAGTACACCATCAGCAGTATTTGTAAATGAGCACAGCAGTTATCGAGTATAACAACTATTCCATGAAAATAAATATCTTGAGAACACAGTACAATATGCATACACAACCAATCTTTAGAAACGTTAAATTATTTCAGAGCATTTTGGGGACAGTGTTATATATCTACGTCATCAGTTTGTTGAAAAATTAAAGGTGATACTTATATTCCATATAAACTTGGAATTACCTTTCATCCTTCCTTCTCCTTCTACCCATTACATTAATACTTTCTTTCCATTGTCTCTCACCTAACAATGAAACCTGGCCTCTGCCCAGATGCTCACCTCATATCCCTCAGGATACTTTTCTCCCTAGTAGATCCTCTTGCATCCAATATAGTACCTCAAAAACTACTACATACCACTGCTAGATCAACTTGTCTAAAGCACCAAACTGCATTCCATTGTCCTCTTCAGATATCTACAGTTATTTCTGCTGCCTACATAATGAACTAATTCCTAAACTTGTACTTTTTGTTCTCCACAATCTGGGTCTCTTGCCTACACAGCTTTATTGCCTAATATTCTTCTTCATAGATACTCCATTTCACTCAATTAGGACTACTTATTGCCCAGAAAGAGGTAATGTAAACTCAGACCTCTTTTACCAAAACAGTTTTCCATTGCCTGTGTTGGGCTTGCCCTTCTGTGTATCACAGACTCCTATTAAGGAACATTTCTTTAACAGCAAATCAAAGTTAAGTCCATTGGCATTAAGTATGACTTACTTTTTCTCATAACTTCTTTGTATTGTTGTTTATGATATTCTTTTACAGCAATAACCTTCTGACCAGACTATTTCTCCTTTTGTCCCTGTAATTCATTCACCATACAGCAGCCAAAATGATATTTTAAAAATGCAATCATATCAGGTCACAACCCTGCTGAAAACCCTCTAGTGTGTTCCTATACTTAGAAGAAAAGACAAAAGCATCACACATCACTCTGTACTTGCCCACACTGCCTCCTCATTTCTGCTCTGGGATTTGTCATTCTGCCCTTAGTCACTAGGCTCATGGTCCCCTGCACTGTAATCCTTCTTTGTCTTTAATTTCTCCACATCTTTTCCTGGCCTTCTTTTGAGACCTTCTCTGACCATCTTTTGTAAAATATTCACACACACACACACACACACACACACACATATTCATGCACACATAACCACTCTCTACCCTTCCCCTGGTTTTTTGTCTTCTTAGAATTTATCATTATCTGAACTTACTTTTATTAATTTTTGATGCTACCAAACACCCAACTCCTCATCTTTTTTACAAATGTGTCTCTAATTCAGTATATTGGAAATGCTCAATAAACATTTGTTCAATTAGTAAATTAATCCTCTGCCAAAAAGAATATAGTCTGTTTCCTTAACCAGAATATGAATTCTTTAAGGAAAGAGAGTTATCTGAATGCTCTAATGTTCTTGAATCCAGTAGAGTGGCTTGAACATGATAGGTGCTCAAATGTTTGTTTTTGTTTTAATTAAGTAGAATCACAGGTTAAAGCAAAATGAATGTTAAGAATTATGTGCAAACAAGTAGAATTTCCAAAGTGAAACAGAAAATAGAACATAAAATAAAAATATCCCTTTACCAGTTTTATAAAAGATCTGGTTTCTCATTCAGCGTGCTATGAGACTCTATTTTACTTTATGTAGAGGTTTTATTGGCAAGTCATCAACCGTATTTTGTACAAAATTTCAACCCCATTGAAATCCAACTAAACCACAAGGCTCTGCAGATCCTAAACGAATTGAATTAATTAACTCCAGGTCCTGTAAACCCTGCAAGGAAACTTTCTGTCAAGTGTATATTTCTAAACCCAGACAATGGCTTTAAAAATTTTTTGGGTAGTGTCATCAAACAAATTTCTCTTTGTGATAATATAGAATGGGAGGGACAAAAATCAGTAAAAACACCAACAGTATTAAAACTTCAAAGGAAACCAAAATAATTCACACCAAAGTATTTTCAAAATCTTCTAATAGCAAACTGTTTTGCTGAGCTATATTTTTCCTTCCCCCCACTCAAATTTGATGCTAAAGTTTACACTGAAAAGTTTTAAAAAGTAGACAAGAGTGAGTGAGCGAAAGCTGGGCACATAGTTATCATTTAATGATTATTTTAAATGAAGAAATGAAACAAGAGACCCCTCCATACTGTTAAGAGGACCCAGGATATTATTACAATATATACAAAATTCAAGTGGTTTGAAAAAATGAGATAGAAATGTGGTAGGTGATTATTTCATTTGTAAAAAATTCAACAAATGAGACCAAAGGAAATATGACTTTTTTCAACGGGAAACTAAATGATAGAGACAGAATGGGTTTTTATATTGACTTATGTTATCAAATTAATTTCCTCAATTATGCCTATTTATTCTATATTCATATACATTTTGACTCATATAGTTAGTTCTTTAATAATGAATAAAGAATTAAGTTTTTAAAATAAATATCTAAGATTATTTGAAGCAGTATTTTTTTAAACATCTTTATTGGAGTATAATTGTTTTACAATGGTGTGTTAGTTTCTGCTTTATAACAAAGTGAATCAGTTATACATATAAATTGAAATCCAACTAAACCACAAGGCTCTGCAGATCCTAAACGAATTGAATTAATTAACTCCAGGTCCTGTAAACCCTGCAAGGAAACTTTCTGTCAAGTGTATATTTCTAAACCCAGACAATGGCTTTAAAAATTTTTTGGGTAGTGTCATCAAACAAATTTCTCTTTGTGATAATATAGAATGGGAGGGACAAAAATCAGTAAAAACACCAACAGTATTAAAACTTCAAAGGAAACCAAAATAATTCACACCAAAGTATTTTCAAAATCTTCTAATAGCAAACTGTTTTGCTGAGCTATATTTTTCCTTCCCCCCACTCAAATTTGATGCTAAAGTTTACACTGAAAAGTTTTAAAAAGTAGACAAGAGTGAGTGAGCGAAAGCTGGGCACATAGTTATCATTTAATGATTATTTTAAATGAAGAAATGAAACAAGAGACCCCTCCATACTGTTAAGAGGACCCAGGATATTATTACAATATATACAAAATTCAAGTGGTTTGAAAAAATGAGATAGAAATGTGGTAGGTGATTATTTCATTTGTAAAAAATTCAACAAATGAGACCAAAGGAAATATGACTTTTTTCAACGGGAAACTAAATGATAGAGACAGAATGGGTTTTTATATTGACTTATGTTATCAAATTAATTTCCTCAATTATGCCTATTTATTCTATATTCATATACATTTTGACTCATATAGTTAGTTCTTTAATAATGAATAAAGAATTAAGTTTTTAAAATAAATATCTAAGATTATTTGAAGCAGTATTTTTTTAAACATCTTTATTGGAGTATAATTGTTTTACAATGGTGTGTTAGTTTCTGCTTTATAACAAAGTGAATCAGTTATACATATAAATATATCCCCATATCTCTTCCCTCTTGCGTCTCCCTCCCTCCCACCCTCCCTATCCCACCCCTCTAGGTGGTCACAAAGCCTGGAGGTGATCTCCCTGTGCTATGTAGCTGCTTCCCACTAGCTATCTATTTTACATTTGGTAGTGAATATATGTCCATGCCACTCTCTCACTTCATCCCAGCTTACCCTTCCCCCTCCCTGTGTCCTCAAGTCCATTCTCTACATCCGCATCTTTTTTTTTTTTTTTTTTTTTGCAGTACGCTGGTCTCTCACTGCTGTGGCCTCTCCCGTTGCGGAGCACAGGCTCCGGACGCTCAGGCTCAGCGGCCATGGCTCATGGGCCCAGCCGCTCCGCGGCATGTTCTGACTGCACTCTGTATGACAGACTCTAGGTCCATCCACCTCACTACAAATAACTTCATTTCTTTTTATGGCTGAGTAATATTCCATTGTATATACGTGCTACATATGCTTTATCCATTTATCTGTCGATGGACACTTAGGTTGTGAAACAGTATTTTTAAAATTTTGAAGTGTTTTAACAATTAAATACTATTTGGTAATAGTAAGACTGGCCAAAATCTGACTGTTTTTAAATGGAGCATTGGATGTCAATACCCATATCTTGAATGAAAATCACTGAAAAATGAAGGGATTGAAGATGACAATAATAATTAAGTATGAAAATGGTAGTTGTTGGAAAGTTTTATGTGTTAGTTTATTGTAAAAGTAAATAGCAATTCTGTTGAATAGACATTTTATGGTCAGTGTTTGGTCTCATAAATAGAACTACCTAAGAAAAATGAGAAATTTAGAAAGGAATTTTAGGTCTGAAAACATTTGCTAGAACAAAATAAATAAATAAAATTATATCTCCCAATTAAAAATAGTTAAATAAATATGGTACAATTCAACATGGACTATTATAGCTGCTAAATGTGCTGATTATTATTATGTGACAATATGGATCATATTAAGTTTTTTGGGGGGGGATGATCATACTAAATGTTAAGTGAAAAAGCAGGTTATAAATTATTATAATCCAATCACAAATATATAAAGAAACATTTGTTTAGGAAACAGAAGTTTAAAAATAGAGTTGCAAAATGATAATCATGGTTGTGATTGGAAAAGTTATTTCCTCTAATGTTCTATTTAAAAAGTGATTTCATTTTTCAAAAACATAATGTTGCATATGTGTTATGCTTCCATGCAAGAGTCCTTGCACTGGAATACCTCCATCTCTAATATATCTATAAATCTATCTTTAGAAATTTCTCCTTTGTCAGTCTTAAAAACTGGAGTACCCCAGTGATTCTTTCTATCTCTTACTCCATGCATTCATTTTTGAATGGCTTAAACAATCATCCTCCATTCTCACTAACTCCCAAGTCTTTCTATCCCAACGACTACCTCTATTCTAAGTCCCAGTCCTCTGTATTCCAAGGTGAACTGAATGTACCAGAGTTTTCTTGAAAAGATTTTGTACAAAAGTGTTAACAGTAATTCATTCAATCATCCCTGGCCTCCTGTAAGCTTTCATGTGACCATACTTGTTTTTCAAGCTGGAAACCTTAATAGGTAACTTCATTTCTTTCTCTGCCTCTCCTATCAGAAGCAATCAGTAACCAATTACAGGCTCTTTTATTCTAGAAAGCTCCTTAATTTGATGCATCTTCTCCACTCTCACTTCGTTTATGCATTCATCTACAGTGGTTTTAAATTTTTTTTCCAAACACTCATTCTAAATACTTAGTCTTTATTATCTCACTTAATCTTTACACCAATCATACACATTAGCACTATTTTATAGACAAAACTGACACAAAAAGGATAAGTAATTTGTTAACATAGCTAGTAAGAGGCAAAGCTGGCATTCTTAATTATTGCAACTGTCTCCCTTTCTCTATGTCACTCTTTCTAACTATTTTTTAAAATATTTTTGTCTCCATTGCCCATTTGGTAACAATTCAAACTCATTAATGTTTCAAAGAAAGCTCTTGAAAGTCTAGAGCAAGTGTAATTGTCCAAGCTTATCTCTTAACACTCCTTACCCAAGCCCATGTGTTCCTGCCAAACTGAACAGAAAGACGCAGGACATGTTGGGTTCTTTCTCAACCCCATTGGTTTATGCATGTCTCAACATCTGTCTCAATCACTGCCTGTAAAATACAAGACTCAAAGTTGCTTCTTCAATGAAGCCTCCTTTCCCTCTGTGAGCATCCTGCAGAATAATTTTTTCTGCTCACCACATTTCCATAACACTATACTGATGTATCTGACACATTATCTATTGTAAGGTAACAGAATTTAATTTTGGGTAATCTAACTTTCTTACTAAATGATAGGTCTCCTCCAGAGTAGGAACTGGGTCTTATTCATCACTGTATTATTTTCTCTTCCAATAATATTAGTTGAATATCCAGCACATGCTAACACTTAACTCAATTTCTGGCATAACAGACATTTGATAAACTATTGAAATGGAAAAATTATCAGAGCACCATATTTTAAAGCAGATATTTATGGAAAGGGTAATTCTTATCAGACAGTCTTCAAGGTTAAGGAGACTTAGAACTAGTAGCAAAGCCTGAAAGGTCTCTAGGGATATAAGGCAAAGGACATGAAAGAGGATGAGATATAGAAGTGACAGAGAGTTGAAAAGCAGCAAAGACAAACTATACTCCCTTGAAAATTTTGTCATTTCTGAAGTATTAAGTAATCAAATGCAAGTTAATTTGGATAGAATTCTCTGCAACAAAGACAAAGAATTTTCCTCTTTCATTCTTTGTGTAAACTCTTGGTTCAGCTATTGACCAATGGAGCTACTATGGTGAAATATCACTCCACCAAATGTTTTTAGTTTTAGACCATTTAAACTATTGTGAAACTCAACTTGGCAGTCACCTTGCTGCATAGTGAAAGAGCAGGATAAATGCAACTTCCCTGAAGTTCTTTTTGTCATCAAACAGTAGGAGAACATTATTGGCTCTCTCCAGTTGTGGCTAGGTTACACAGGTTATATTTTAAACATTTTAAGCCAAACTCTCATTGTAATGTGATATTATTGGGCCAGTTTGTCCAACTTGAGAGAAAGGCCTATTATAAGTAGAAGTAATTTTGCTTCATTTCTTGAGAGTATGCATAAAACTTTGGAAAGATTAGAAATCTAGATTTTTTTCCCCCTAGAATGAATGGAGAAAAGAAATTCTGCCTCTCAAAACAAATTAAAAAAAAAAAACAAAATAACAAGTTCAAATGTATTTTATTAGTAATGATAATATATTATGAATCTATTTCTAGAATTTTCAAATTTTTTCTATTAAAATTCAATTCATATAGTAATAGTTATACTCTAATATACCTCTATCACAGAAGGTAAGTAAAAACAGGATCATACTTGTGATCAAGAAAAATAAGTCTGAAGTAAAATGAATTAGTCTACTTTGCTTCTCTGAGAGTTGACATTTACTATTTGTTACACTGAACATTTACTTCACCACTCGGTGTCATATTTCCTCACCAGGAAAGTAAAAATAGTATGCAACGCACAGGTTGTTTCAAGTATTCAGTTGATATTTTTAATGTTTGCTACAAATAAGTAATAAATAAATGTCATTTAAAATGAAATCTAAGTATATTAAAGTGATCAAATTCAAAGCCTTATTGAGGGGGTTAGTCAATAGCCTTTAATTAAAGCTAAAAGGTCAGATTATTTCTAAATAAAGCCATTGTTTCAGTTCATCACTCATATCTTTTTGTGGTAAAATATATGATACTTTACAGAGCATATATAGGAAAGAAAGATGGATGGTCCAAAAAAAAAGAGGGAACCTTGTTCCTTAGAAATTTTCTTGGAACCACATTTGGAAAAATGAAGAAATACAGATTATGATTGATTTATTTTATGTATAAGTTTAATTGAAGTCAAAATCAAAATTATTGAAGCTGATTTAAAGTGAAATAACCAAATACATGTAAGGATATAGCCAGTAAAACTAGAAATACTGCTATCCACCTTTCTATTCCAGGAATTTCAGTTTGTTTGTTTGCCTGCTTGGTTGGTTGTTTGAGATATCACTTGTCTGAGCACATGTGTGATATATTTTACTGAAAGGACTTCAACTGACATTCAACAAGTCACTTCAATATTTATTAACCATCAGTAATGTATACAGTATGCTGGGAAGTGTAAAAAGATAAATGAAAATTTGTCTTGAGGAGTACATTGAGTAATAAAAAAATACTGGTATATAATTTAAAAATTCCAAGATTCACTCATGAGCTGTAAAATAGACTACAGGGAGATACCCAGAAAATGTACATTTAGTCCATCCCACTGGGGAGGGCAGGTATAGTAGCTGAGTTAATTTTTTAGATAAAAAAAATTGGGCAGGTGAAGCAAGTTGAAAAGAAATTCCAGGCAGTGAGAAATAGTCTGGTATTGGGAGGAGATGGGGGAAAGCTTTCTGAGTTATGAGTGCTAAAGACAAGACTGAAGAGATAGGTAGGGCTGGGTCCTAGAGTGTCCTTTATTCCATGCTAATATGATTACATTTGTCTAGGATACAATGGAGAGCCTCAAACTATTTTACATAAGGAAGTTAACACATTATGTCTGTTTGTGATAGATCATTTTGACCAAGGTGGAAGAAAAGACCTGAAGAAAAGACCTGCCAGTATTAAGAGCAGTTAAAGAGCTATTACAATTTTCAGATGAAAGGTAATAAAGAACTGAACTGTTTTATGTTTTGTTCTTTTGGCCACGAAGCATGTGGTATCTTAGCTCCCCAACCAGGGATTGTCCCCTGCATTGGAAGGCAAAGTCTTAACCACTGGACCACCCGGGAAGTCCCAAAGAACTGAACTGGAGCAAAAAAAAAAAAAAAAAAGTTAAGAAAGATAGCAAAGACTCAAAAACATACTATGAACAACAAGGTCCTACTGTATAGCACAGGGAACTATATCCAATCTCCTGAGATAAACCATAATGGAAAAGAATATTTTAAAAAATGTATGTATGTGTAAAACTGAGTCACTTTGCTGTACAGAAGAGACTGGCACAACATTGTAAATCAACTATACTTCAAAAAATGTAAAATATACATACATATATATATTTTCTGTGGGTAAAACTATGTTATGCCATGATTATCACAATTTTATTTCTATGGCCATTTCACTCACATGTAATTATGGGACTTCCCTGGTGGCGCAGTGGTTAAGAATCCGCCTGCCACTGCAGGGGACACAGGTTCAAGCCCTGGTCCGGGAAGATCCCACATTCCGCGGAGCAACTAAGCCCGTGCGCCACAACTACTGAGCCTTCATTCTAGAGCCTGTGTGCCACAACTACTGAAGCCCGCATGCCTAGAGCCCGTGCTCCGCAACAAGAGAAGCCACCGCAATGAGAAGCCCGCACACTGCATTGAAGAGTAGACCCCGCTCACAGCAACTAGGGAACGCCCGCTCACAGCAACGAAGACCAAATGCAGCCAAAAATAAATAAATTTATTTTAAAAAATGTAATTATGATACTTTTGCATAGCCCTTATTTTAGCAACAGTAGATTTATATTTTATTACAAGGTTGGGTTATCGCCTTTATTATTCATCATTCTCAGATTTATCTGGAAGTTATTGCAAATTTATGTATTCTGATGAAGTTTAGAATCTCTTATATTTTCTAGTTCACAAAAAATTTAAATTGAGTTTTTGTAGGGGAATTCATTAAATTTGTTGATTCACATAGAAAGCACAGGTTTTTTTACATCATAAGTTTTCCTATCCAAGAACAAAATATAGCATGTTTTTCTATCTACGCTTATCTTCCTAACCCTCAATAGTGCAGTATGTTTTATTCGTATGGATCTTGGACAGTTACTGGTAAGTTTATGCCAAGGTAGCTTCTCCTTTGTGTTGTTACTACCAAAGAAGTCTGTTCACCCATTATATTTTAAATTATTTTTACAATAGTAAATAAGACTACAAGACAGATATGCCTGTACTGAAGACCAAGCTCGATCAAATTCTAGCATTTGATTATATTTGCTTCTGATTTCCCTTAAGGAAATCAAACATCACAGACATGATTGGAACCTCTGTACATACCTCTAGACCACTTCCCAAGTAGGGTTGCCATATAAAATACAGGACTCTTTGTTAAACTTGAAATCCACATAAACAATGACTCAATTTTTAATATATCTTATGTGATATGCAATTTGAATGTATTTTTATTTGCTAAATCTGACAACCTTACCCTCTGAGATATAGAAATGTCCTGAATTTGTTTTGTATCATTCTTAAAGATTTAAACACTCTACTGCTACACATTTTGTGATCTTAAACACTTTACAGTATCATTTTTAATGTCTTCAAAACTTATATAAATGGTTTAAACATGTTGTTTCCATTGGCTCAAACCAAGGGTTGTTGCTTTTTCTCTTTAGCGTACTCCAATTGTCTGAACAGTGTTTGTATTTAGCTGGCTGTGTCTGAGACACGTAACTGCATATGTCCTCTGTCAGGATCTTCCCATACCCTGGATTGATATGTACTGTATTTGACAATGCTGTTTCTTAAATTGTGATTTAAAAGGACAGATATTCCTAGTTTTGTTAAAAACATGGTTTATATTTTTTTGTTATTCTTTTAATGATTTAAGAGTAGAAAAGGGGAAAGTGTCTTTGCTCTTTCTTTACAATTGAAATTCCCTTGTGTCTGAAAATTATTGGTGCCTTGAGTTGCATTCTTAACAAATGGAATCAGAATCTTCAAAGGTCAGTCCAAAAACTGTGTAAACTGATAGACACCACAGGTAGCTTGTTCTGCAGGAGCAAAACCTGTGTCTTAGCCAAACAAAGATAGAGGCCTTTAATATTATTTAAAAGATTCTACTTAACTGTCCTTTCTTTGTATGAACCAAATGTACATTTTTAAGCATATTGCCATATATTTTTAAGATTCTTGCTGCTTCTAAAACACAGTACTAAATTGGCTTTCATAAAACCTAGTAGTTTTAATCTCTATAAGTTTATAAATGGCTTTAAGTATTAAACAGAGGCTAACTGAGATTTTATAGGAGGGCTTAGTCTGCCTTGGTTCTGTTGGATTCTCTGATATTGGAATATTTTGGCCTGCAAAAAGTGATCAAAATATCCTTTGAAACTTTCTACAATCTATTGATGATCTAAATATATTCAACTCACAATATTTATCCAACAGTTCCCTGCAGAATAATCTTCTTTTGCTTTATTACAATATCTTATGCTCCAGTAAAATGAATACTTTACTGTTCCTCAGTTATACATCATGCTTTTCCCGTTGCATGATTTTGCTCATACTCTTTAACTAAAATAGATATCCTCACCTTATTTGATAAACTATACCTATCTTTTTAAAGAACATCTCCAAAATCAACTTCTCCTCCTCCAAGATTTCCCAGCCAAAATGTTGGTTCTCCATTTCTGAAGCCTAAGGGCAATTTGTTCGTATATTTCTTAACATGTTTATTATATTATTATACTATACTCTAACAGTTTGTGTACTTGGCTTTTCTCTAAGTAATAGATTGTGATAATAATAGTTAGAATTATCATACATGATAATTATGTAGCATCTACTAAATGCCAGGCAGTGAATTAAGGTTGTTTTTTGGTTTAACCCTTAAAATAAACATGCAAGGTATGTATTTTTTTTCCTAACTTTTTCATGAGAAAACATGGGCAGAATAACGTTGAATAGTGCTTCCAAAATCATACAACTAGCAAAAGGCCAGTATTTGAGCATGTCTCACTGCAGAGGCAGCATTCTTAACCACAAAGCCCTGTAACACCATAGATGATCTACTGTTTCAGGATCTTGCTCAGAAACATTCACATGGTAAGCCCTAGGATATTTATTACGTTGACTCTCATTTAACCCCTACTGTCAATTTGATCTTATTTAGGCTAGTTTATATAATTATAAATATGTGAATCTCAAGTCAACATTTTTGAACGTTTCTGTTTCCTCATTATACTTCAGAATTTTAATTACAATATGTTCCCAGCTAGAGAACATGGACTAATCACTAGTTTTTATGCCTCCCCCCCTCCTTTTTAGTGGACTCCAATTGTTTTGTAGATCTGAATTGACAGCCATTACATAAAGCAGCCAGAAGATTAGCCTGGAAAGCTGAATTTTGTCAAGTTAATTACAAGTGGTACACACTGACTTTGATGCATGAATATGGCTTTTAGCAGAGCTCTTAAAGTGAGATGTTAATCAGTAAACACTAATTTTTATTTTTTAATGGAAATGTCAAACGGAGGGTTTCAGGGAGAGCCCAGGCAAGAAGGACCCTGATGTGCACTAAAAGAATCACCAAATAGAAAAGAAGCACTCATTTTAAGGAAGCGTTTTCAAGCTACTTGATCATGAAATAAACACTCCTTTAACTGCTGGAGCTGCAATCAAATCAATCGTCAGTGCTCTTGACAAACACAGAGATCAATTGAGAGATTGTATTCTGTCTTTCAGGTACAAACTTTCCAAATTAAATGCAGCTATGTGGTACTAAGTGTGAATGCAAAAAGGCAGGACAAAGAAGAAAATGTATTCTTATTAAATATAACTTTTTAAACTTATTATATAATTTTTTATCAAATTGGAAATATTCTGCAATTTTTCTCCCTAGTTTAATGTTGAAAAAATACTATTGGAAATAAAGACTTTTTCACAATCAATCTAAGTCCTTCATGCTGCTTTTTAAGCTTGTTGACTTTCTTTGTCTCATGGTGATGAAAATCTCTTGGAATTCTTCTTCTCAGGAAAAAGATCTCCTTACCTGAACACTTTTGAAAATGACAGCATGATAGGAAAATATGAGCCTTCTGTTTTGCTGCCAAATATTGCCACTAAATATATTTTAATATCTGGAAAAAAATCTAACTTTTATAGCATATAAGGAATCCAAGCTTTGAATGTATATTTCAGTCTTCATTTTAAGCTATTTTTTTATGACCAAGAAAAAAACAATACTGGAAAATAAATGGAACCTCATTTGGGTTTATAAGCTCTTTGTTACTGTACAACATTGTATTCCAAGAACACTGTATTTTATATTGCAAAAATTGCAAATCAAGTATGACATCAACCACAAAATATAAATGCATCTATTTAAAATATTCATAAATACCCTCTCCTGGTCTACCTATCTTCACTCAGAGCCCAAGTTCATACCCAGGAACTGTATCTCTTTTATAAATAGAATGCAAAGAATGCAAAAACTCCTAATTCCTCAGCAGGTTACCACATCAATGATGGAAAGAATAAGTTTCCTAGTAAAAATAACAAAGCAGTTGTATTTTTTGTATCTAATTAAAGTATATGTCAACTCTATGAGTAAGGGCAGAGAATGATGCAAAATGCCTGCATCATTTATTAATATTATGTAAGCAAAAATTAGTGTTTTGATATTTAAAAGAATTATCAAAGAATGCTACTGGATTGGAAGTGTTACATCAGTGAAATTATTTGAAAGAAAGGAATTTTATGTAATTAACTCCTGTCAGCTTATCCAAACACATGGACAGAAAAAAATCTGTAGGCAAATCATTAACACTTCAATGCTTTTTTTTTGCCTTTTCTTCAGCAGAGGCACTAATAGGATTTCTGAACGAATGTGGATTTCAACCTTGTTTTGCACTAAAGACCATCACAGTCAGTGGTTTCTTGTGCCACTCTTTACATTAGAGAAAATAACCGTAGAGCTGAAATGCAGTTTTCCTGGCAGGCCATGAGCATGGTCTACAAAACTGTGGTATATCTTCCAGGACACAATTTTTGAAATTTGAGAATTTGAATAATGAATCAGTAAAATGTATCTGATACAATTTCATATACCACTATGATTATAGATTCAAACACTATGGTACCATTCTATTCTGAACTGTTGGGCAGATATTTTTCTCTTGAGATTGTATCTCTCCATTAATCATTGGTGTTTTCATTATTTCTCACATCAAGTTATATTTGTGAAACTTAATTGAATGTTTTCAAAGAGAACCATAAAGTCGATGTAACATCTCATAATAGCATCTTATCAGATACTAAACATATGGAATACATTAAGGAAAAATAATTGTCTAAATTGAGCCATGATAGGCTTAAAATTGCTTTAACCCTTTCACATGGTGAGGCAAATAATTTAAGGAGCAATTTCTCTAGCTCTCCTCATTTGCAATTTAAAATCTTTTATTTTATAGTATAAATATTTTTTCAGTCATTGATTCAACAAATATTTGCAGGGCTCCTCCTGCACCAGGATTATAAAGATTACCAAAACCAAATGCCTGTTCCCCAAGAGTGCATAATTTAGTGGAACATTACAAAGTAATACATGCAAGTTATGTGCTCATTTTGTTCATTTATTAGAATTAATTATACAATTAAAATCACTAATAATCCCCCCACTCAGAGATAACCACAGTTAAAATATTGGGGTATATAAGTGTGTGTATTTATTAGTTTGGAGCATATGAAATCATTGGTTTTATATAACAAATTAGAAATGGTCGATAGCAGCAACATCATACAATTCAATCTAATCTATTTGACTGCATGTATGAACCACGATCCTCTACATTTGTGTATTTAAATAATTTCTCATATTTTTATAATATATAGTGCTAATGAATGGCACTACATTGCATATCTAGTCACATAAATCTATATATACACCCCTCATTCTTCCCCCAAGAAAAACATCTGTAAGCAAAATATCTAATCTAGAGGATATGTACTTTATTTTTAATCTATAAATTTACTTTTAAATTGTGCTGAGAATACTTTGCTCTATTGCTGGTTCCATTTCCATCTGACTTATGCTGTTTTGAAACTAAGTTACTGCTTTAAGCATTTTCCCCATGCTATTCTATTATCTATGGGATCAATTTTGGTCATTTGTTTTTTACTAAAAAAACCTTTCACTTCATCCATATTTTTGCCTTTTCTTAACATATAATTGTCATAGTATTTTCTTTATTAAGGGGAAAAATCACCCGAAATATGTTGTTATATCCCCTACATCATTCCTAACATAATATATATCTTTCTCCCTTGTTTCCCTATACGTCTTGCCCAAGGCTTGGTCTATTTTACTGACCTTGTAAAGAACAAATATTGGATTAAGTTTACAATGGCATTTCCCCTTCCCCCTTTTCTTTTTTCAAATTTGTAAATGTCAGCTTTTGATGATTTTCTTCTTTATTTTCCTTAAACATATTTTCTTAATTTTTTTTTTTTGCTTAGCTTAATACTTAGTTCACTTATTTTCAGTCCTTACTATGTAACATAATTTTTTTCTGAATATAGCTTAGGCTTATTGCATAATTTTATATGTATTTTTTACTCTGCTACTTTTAATGTCATATTATTTTAGAACTGGATCTCTGTTTTCCTAAGGGTTAAGAGAGTCATTTAACTCAAATGTAAAATTGTTCAGTTTGACAAATGCTGTGGGTGTTTAGAGTCATCCCAATCCTCCTTCTCATCTGACCTCCTTTCCTACAAGAAGGTGGACAGACAAAATTCTCAACAACTAGGGGTGTATGTGTGATCTAGTTTTAACAATGAGATGTTCACTGAACTCACTGGGTAGTACTACCAGGAAAGCTAAGAGATTTTTACCTATAGAGCTTGTATACTGATTGGCTTGTCCCTTCATTCCTCTGCTCTTCCCCTTGTTCCTGCCTGGAATGTGGTCATATGTACAAAGATTTAGCAGCCATGAGGATTAAACCACACACTTAGCAGGACACTATAGAAGGAAGGGAGAAAGAGTGTAGATCCTTGACATACTGGAGCCGTGCACAGGTCTAAACTGCCTATCTCTGGACTTCTTGCTTCATGAGAAAAATAAAGCCTTTACTTTGTTTTAACCACTTTCATCAGATTTTCTCTTTCTTGCAGCCAAAATTAATCTTAACAGAAAGCATGTCTACAGTAGATGCTGTCAGCCCCCTTCAGATCTCCTTTACTGGTCAGTGCATGTCCCCCAGCTACTGTGAGTTCATGGCTTTACTCTCTCTGGAAAATTGTCCTGGACAAAGAAGAGCTGCCTCACCCTGGGCATGGCCCACAGTCAATAGTTTTTCCTGTACTTTGCTGTTATTATTATTATTATTATTAGAGGCTTATTAAATATCCTTTGAGTCAAAAAGATCTGGCTTTGATGTGTCAAAGTAAAGTTGTATTTGGACAAATTTAAGCAGACAAGGAAGACTTTATTCAAGACTATTGCAGTAAGAAAAGAAACTGAACTAAACTCCTTTGAAACAAATGGTGCAAGAGTTTTTAGAGCTGGGGTGAGCTAGTGGAATAGTACTGAAAGATGTTAGTGGGAGGGTCAGTGTTATTAGGCCATCTGTTTGCTAATATTTCCTTATTGAGGTTAGTTTCCTGCCCTCCCACAGAAACTGAGAGATGGGGTGCCATCTTTCTTGATGACTATATTTCAAAGGAATGATTCCCAGGTTTTGAGAAAGACATTTTTGGATTATAAAACTGGCTAGAGGCTGGGGACTAATTTACATACATTTCATGGGGACAGAGAAAGAATTTTCAATTATAAGTTCTCTAAAGTAAATCCTCCAAGAAAAGGGAGATCAGAGAGGCCTGCAGTCAGGAAGAAACCTGTCCAAAATTAGTCACTGATGGGAAATTTAAGGCTATCTTGGTCACATATCCTTTGTCTTTTGTTATTTTGGTCTCTTAATACTTTTTCCCAATTCTGGGAGAATTTCTTAAACATTTCATTTACATGACCGATTTTGTGAAATGCCATCAATGGTCGCTATTCTTATTTGGGTTTTAATTTGGCCGTCTGTTTTTCACTCCATGCAATTTTTCTTGTTTCAGATCATTCTCTCATCATGATTTTTGCTCTTAAATTGCAATGTTATGATTTATTTATTTGATTAAAATCAAAAGTTGATTTATTTTTAAGTCAACCTAACATATCCTAAAATTTTCTACTGTGTTGAAGTAAAAAATGTATAAGAATATACTCTATCTTATTTTTCAAATGTCATTGTCTTTTGAACAAAGTGTTCTTTTGTTTGCTTGTGGTCACAGAGTACGGTCTATGCTTTTTCAATACTGAACATTGAGGATCTATTTACAAATCTTCTGAGTACAAATGAAAAGACAAGGGAGTAGTTTTCAATTACTTTACTTTCATTTTGTTAAGCCAGAGTCGCAGTAGCCTGGGATGGAGACGGAAAGAAATTAAGCTGAACTGGACAAAGTCAGGACAGGATCTGTCAGTCTATGTTGAAGATGAGTTTTCTTTTTCTTTATTGAAGGAACCGTTGTTTGGCTGGGCCATTCCTGTATTCTATGCCTGTTAAATGCTCTTGTAGAAATCCAGGTACTGCACTGATACTTGGCTTTTAAGAAAAAGGATTGGTGAAGTTTTACTAGCATCCAGGATAGTGCTTATCCGTGAGGCAGACACAAGAGGCACAATGCCTATGGTCTGTGTTACTTTTAGGAGTTCACAAAAATGCTTTAATTTTAATTTGTTTTAAAAGAAGAGAAAATAGATATACTATTAATGAATATATAATAATAAATCCAGCCTGGATTATATTTATCTTTATAACAAGACTGGTGTAAAATATCACTTGTAATTATTTTTTATTGAGGAAGGGGTCCATAAAGGTAGAAGTGCCTGGGGTCCATGAAAGTCATAACATGGCCCTGCTACCATCTCTTCCACTCCCTCTTTCAATGAGTCTTTTTAACACATACAGAGATTCTTGGTCACATTAGAAGTTCCTTCATTCTAATATGACTTCACTATGTCTAGCAAAAATATGTCAAAATTTCTACTATGAATATCATCCCTTTCCATTTTACCACCTAGTTTTATACCTTATTGTTGCTTATTTCAATGAGATTCTTATAGGGCAGAGGGTGTGATCACCTTATGAGTGTATTGAATGGCTTAGCTATTAAACTTGAACTAATCAGGAGTAAATAACACATCAAGTATTTCATAAGACAAAACACTTTGCTGTTCCAATTTCTTCTGCTTCCCGGAGAAATTCTAGAAATTAAATCTAAAAGTCTCATGTGAGTCAGCTGAGAGACTTCCAGTAATAAACATAAAGGCCTAGAGCAGCTGAAGATGGCTTCTTCACCAGATAACTACTTTCATTATTAGATATGAAATCTTAAAAGATTATAGAAAAATTTATCCTATCAAATGAAAATATAACATGCAATGAAAATAACTCCCTTGAATAGCTAAGAATGAATTACCTTGAATTCTATAGCCTAAGACTATCTTTATCCACTGGGCCTGGATGAGAACAGCTTCATAATAAGCAGCATAAATGTGCTTCCTATGTGCCAGACATCCTCCAATACATGCATCACCTGATATACTCCTCTAAGAAGTCTATGTGGGGGCTGCTTTTATTATTCATATTTTACAGATAATAAAGCAGGCTTAGAGATTTTAAATAACTTACCTAAAGTCATATCTAGTAAGGGCAGTAATGAAAGTCAACTAAATTCTATTTGGTTCTTTGATCTAAACTTGTTACACTGATCTATCCTCAAAACAGCTTTCTATTATATGGAAAGAAAAACACACTTACTGGAGGGTTTTCATCAAAATTTTACAGCCTTATTTGTTTTTACCTTCAGTGTTCATACAGAGGTTTCCTTATTGACTGTGCTTTTGCTTTATTTTATGAAGAAACAAATTCAAAAATGATTAAGAGAGAAGTTATACTACTTTCTGAAACCTTTTATATCACTAGACTTTTTATAAACTAGTACTACTTTTCTCTTATGTTGCAAAATTAACATTATATATAAAACATAGATTTATATTATACATATATATACATATACATAGAATATATACATATATCTGTATGTGTGTGAATATCTGCCAACTGGTAGACTTTCAGTAACTATTTGTTGACTATGTGTTTGAAGGTGGTGTTCCTGTCATACACCTCAATAAACTACAAGCTGCTGGAGTTCAAGGACAACGTCTAACAGACTTACAATCCCTTTTCCAAGTCCACGGGGCCATATATGTTTTGGGTTAAAATATGTTTGGAGTTTTTGGAATTTTGGAAGTGTATATATCTGTCTGGAGTAGCAACATGTAATCAAAGACATCAATATTTCTTTAGCAAAAATTGGGTATATTCACTCCAGATAGAATACATAAGATAGAAATGGCCTCAAATCAGTTCAGAACAGGTTTTGCTACCAAATGAATCACAATGCTGTATGTTTAGAGCTTTTTTTTGAATTCCAGAATTATAAGGAAGGAAATGTTGACCTGTACTTCTCTTGTATCCTGCATAGCCCCACCATGAGGTACTTATTAGTTGATGGAGAGGTGTGATGTTCCCCACTGTTGAAATTTATGTAACATGCTCCAATAGCAATCATCATCCTTTGACAATAAATTACAAAGAGAGAATATATTAAGTACTAGGACTGAGTATCAAAGTCAAATTGGCATTTCTCTTTATCAGTGAAAATAAGATGATGTTTTAGAGTTCTCTATATAACATAAAGAATTTTAAAACTTAGAAAAAACATCCAGGGACTTCCCTGGTGGTACAGTGGTTAAGAGTTCGTCTGCCAATGCAGGGGACACGGGTTCGATCCCTGTTCTGGGAAGATCCCACATGCTGTGGAGCAACTAAGCCCGTGCACCACAACTACTGAGCCGGCGCTCCAGAGCCCTCAAGCCACAACTACTGAGCCCACGAGCCGCAACTACTGAAGCCTGCACTCCTAGAGCCCGTGCTCCACAACAAGAGAGGCCACCACGATGAGAAGCCCATGTACTGCAACGAAGAGTAGCCCCCACTTGCTACAACTAGAGAAAGCCCGCGCGCAGCAACGAAGACCCAACACAGCCAAAAATAAAATAAATGAATTTATATAAAAAAAAGAAAAGATCCAACATAAGAGAGAAAATAGGAGCTGGTCCTGAGTGATTTTAATGGGCATCACCCATTTAACTTATTTTGTTGACTTTTTTGGGCAGGGAATGTGATGGAAAAGGTGAAAAGTTGAGTCTGGAGATGCTCAAGGAGGACTGAGATACAAAGTATTGCATTCTTTATGTGGGCTTCATTGTCTTAAACAACTCTGATAAATGAGGACATCCTGATGAACTGTGATGCTTGGGGTTTGGAAAGAGAAGACAGAGGATCAACTTATAATGTTCTCTCAAAGGGCAAAAATGTACTTTTCCTTATTTTATATTTGACACAATCACAGCTGAGCTTCAGCTTAAATAACCTAACAAGATTATGTTCAAAAAATGTTGAATTACATTAAAAACTAGTTGATTATAGTTAATTTTTAAAAAGGATTTATAATAGGATTTAATTATCTGGCAACCATATTACCTTCACATTTCAAATAAAATTCAATTTTCAAAAACACAAAACAGCCATACAAACTAAATGTTATTTGACTGTGTGTCATAACATTTTTTATAATGCTCTTCTCTTGCGTGTGTGTATACACACACACACACACAAAACCTTTGAGATGGGTATCTATTACTTAGACTGAGATTTATCTATAGTGTTTAACAATGAAACAAACATACTCTGAACTAAATCTTTAAAAGACAATGACTAAAGCTAGAACTTAAGAGATCAAATTACTGCTAATAAGTATGTTCTTCTAAACTCACCTTTTTGACTTTGACATTCTTTAGAGATAAATTTGAGTAAAAAATATAGATAGTAGATTCATAAGTAGATTAGTCTGAGAAAGCCACATTGCTGAATGTCAGTGTTAGGACCAACAAGGTAGATCTTTTAACAGAATTCTACTCTTTTAACTTTAGCATGATGCTAACACTTGGTAGATACTTAATACTTACTTTGCCGTGTAAGAGCCTCTGCACTTATGTAGCTAGCGTATTATATACTTCCTCTGAACCACGAAAGAATATACTAAGCAAATAAGAATGATTTATTTTTCTGACCTCAAAGCACAATGAGATAAGTTGAGTTCTACAAGTTCCCATGAAATATAGTCAAGTTTCTGGTCCTGATTCAAAGTTGAATGCTCATTTCCTTAAAAGCCACTGCTTTGCTTCTTTCAACTGCTATATTTAGTATCTGTATTTTATACGCCAGATGATCAGGTTAAGAAGGACTGCTATTTAGAAGTTGCTTATAAAATAGCTTAGAAATTATATAGCAAATTCTTGGGCTAAAAGGATTTTGTGGTGACTAAATGATTAGGCCTCTATATAAAGTTTCTCTAAATACTATACTCTGAAAATGTAACTATCCTCAATTTTATTTTTAAAATTTTTTTTTATTATTATTATTTTGTGTGTGGTACGCGGGTCTCTCACTGTTGTGGCCTCTCCCGTTGTGGAGCACAGGCTCCGGACGCACAGGCTCAGCGGCCATGGCTCACGGGCCCAGCCGCTCTGCGGCATGTGGGATCTTCCCGGACCGGAACAAGAACCCGTGTCCCCTGCATTAGCAGGGGGATTCTCAACCACTGCGCCACCAGGGAAGCCCTATCCTCAATTTTAAATAAAAGTGACTATTAGTCCATCTTCCCATTGTGTTCACATATTACTGATTTATTTAACATTCTCCATTATTATAAAAGAATATCCATAAATATGCATTATTCCATGTGATAAATCAGCAACTGTTAACTTTTCCATCTTCAGCACTTCTGTCTTCAAGGGACAAATAACCATATAATTAACTTTAATAGTCCAATGTTTAAAAAGTTTTGAACTGTAGTAACATGCAGGTAGTCAGATAATGGTGATTTCAAATAGCATCACTTAAAAGACTTAACACCTCATACCATCTAAGGTGAAGGGAAATAAAATTCAGTGAGACTGTCTTCTTAAGGGCACCTTTGGAAAATATGCTTTGATGGAAAGAAATGCCAAATTTTTATCAGATGGATAGCCAAGGCCTAGAAATACACAAGCCAGTCTGTTCAAATAAATAGAACAGTAGAGCCTGGGAAAACTTTGAAGGATAGGTACAAAGTCCACCAGATCTGAGTCCAAATGCCAGCCTATGATTTACGGCTGTAAATATGTAACCTCACGTGTCCTCAGTTTCTTCATCTGTAAAGAGGGGATAATCTATGCCTCATAGTTCCACCTAAGTACTCTATTCAATCATGCTGTTCCAGAATGCTGGGCTGGTAGAGTACTTCAGCCATTTCCCCAGAGGCCTCTTTTCTGTACTTTGGGTTCTACAGACAGGCCTGAATTCATTAAAGCCATCTCTTACTGTTGACTGGAAAGCTCCAGTTTCCTTACCAGAGAAGGCACTGAAAAAACTTTCATAACCCTCAGGACCACCTTTAAAACTATCCAGCAAGTTCTTGGTTTCAAATGAGAATGTACATTACTTTAAAAAGAGATATCCATCAGATGGGATAAAAATCATTATAAAGGCTGAATTGTACATGAAAACATAATTTTAGAAACAGAGAAAAAAATTAAACCATAATCTACTGCACTTATAAGTCAGTCAATTAAAAATTTAGAATCTTTACTTGAAAGATAAAATATACAACCAAAGAAATCCCATTTTACTTAGTATATTTAAACCTGATTAAAGAATGAATAATACAGACCTAAATATGAAAAACAAATATTATAAAAAATTCATAAACACAGTTACTTACAAGAGGCCCCTATTTTGCTTGAGAAATACTAAAAGAGATTCCTCCAATTCACTAGGCACACTGTGCTTACAGGAGTGATTTTATCCGATAGTGATTGTAATGCTAAATTTCAACCTAAACCAATGCAAGAAAAACAAATCTGTATTTTTTATATAGAGCTATGAAACTATTTTCCTCGTGAAGTTATAATGCTCCTTCAAGGAAACAACAGAATTGACTTGAGATAGAAGAAAGAGGCATCTAGTACCCATGCAAGGAAATGAAGAAGAATGGACACTAGAGCCACCTCAACCTGAGTTCTAATGACCAATCCCCCACTTATTAAACAACCTCTTGCCATGAGAAAGTTATTTTATTCCTTTATTCAAGTCTATTGCCTTAGATTTTAAAAAGCTCTTAATTGATAGTTATCTTGTGAGTTTATGTGAGGTTTAGGGACAATATTCATAAAATGTCTCCTGTAGTTCCTGACATGTGGAAAGCAGGTCTCGAGAAACGGTAGTTGGCTTCCTGTCTGGACTTCCCTCCTTAATCTTTCTCCTCTACCCATTTCCATATGTCAAGACCAGACCCAAACCAATTAAATTTGAACGTCTAAATTGTGGGGCCCAGGTATCAGTATTGTTAAATTACCCGGGTGATTTTAATATCCAACTAAGATTGTGAGATACTCTATCATCCTGACTTTCAAAATATTAGGAATATTTGTGGAATTTTACCGTGACTCTCAAGGGTACATTTACTAGTTGTCATAGCAAATTACATTCACCCTCATATTCTCTAACTACTAGACTATAAGGAGCTTGAAATTATTTGTTAATGAGAAAGCATTATGGGTATCCCACTTGCTCCCCCCAGACTTGATTGTAATAAAAATTTGAGACCATAACAGATTTATTTCTCAAAATCAACAGGAATATCAATATTTTCTCCAACACAAGAATCATCAAATCAGGCCCTAGAAGATTACTGTTGTTATTTTTTGATAGTAAGAAAAAAATGTGCTAGTAATGTTAAATCAAGGCAAAGAATCCTGCTAATGCAGCATCATCCTATACAATAAACTAAGCTGTTTGTTATTTTCTTCCATTAGCTAATACTCTTGGTGTGGTTATCATTGTCTGAAGGTAAGTGTTACCAGTTAACAAAGGATTGGTACCAGAGGTAATTAGAGGAATACTCAAAGAGTGGCTCTTGAGAAGGCAGCATCAGCATCACCTGAGAGCTTGTTAAAATACAAATTATCAGGCCCCACTTCAGAACACTGAATCAGAAGCTTTGAGAGCATTGGTTTTAACAAACTGTTCCAGTGATATTTATTTTCATGCTGGAGAATCACAGGCTCAGAGGATATCTAAATCAAATAAAACTCAGTTCATAATCCATGGTGTTATAGATTGTCATCTCATTCCTTTCTGCATCTATTTTTCCTTTTTCATAAAAATGCTTACAAAATAATTTTCACGCAGAGGGAATTTCTTCAGTCGGCTGCAGAATGACCATGAGGACTTGATGACATTCTGATTTGAAAGGATCAATATTTATCTTTTTGTAAGAAACAATACACTTGCAGTCCATTTTTGAGTGGAATGAATACAGAACATAAAATTTAATATCAAAGTCATATTCTATTTCAGCAGGTCCTGAAGAAATCGGAATTCCCTGGGAGCTTGATAGCACAAAAATCCAAAAGTTGCATGAACTGCAGAATGTTTAACATAATAAACACATTTTTAGCTCACTGCAATTAAGCCTTACATTTTGGTTGCTTTATGATGAATGCCTATATATGTGTTTATAAAGCAATTCATATTAGAGTTCTTGACAATTTACATCTTACAAGGTAACCAGTTCAAAATTGAATAAATGTCTGCAGGAAAGCTAATTCAAAGTGTCATTTCTTAAAACAAACAATATATAATATTGTCCAGCAACATCTATTTCTGAGAAGACACAAGAGATGAGAGCATCCTTATAATAAAGAATTAGTAATTAGATATGCCACTGTATCTTTTCACTTTCTAATAAAGATGGATAACATAACATCATTAATGATCAACATTTTAATCATGCCTGAAATGGACAGGGGGTGGTGGTGGTTATAATTCAGTAATATGTGATCCTCTGAGTAAAATTTTACAATTGCTACTTCCCAACCTATTAATTCCAGAAATCCCTCATAGTAAGAGTCTGTGAAGTCTGTTCCATTTTTTCACGAATTGCCCAAACTGCGAAAACTTCCTGGGCTTGCTAATGGTTAAAATGAATATCTAGTTCTTGAAATGCTGAAAATCTTTAGTGTGCCTATCAGTGGAGAATTTTCAAACAGACAAGTTGCTTAAGTTAACTCTCAGTTATCCTCATAATTAGAGAAGACCTATTATATGAATAATCCAAGAACAAACTAACAATTTTAAACTTTTATATTGACTTTAGACTACATACTTATATTCATATGTGGTCAAGCCTGAAATTTTCTTAGTTAGTACCCCAAAGTCTAACAACAGAATAGAATGAGGTCATAATTAATCATCCCATCTCTTACCACTTAGGTAGTCAAGGAAAAAGAAATTCAGAAGAATCCCAATTACTACCCAGTGAGGTCATTTGACCTCATCTTGTTTCTCTTAGCAGGGAGAAATAGAGCAGAGTGCAATCTGAAAATATCAGGAAAAAACAGTATGATTCTGCCATTTAATAATAGATTAAACCAAAGTACTAAATGTGGAAAAGACATATACATTTACTTCCCAACGGTTCTTAAGGTAACAGAAAACAAGGGTTTTTGGTTGGACATTTTATTTACGTTTTGACTTATTTTACTATGTATGAAGAGAATTCCTCGGTATTCTCCCTGAATGATGACTATCTTCTCTGCCTTCATGATACTCTTTTTTTAATGTGATAGAACCTTAAAAGCATAACAACTTCAGCATGACCACCCCAGCACTTCTATTATCAAATGCTTCTTTTGTGAGAAACTACACTGAACAATTTACATCTGTTAGGCCATTTCATAAATAGAAAAACTTACCTGAAATATGTCAAATAATCCAGAAATTGTTAGCATAAAGAAATAGAAATCACTGAGTGACTCTATTCTACTTTTCACATACTTTATTTAGTCTCATATAAACAAGTATGATGAAGACCTTGATAACTAAGCTCCTTGAGATTGCAGCTTTGATTTTGGCTAACTTTATTTGCATTTACTTAATGACATAAATAAGTCAATTCCTATAATTATTTCAATTAATTATATAAATCTATGATTTGAGGGAGAGACATATCTCTCTAGGTGATATGATACTTCATTGATATTTTTGAGAGAGCAGTAAAAGAAAAAGCAATAATAGGGGTTAAAAATAAAATACTCAGTTCATTTAAAATACTCAGTTCAACTTTTCAATGAAATGTACTTGGTGTTGAAATGAACACAAAAGAGGCTGCCCACAAGTCTTTGTGTTCAAGACACAGCTAAAGAAACTGGAATATGAAACTATTAAATAATATATACAAGTTATACATTAACCACTGTCATTAGAAATAATTTGAGAATCTCTTAAGGCCTTAAGCTTTAAATGAAGTGCATCTGAGAAGGAGAGAATCTGAATATACGTGGAGACAGCTACCATTATTTACAATAA
Source organism: Physeter macrocephalus (assembly GCF_002837175.3). Taxonomy (NCBI): domain Eukaryota; kingdom Metazoa; phylum Chordata; class Mammalia; order Artiodactyla; family Physeteridae; genus Physeter; species Physeter macrocephalus. The sequence goes on from NC_041219.1 coordinate 97,562,390, forward strand.
ATAGCATGAACAAAGACACAGAAGCAGTAATGTGGGTGGTTTGTGTGGAGGATAGCAAAAAAGTTTCTTTTGAGGGAACAGAGATAGTTATTGTTGAATAGGTAATATGTGTATGCAGTACAGCCCCTTGAAAAGATCACTGGAGAGTCTGGTCCTTAAATTTAGATTTTAAGCAAGCACCCCATAAAATTTTATAAGTAGGTCCACACTATGGGGTCAGACAGATTTGCATTTGATCTGTTTCATTCCCTTACTAGCTATTGATCTTATTTTATTTAATTGGACTTCATGTCCATCAAAAGAGGGATAATAATTTACAACCCATGGAGTTGTTGCAACAAGTCAGATAATGCATTTAAAGGCATAAAGCAAAAATACAATAAATCATAACCTCTATACTAATTTTTGTAATGTTGGTGGTACATAGCTGTTTTAGTTTTATCCCCCCTGTGGTTGAGTATGAAATGTATTGTGGAGCAGAAGCACTGTGTTCAGGAAATGGAGTTTGGTGTGATTGTGAAACCACCAAGTGAAGATGTCCAATGCATTTTTGACAAGATGGGTCCGATGTATAGGTCAAATTGAAGCTATTATTTAGAAGTTATCAGCATATAGATAGCAATCAGAACCATCACTGGGAATAGGATCTCACAGTAGTGTATTCAAACTGAGGTAAAGGGTTTAGGGCAGAAGCCTCTAGAAGAAAAGATTACAAAGGCTACAAAGGTTTATGAGACTTAAAAGAAAAACTAGAAGATGGTTTCATGAAATGTCAAGGAATTGAGTTGTATCAATCAGCTATTGCCCAATAACGCTGCAAAACAAACATCCCAAATTTACAATATTTTTTTCTCTTGCACATGGGTCCACAGTTTGACTAGGTCAATCATGCTTTAGGCTGTACAGTAACTGGGTCTGGCTCCAAGCTTTACATTGCCCTCATGTCTGCTCATATGTTTCCACCTTCACCTTGGATCAGCAGTTTCCCAGCATATGTGCTTCTCAATGCAGATGACTGGGTGTAAGAACCATGCCAAACTCAGATGCATAATCTTTGCTTAGTACCCATCTACTACTATTACATTGGGCAAAGCAAGACGTATGACTGAACACAACATCAATTGGTACAGCTGTATGCTCTATTAACAGTGGGAATGGAAGAGAAATGAATATTTGCTTAACAATAAATGCAAACTATGAAAGACCTTTCCAAGAAGGAAAATTCAACAGTGTTAAATTTTCGCCTGAAATGTCAAGTAGGTGATATTTGAAAGGTACCCACAGAATTTAGGAACTAAGGGGTATTTTGGAGACCTTGTAAAGCACAGTTTTACTAAAATGTCTGGCTTAAGAACCAGGTTTCAAAGGTTAGAGAGAGAATTGAAGGCAAAATATGGTAAAGCAAACACAGATAAATGTTCAAAGAAACTTGGCTGTGAAAGAGAAAAGGGAAAAATGACTGCAGTAGCTTGTGGGAGGAAAGAGTTGGAGGTTGATTTTGCTTGTTTAATTTTGTCTGCATTGTTTCTCAAATGAAAGAGAATTAGGCATGCCTAAATGCTGGCATCAGGAAGCCAGTAGAGAGATCAAAGTTGAAGATCCAAGAAAGAGGTGGTAATGAATATAGTGAGGACCCTAAAAAGATAGGAGGGTGTAATCCAGAACCCAGAAAAAGAAAAAAAAATTATGAAGAAGTTGGCTTTCCTCTTCCATTACAATGAATCAGAAGAATGGAAGGAGAATGTTGCTATAGCTGAGGTCATATTTAGAAACTGTAGACTAGTAATTCTGGAAGAGATGAGAAAACATGAAATTTTTAAAAGAACCTAGAAAAGTTAGTAGAAAAACAACTGAAAAGTTTGAAGGCAGGGGAATATTCGGGAGTTAAGAAAGAAAGATTGGCATTTCTGGGGAGGAAGCATATGAGCATAAGAGCAAATTTTCTCTCATGTTGTAGAAAACTGAGATCCAGAAAAAAAAGTAGAGGAATTGGAATTAAGAAAGAGGAGAGATCCCTCCTCCCTCATAGGCTTAAGGATAGCAGTAGAGATGAAGACATGCTGAGTGAAGCCCCATTTAATTAATTAAGGCATTCCATATCTACTAAGTGCCAGAATTTAGATTTAAATCTATGTCTACTGAACAGCTAGTACTATACTCTTTCCTGCATGAGCAAATATAGCCATATATTATATTGAAAATCTATGATACTAAAATAACAAACAATGAAGGCAGGAGAGTTTTTTAACACTTAAATTTTATAAAACCAACTTAGTGTCAAATTTAATTGAAATCTTTTACAATCCCAATAATAGACAAAATATTTTTATGTATAAAAGAAAATCAATAGGGAAATACCAAATTCATGTTTTATGATGTCATTGGTGCATAATTGTGTTTATTTATATTATATTTTTTAGTAATAGTCTGATTTGGAAAGAAAACATCTAAAAGTATTTGAAAGATTGATAATACTCAATACAAGGGAGGATATTCAAGAGCAAACATTCTTATTTATGTCACTAGGATTATATATTGTTATAATGTGTTCGAAGAACAATTTGGAAATACTGATAATCTGTAAAAGATGTATCTCTATGCTAGCAATTTCACTCTAGAAATGTATTAGGGAAATATTGGAATGAAAGTACAAATGTACATGTAGAATAATGTTCTTGTGGCATTCTTTTAAAAAAAAATTAGAAATATCCCAAAGATCCAATAAGGGAGACATAAATAAATTGTTTCATGCAAAGGGATATTATGCAAATACTAAAAAGGATGTGTTAGCACTATAATGTGTGAAAATAAAAGTTGGCCAAGATAAAAAAATGAGTGACAGAACATTACATATAGTATGATGCATTTTGATAGTAGTAACAATATATTTAAAACTATATTCTATTCATAAAAATCTTTTAAAATATATACAAAAGGTTAAAAATAGTCAGCTCTGTGGGTGGATTTAAATGAATGAAAAGAGAGTCATCATTAAAAATCTTATACATATTAAAAAGATTGTATGAGACTATTTTGAAGAACAATGTCCAATATATTTGAAAATTTAGATGGGCAAATTCCTAGAAAAGTACAACTTACAAAAAAGATTAAATAATATTTAGGAAATACGAATAGACTCATAACACATAAAGTAACTGAATTTTTAATTTAAAATACTGCCACAAAAATATTTCTAGGTCCAAATGGCTTCACTAGTGGATTCTACAAGAAATTAAAATGTATCATTCATAACCTCTTACCAGAATAATCCTAAATAAAACATTAACAACACTAATCTAGTAATATACATTAACAGGTAATAAATACATAATGAACTAGTTAAATTTATTCTAGGTAATAAATACATAATAAACTATTTAAATTTATTCTGGGTGGGGATTCTAGTTTAACATTTGAAAATCAATCAATATAATTTGTTTAATAAAGATAAGATAAAACTCATATGATCATCTGAATAAACTTAAAATTATTAAAAATATTTAAAATTTTAACAAATAGAAATAGGAGGGAACTTCCTTAACTTCATAAAATTATGCATAAAAAAATCTAATACTTAAGGATGAACTTTTGAGAAATTTTCTATGAAATAAGAAATTATTAATATTGATAAATGAGTTTTACAGGTTTTGTTTAGATGAAAACAGTATAGTGTCTAGCACAAATACTATATTGAAAAATGTTTCCATGATTGTAATAAGGAAAGACTTATTAAATAAAACACAAAAAATACTAACTATGGACTACATTAAAGCTGAGAACATCTGTTGATTAAAGATAACATTAAGAGAATGATAAGGCAAATTATAGAGTGGGAAAAGATATTTGCAAATATTTTCTAAGGGCTCAAACTCAGAATATATAAGGAACCACTTATGAATCAATAAATAAAAGACAAATAACTCAATAGTAAAACGGACAAAATCTTTGAATGACACGCCAAAACATCATATTCAAATGGCCAAAATATATATATAAAGGTGTTTAACTACATATTAATGAAAAAAGTGCAAATTAAAACCATAATTAGATATCCAGCTCCACACATTCCCAACTACTATAATAGTTTAAGTTTAAAAGACTATTAATACCAAGTGAAGGCAAAGCTAATTAGTAACTTGAAATCTCATACACCACAGATTGAATTGGAAATTGGCTCAACCTCTTGGGAAAATCTAATAATTTCTACTAAGCATTAGCCATTGACTCAGCAATATTAATCTTAGTTATATCCTAACAAAAATGTATACACATACATGTGTAGAAAAGACATGTAAAAGAATGTATGTTCATAGGAAAACTATTACACAAAACTGAAAACAACCCAGATGTCTAACAAGTAGAACAGATAGGTACATTTTTGGAGTATTTATACAATGGAATTCTATAAGACAACAAAAATGAACTATTATTACATTAAAAAACATGCATATATCTCACCGAAAAGGTTGAGCAAAAGAAATTTGATACAAAATTCATATACTGTGTGATTTTGTCTATATGAATTTCATAAAAAGGGAAAACGATTCTATGGTCTTGAAGTCAGAATTAATGATTACCTTTGGGGAAAAGCAAGGTGGTAATGATTGGGAGTGGCTGGAAGAAGGATTTCTGGGGGCTGAGAAGGTTCTTTATTCAGAACTGAGTGTTGATTTCATGGATATCAATACTTTGTTATAACTCATTGTGCTGACTCTTTTCTGTGTGCTTTTCTATATTTCTGTTACTCTTTAATTAAAAAGGTTTAAAAAAAACAATGCAATGTTTTATTGAAAATAGATGTCTTAGTTTCCAAATAACATTTTTGGGAAAAAATGAGTTAATTTTCTAGTACCAAAAGACTTGTTATGACCTCTAAAATAATATTTGAAAGCTAAAGAAACATACAGTAAATCAATCCAGTAGGTATTTTTAAAGATTTTCAGTTAAAATATATTGTGTTTAATGTATAAAAATAATATGCAATGGGAATTTTCATCTGTTATAAATTTCTGCTATATTAAATAAGTTGAGCCTCAAACTGGAATATTATAAATATTATTTATAATATCTTAGCAGGCAATCTTGCCTGTTACTGATAGCAAATCTGTACTTTCAGTAACCATGACAATTAAATACGATCTGATTAGATGTCTTAGGATAGAATTACTGTTTATGGTTTGTAATGTCAGCAAGCAAAATTAGAGCAGAAAAGCATACAAAATTCTGTTACTTAGTTTAAAGTTAAAATAATGAATTTTAAAATAGCACATTGTAATTGCTTAATTTATGTTTGGAAAACTGCCCCATGTAAATCACTGTAGTGAAAGGCCATTTTGTTTATGAGATTTCCATAAATAAAACATATATAAATTTAGAATGATTTAATCTGTTGTGTTAATGTTAAGTTCATGTGAGAGTCTAGGGATAGATGGTCACCTCAAATGCAGGAAATTTAAACTGTGACTACCAAAATACTAAAACTAGATATCATGGAGAGCAGAATAACACACTGATTAATAATCTAGGTTTAGGAGTTAGTTAACCTGCATATGAATTCTACCTTCTCTAATCATTAGCTTTTTAATATATCTATTTTTTCTCATCTGTAAAATGGTAAAAATAATAAATAAAATCCATTTCACTGGGTTTGGTGAAGTTATGAGATATCATGTGCAACATATTTAAAACAATGCCCAACACAGAGTGAGCACTCAATAAATGGTTGTTGTTAATAACTGAAGTGCGGTTATAGAGAAGACATTATCTGCACAAACAAATTTTAAAAAATCAGTCTAATACTTCTGTTTTTTTCATTTTTAAATTAGGCTAGATCAGTGCTCTAGGTAAGTACCCATCTATTTTTCATAAAAATGTTTTCACCACTTGTACTATTTCTGAAAAACATTTTTGACTCATCTGATTCTCCAAGATTGTAGAGAATATATGCTAAGAGCCAAACTGAAAAGCTGGATATTTTCTACCGAATTAAGAATATCTAGAAAAAAGCATTTTAATATTCTGGTAAAAAAAAATAAGGGAAAGGGCATTGTACTTATCGCCAAAAATAAAAAGAAATACACTCTGAAGTTTTATATATATGTAAACAAATATATATATAAATATACATAATCGATCAATTAAACAAATACAAGATTTTACAATATGTTGAAATCAAAAATCACTGTCAGTGCGTTACTTCTCAGCTATTAAAAAATCAAAGTGTATATATGTCCATATATACACTACCAAATGTAGGGTGGATAGCTAGTGGGAAGCAGCCGCATGGCACAGGGATATCAGCTAGGTAGTTTGTGACCACCTAGAGGGGTCGGATAGGGAGGGTGGGAGGGAGGGAGACGCAAGAGGGAAGAGATATGGGAACATATGTATATGTATAACTGATTCACTTTGTTGTAAAGCAGAAACTAACACACCATTGTAAAGCAATTATACGCCAATAAAAATGTTAAAAAAAAAAAACAAAGTGACAACTATACATAGGTATTAGTGCAGTAAATTTTTACTGGATTGTTCAGGACTCTCAGTGGATTATTTATATCTTTCAAGACCAATGTCCTTGACCTGGACAGAATGGTGGACTGCACCTCTCTGTGAGATGTTTTGGCTGAGCATAATAGACCAAACATGCAAGTATGAGTAAGATTACCTTACATCGTGTCCAGATTTGCCACTAATGTGATCTTAGGCAAATTACTTATTTCTCTGAGCTTGTTTCTTTATCTGTAAGAATGGATAACCACACCTTTCAATCTAATTTTCAGAATTGTTGCAAAGGATCCAACAAGGTTATACATGTAACCATGCTTTATAAACTTCCAGAGACCACACCAATGGAAGATTTTTATTTAATGAAGAGAAAAGGGATTAATTCCACCAATATTTAGTTCAAACACAGCTAAACTTATATATCTACATTATCCATGTAACTATATATTTCTTCCTCCTAAAATGGAGAATTATTTAAAAGAGTTACCTACATATTTAGCATTTGGGAATTATTCAATGTCCTAGACATGTCTTATCTTGACAAATTGCTTATTAAAAGACTCTGTTTTACCTATCTTGCTGTATAAATCAACAAAACCAGGAAGTTAATCCTTGACAAATTAAGAAGACTGACATAGCTTCTAGTTTTATTTCTTGGTTTCCAAGGTAGAGATATAAATTCTTAACTTGTTGAAATCTTAAAAAGGTGTTTAATCTTAACCTTCTTTAATTCATTTCTTCAGAAAATATATGTCAAGGTCTTCATTGGGCACAAGGAGGAATACGGCATTGTCTCTGTCTTCAAGGGCTTACAAAAAACTCAGACTGGAAGTTCAGAGAAGTCCTCCTTAAGATGGTGGCAGCTGACCTGAGCCTTGAAGAGGTTAAGCAGATCAACTACAGGGCAGACAAGGAGACAGGTAATGTCTAGCAGAAAATAGAATATGAAGGGGAAGTGGAGCTTGGGAGAAAATTGTTGTAAAGCAGAAACTAACACACCATTGTAAAGCAATTATACGCCAATAAAAATGTTAAAAAAAAAAAACAAAGTGACAACTATACATAGGTATTAGTGCAGTAAATTTTTACTGGATTGTTCAGGACTCTCAGTGGATTATTTATATCTTTCAAGACCAATGTCCTTGACCTGGACAGAATGGTGGACTGCACCTCTCTGTGAGATGTTTTGGCTGAGCATAATAGACCAAACATGCAAGTATGAGTAAGATTACCTTACATCGTGTCCAGATTTGCCACTAATGTGATCTTAGGCAAATTACTTATTTCTCTGAGCTTGTTTCTTTATCTGTAAGAATGGATAACCACACCTTTCAATCTAATTTTCAGAATTGTTGCAAAGGATCCAACAAGGTTATACATGTAACCATGCTTTATAAACTTCCAGAGACCACACCAATGGAAGATTTTTATTTAATGAAGAGAAAAGGGATTAATTCCACCAATATTTAGTTCAAACACAGCTAAACTTATATATCTACATTATCCATGTAACTATATATTTCTTCCTCCTAAAATGGAGAATTATTTAAAAGAGTTACCTACATATTTAGCATTTGGGAATTATTCAATGTCCTAGACATGTCTTATCTTGACAAATTGCTTATTAAAAGACTCTGTTTTACCTATCTTGCTGTATAAATCAACAAAACCAGGAAGTTAATCCTTGACAAATTAAGAAGACTGACATAGCTTCTAGTTTTATTTCTTGGTTTCCAAGGTAGAGATATAAATTCTTAACTTGTTGAAATCTTAAAAAGGTGTTTAATCTTAACCTTCTTTAATTCATTTCTTCAGAAAATATATGTCAAGGTCTTCATTGGGCACAAGGAGGAATACGGCATTGTCTCTGTCTTCAAGGGCTTACAAAAAACTCAGACTGGAAGTTCAGAGAAGTCCTCCTTAAGATGGTGGCAGCTGACCTGAGCCTTGAAGAGGTTAAGCAGATCAACTACAGGGCAGACAAGGAGACAGGTAATGTCTAGCAGAAAATAGAATATGAAGGGGAAGTGGAGCTTGGGAGAAAAGAGAAAAATATATGATGAATAAGGGGAAATGCAAACAGTTTAATATGATTGGCATTGTGGGAGATTGGAGATCAAAGAGACTGGAATAATGAGGAAATGAATTTAGAGAAGTAAACAAGGACCATTTAGTAAAGGACTTTTAAGTACAACCTAAAGGACTTCTGGCATCTTGTTATTAAAAAGAGAAAGAGAGAGAGAGCTCTATCAAAAATTTTTCAGCAGAGGAGGCACCTGTTGAGATTGGTTTCAGAAAGACAATTGATTATAGTGTGGAGAATGTTCTTGAGAAGACTACAGAGAGGCGGGACTGAAGTAGGGGCTCTGAACTCTGAATATCCTCAGAATATCCTCATTTCCTACACGGGAAACAAAGGCTTAAAGCAATTAAGTAACTTGCCCCAAATCACACAGTTTGTAAGTGGCTGAGCTAGGTTTTGTGCAAAGCTCTACATAACTCTAAAACGTGTGCTCTTAGGACCATAGAAACTGCCTCTCATGAAGAGAAATGAATGTGACAAACCCCAAGCATTTAGAGAATAGCAACAAATAAAACACTGCAGGACAAGTGATGACACAGTCAGTCTACATCATCAAAATCAAGTACAGGGGTGAGCAATTATCCAGTGAATTAAGGACCATCTGGATAATCCTGGCAAAAGCAGATTTAGTGCCTGAGTCTTTCAGATAATTGTGCAAACAGTGTGCCCTGCTCTGGAGGAGTAACCTGGTCTTTAATATCTTCCATAGTACATTTTTCCCTATGGCACTTTTAAAATGGACAACAGTAGCTCAGAAAGAATAAAGGTACTATTCACTTCATGGGAAAGTCACATAAATAATAATGGGATCTCAATAGACTGTGAGTGTATTTATGTCCCCAGGAGCCATTTCACACAGAGATACATGATATACATAAGCCAAATACTACTTCAAAGAAGAAAAGAAGTTCAGCAATAGCACCTTCAAATGTGTGCGTTTATGTTCAATTCTTTGTCAGGTAGCAGAAAGTTTTCTGAGCATTAAATAAATGAAAGATATTACTGCAAATAGATTTATAGATTAAACTACAGTAAGGTAACAAATTCCTGTATGTTCAACACAAAAAATTAAAGGCCAAAAAAACAGGGTGAGGAAAATTTTCACAGTTTACAACAGATTTCTAATTATATGAAGAAACTATGAATAACCCAATAAAGAAATATTCAAATGAAATCCACAAATTAAGAAATACAAAGAGCAGATAAACAATTTGAGAAATGAAAACATTTCTCAAACTCATTCAAAATCATAGAAACACAACTCAAAGAATGACTAGATACCTAATTTCTGCTATCAAAATAGTCACAATTGTTTTAACCACAGTACCAAGTATTAATAAGACTATTGCCAAATCAGCTTAAACTGAGTACCAACTTCTGAACGAATTTTTTTGCTGGGGCAATTTGGCTATAAGCATTAGGAGTCTGGAAATATTTATGTGTTTGATCCAGTAACATCTAAGAAGTTACTGTAAGGAAATGGTCAGAAAGGTAAAGATTAATGAATATTTATGTTCATTTCCATAAGTGTGAAAAACTGGAAACTATCTAAAAGCTCTATATAAAAATTATTTGGCAGTCATAAAAAAACATGGTTAGTAAGAATATTAAATAAAATAAATGAATATTTATGGTATGATGGTAAGTGGGAAAAAAGCTGAATGCCAAAATGAATATTCACTCTAATTTCAAATCTGTAAATTTAAAATACCTATGCAGTTCATTGCAACTCTATTTACGATAGCCAGGACATGAAAGCAACCTAAGTGTCCATCAACAGATGAATGGATAAAGAAGATGTGGCACATATATACAATGGAATATTACTCAGCCATAAAAAGAAATGAAACTGAGTTATTTGTAATGAGGTGGATAGACCTGGAGTCTGTCATACAGAGTGAAGTAAGTCAGAAGGAGAAAAACAAATACCGTATGCTAACACATATATATGGAATCTAAGAAAAAAAAATGTCATGAAGAGATTAGTGGTAGGACGGGAATAAAACACAGACCTACTAGAGCATGGACTTGAGGACATGGGGAGGGGGAAGGGTAAGCTGTGACGAAGTGAGAGAGTGGCAGGGACATATATACACTACCAAATGTAAAATAGAGAGCTAGTGGGAAGCTGCCGCATAGCACAGGGAGATCACCTCTGTGCTTTGTGACCACCGAGAGGGGTGGGATAGGGAGGGTGGGAGGGAGGGAGACACAAGAGGGAAGAGATATGGGAACATATGTATATGTATAACTGATTCACTTTGTTGTAAAGGAGAAACTAACACACTATTGTAAAACAGTTATACTCCAATAAAGATGTTAAAAATAAATAAATAAATAAATACTATTTAAAAATTTTTAAATAAATAAATAAATACTATTTAAAAATTTTTAAATAAATAAATAAATAAATAAATAAAATAAAATACCTATGCATATTCATAGAAATAAAACTATAAGGTTGATAGTGGATCTCTGTGCATGATGATATAATTATATTTTATTTCCAATTTTTCTTGAATGATCCCGTATTTCCTTATAATCATAAAAATGTTATTTAAATGTAATATTAAATGAATATACTTTCAAATAGAACTTTACACAGTAAGTCATCCAGACAACCATAGTGAAATAATGCCCCATTCCTCCACATGCTACATTTCCAAGTTCACACAACTGGTAAGTCCTGTTCTCAGGATTTGAACCCAGGTATTCTTTCTCCAAAGCCAGTGCTCTTCAAGATAAAAAGTAAAGCACAGTGAAAGTTTCAAAGCAGAACTGAATCAATAAGAGACATTAAAAATACATTATACCAATAATAATATCTGACATCTTAGATTAAAGCAGAGAAACTTATACAATGGGATATTTGATAACTGCACTAATGGAGGTATGCAATGACAGATGAAACTGGTATTAAGAAAAACAGAGAAAAATACAAATTAGGTTGAGAATAGAAATGAATAAATTTATTACTGAATGGATGGTAGGCATTTGGAGGTAGAGAAAAGGAAATCTAAAAAATAAATAAATAAAACTGATCACAAATCAGAAAAGCCTAGAAAACTGCAGTATCCTTTGCTAAAAGCCAGCTTAAGGGTGATGGCAACTGATAGGGGGAAAGCAAAAAATGGTTGTCACTATGTACATTATCGTTACTATAAACAGTACTTCTACTACTAATAGCTACTGTTTATGAGTAATTACTATGGGCCAATACCTATTTTAAATGTGTTACATGCATTATCTCACTTAATACTTGAAAAATATCCCACAGAAATCTCTGAGATAAGTGCTGTTGTAATTTTCAATTGACTTACTGACATTCACTTACCTGCCTAGTGATATATGAATATTAACACATCTAGGCTTCCTTCTAATACCTGTGCTCTTAGCCACCAGGATGATATTTTGGAAAGACTCATGGAGGAGAGAATAGAAACGGAAATGCAAAGGAAAGTTTTATTTCTAACAAAATTGTCATCCATTTGGGGGATTCATTTGAAATCTAGGAGCAGGAAGAAGACATAAGAGGGGCACAGACAGGGTTATAAAAAGTAAGAGAATAATTATGACATCAGATCATTGTGGTACCAAGAAGTAGAATTTCAAGGAGGAGATGGACAATACAGCAGAAATGGCAGATCAAAAGGGAAGAAAAATGAATGTACCAATAAAGAGAAAATGACTACTGGACTTGAAGAAGAACTTACTGATGACTTAGAGAGGATTGGTTCTTGATATGACATAGATCATGGCCAATTTATCTGTAGAAATGGATGGACCCTGTTGATCACTTTTTTTTAAATAAGGCACATGGCATGGCATGTTTTGTGTGGAGAGATATGTATTGTCTATCTTTCAATTTGGTTTCAAGGGGAAGAAGATATGAGAGTATATATAGAATAACCTGTACACAGTCATAACCTCTACTAGGAAATAGAATCATTCTGTGGATGGATATAGAAATGCCTCATGTCATTCATTCCTGCTCATGGAGAAGACAATGGAGCCAAAGGAAGTTTCCAAAAGTGATTCTCAACACATAGCCTTCTATCAATAAATGGATTACCCAAAAGCATTGCTGCATCCATCCAAACAATTCCTTATGATGATACTTCCTCAGTAAGAATATTTGAGCCTACTTAGAACTGTAGGCTATACAAAATGTAGGTCATGGTCTTTTTCTGCAAAGTACTAACTGCCTAATTAGAAGACAAATCAGACATACAAATAATGGTCAAGCAACAAAACAGACTTAGTGTCTGAATACCTGAATAACCTTGGTCTATACTGTATCAATATTGATCAAATATTGTTACCAGGACCAAAAACCATGGGAAACTGAAGAATTCTATTTGATGGTAAACTGCTATGCAATTAATTCACAGTAGGTTGGAATATTAGGGTTGAAATAGTGAACTTTCAGAATATTTTAAACAAATTACTTATGTCCTCTAAATCTTAGTTTTCTCATCTAAGAAAATGGAAAGGTTTTCATCAAGATTAACTAATTCCACGCAATGGGAAAAATAAATGCACATACACCTATAAAAGAAAGTCCATGTCGTGCAAATAGATATGATATAAAACAGCAGCACAAGTTTAAATATCAGGTCCACAAGTAAAATTTGTACAAAGAAATATATCAAAATTACCCTCCAAGATTCCAAAGGTCCCTTAGTTCTATATCCTATAAGGTGGGTGGATCTGGGATTTCCCCCCAGATCCCCTAATGCTGCCAGCTGTGAGTTACTACCCAAATAAATTTACCACCGAACAACCAAGGTACAGGCATAGGGAAACCATTACGCTCTGATGAATTTAATAAAATATCCCACATATGACTCATATTTATTTGATATATGTGCTACATTTCAGGCTGATAAGGCTCATGTGTACACTGTGAAGCTGAAAAACGCAGGGAAATGGATGAAGATCAAATAGCACTCTAAGAATGTATTCAAAATAATATTTGGAAATATTGATATTCATGTGCAATACAGAAACATTATTTCATGAAAGGTTTCCTCAGTCTGAGTGCATCTTCTCTGGCTTTTCCCCTAATGGAGAATTTGATTCCCTCTTTCCGCTCCCACTCAGTGCTTCCAGATTGCTTCAGAAGACCAAGGCAGCCTGCTCAGCAGCAGGCAAACAGGGCTGGGTGAGCAGGAGCTATATATAGCTCCACCTTGGAGATATGCACACACAAGTACGTGTACAAATGCCCATGCTGGATGTGGCATGAATAAATGAGAAAAGCTTGCAACTTCTCCCCTCTCCCCCCTTCCCATCACCCGAATGTTTCAGCAATTGTCAAAGCAGGGTGTCATCAGTCGCTGAGAGTGATGCAGCGTCTAATTTCTCTGCAATTCTCTGCTTACTGCTTCCAGCAGTCTAACTCCGGCAGGAAACGGCACTGGGCCAACACCCACTACCCAGATGCGGTCACCCAAGGAGGCTGCCTTGCAGACCCTGGGAGCCCATTCTGGCACGATTATTTGACTCTCCGCACATCCCCCAGGATAAACCCATCTTTTAGAAACTAGGCGAGAAGGTGGTTTCCGATAAACAGCATCAGGCTAGGAGAGAAGAAGCCAAGCCTTCCTTGCCTTTCCCCTCCTCAGTCTGCTGCAGATAGGGGAGAAGGGCTGATGTCTTCTCAGTGGAGACGTAATTAACTGGAAAATGCCCTGCGAGTTGCAGGCTTTTTTCCCAACCCCCCACTCCCGAAAGGAGCCGGTTCTTAACAGGGGCCAGGGAACACACAAGTCCTTTTCCCCTCAGCGCAATCATTCCCAGTTTTTCAGGGTTGTACTAGTCTAGAGGCAAGGGAGGAGAGGGGAAACGAGTGGGTGCGGACAGGCGTGGGGAGGAGCAAATGCTCTTCTCTTCTCGATTTAGGAAGACCTGCAGGTTCCCGGCTGCTGACAGGTCTGCTCTCCCAGACCCTCCCCTGCCAGGTCGACTTGGCATCCCTTGGGCGAGTCGCCGGCGGTGGCGGCCGCAGCCTCCGAGAGAAAAGTTGACGAGACGGAGAGGGGGCTCGGTGCCCTCTCCCACAGTACTGCCGCCCTGCCCCGCCCGTCACCCCGGGCTCCGGCATCCCGTAACCCTCCTTCCCAGCACCACACACCCTCCACCCAGTCTTTCCTGCCGTCCTTCTCGACGACAGCTGCGGCGACTACAGGAGATCTGGGGGTGACGAGGGCGGGGCGGGGCTGGGGGAAGGGGAAGGGAGGCAACAGCAGCAGGAAAACACGCATTCTTTATTCTGTCCGCAAAGAAGGGAAAGTCCTGCCTCCTACCTGTTCCCTGCTCCTGCTCGCCTTGGCGCGGCACAGCTGGACCATAACCTACAGGTTTCCCACTTCCGCCACAGACACCTGGGAGAGCATCTCCCCACCCGGCGCCCCTCCTCGCCTCGGCCGAGCCCACCTCAGCTACTTGACAGCAGAAGCCGGGCCTTTTAGAGCGCTTATTGGGGCGGTGAGAGAACTGGGGCGGGCGCCGGAGAGAAAACCGAGTCTCTGATTGGACAGGCGGAATGTCACTCTCACCCCAGGACCAGGGCTCGCTGCGGACCCGGGTAGCTGCTAAACCCAACCGCAAAGGGTCTCTGCAGTCGCTGGAACCAAACCCTGCTGCTACTGGATCAATGACCCCTAAGAGGAGGGAAACTGGTTTGTTGACTTGTCATCTGAGACCCCAAGAGGGAGGGAGGGACCAGCCAGAACCAGACACCCAGCACTTTCCAGAGCTTCCCTGAAGGGACCATCTGCTCTGGGAGATTTGACAGGCGAAAATATCAGGAGCAGTGAGTGCCTCGATAGAGAGGCACGAACTTCGGTAACGAACGAAGCAAAATAGAAAACTACATATAATTAAGTGGAAAAAAATCATAAGAAAAAGAAAAAAACATGAGGATTTTATTTCAAGTTTCCATTCTTTCCCCTAAATGTAACATGGCAGTATTTCATGTGGAGAAAATGTTGAACTGCTTATTCTGTAGCGCAGGGAGACTCCAAAATACCCGCTGGTAGGAACACTGTTTTCGATGGAAAAGTGTTACGATAATAACCTCTCAAAAAAGAGTAAAAGAAGGCAATTAAATCCAAACTGCATAAGAGACTTGCTTTGGGCAGTTCATTTGGTGGCAAAAGTCTTCAAACAATCACCACCAGGCTGACTAATCAATCTGTTCCCTTTCTTCTGATACTGGGCCATCATTTCTTTTGTGCTCAAACCCTGAAGAGCAGAGGATGGATAAGCCAACCCAAATCTATATGATCCCAAGCTTGTCTTTTAGGTGAAGGAGGACGAGGTTAGTAAAACCATTTTCTGCCCACATTCCATCTCTACCACTGGTCCAGGTGGAGTCAGAAAGCTGTGGAATTCAAGGGGCTTCTTAGATGAGGAATAATCATAGAAAATCACAAGTAACATTTGGGGTAGGGAGGTGTCTTATTCTAATGCCATATAAGGAAACAGTCTTCTCCCTCACAGGCTGCTTCCTTTCTGCAAATAGCCAAGTTCCTCATCCACCTAAATTAAGTAGCTGTCTTAACTAGTGCTGAGCATGACTGAGCTCCCATCCTCAAAGAGCTTATGATGGACATGGCTCACTGGACAACTGTGGAGATGACATTGTTATCAAATGTTAAACAAGTGCAGGCTCTTCGTGCATATGGTTGTTATCACTGTTAAGCCAGACTCTTCAGTGTTCTCTTCATGAAGATGGAGGAATCAAATTAATGTATTTGGAAGTCAGAAGGAATCTTAGAGATAATTTGTAGTGAACAATAGATAAGACTCATGTCAGAAACCCTCTTAACACTGAATAGAAATAACTAAAATGTAATGGAAAGTTTCAAGATCCCATAATTCATGTTTCTACATAATATTCCCGTTAGTCTTATGCCTCCACCTATGCACCCACACCAATTGTTCCATTGAATTGGACAAATTGTTCATGACTTACTGCATTTACTGAGCACTTAATCTGTGTCACACGCTGTGTTAGGTATTAGGGAATGAAATAAGAATAATACATTGAACTTATTAAAAAGGGATTCAAGAAGCAATTAAGACAGTAAAATATTGTAGAGGAAGTGTGTATAATCATCACTAACATCTTTTGATCCCTGAGCATAGATTATTTTGAGTCACAATGAACTATAGCACACCCTCCTCTAGACTTAAGCAGTGAGAAGGCCAAGTATCAAGGAAAAACACTGAGCATTGAGGTT
Source organism: Physeter macrocephalus (assembly GCF_002837175.3). NCBI lineage: Eukaryota > Metazoa > Chordata > Mammalia > Artiodactyla > Physeteridae > Physeter > Physeter macrocephalus. The sequence continues at coordinate 97,579,229 of NC_041219.1, forward strand.
AACATGGGATTACTAAATTATTCTATCCTCATTCTTTCATTCCTTCGTTTCTTCAACAAATATTAGTGAAGAATGAAATAGGCAAGCTGGTGTGTGCCCACACACATACGTACACAGATAACTTGGGAACAGTATTAGGTTAAGTCCATCTGGTCATAGGTACCTCATATATTTTCAGATAAAGCAAATTGTCTCCAGGTTACTGGTTATCATCTCAGAGAGCAAAACTTCCATATCTGTTCCTGGAATACATGTTTATTATGTATGTGAATATATCAGAAATATCTGCTGCAGAGCATTTTACATTTTCCAAATCACTTTCAGATACAATCCCCATCTATGTTCTTAAGTAAGAAGGAGAGTCATTATTAGCCCCATTTCACAATTGAGGAAATTGAAGTAGCCATGGAAATGTATTCCTTTGAAACAAAAGGTAATAAAAAATAGTTGTGTATATAATGCTTCATATGTAGGACATATCCAACCTATACTTATTGATGAATACATGCATTACAAAATTTGAAAGTTTAAAGAACATTAGAAGTTGTCAATTTCCACCCATTATTCTATGAAGAAGAGATTCAGGCATTATAACTTGCCCAAGGTTGTATATCTAGTTAGGGGCAAAGCTGGCTCTAGAACCCAGTTCCTTACTTTTTCCACCTCAATGAACAATAAATTTTTCTGGTATATCTCATCCAGGAGAGTTCTTAGCCATTCTCCTCCCCAAACCACACAGTCTATTGAAGTTTTCAGAACGGACACAATGGTATACTCATGTTCCAGCATCTATAAATATATATGAAAGCATGCCATTTTACCTGGAAATTAAGCAGGGCATAATCAGTATCTGAGACTCAGTTTGCTTTTAAGTTTGGGGTCTGCCTCAAGAGATTGGGATCAGAGTAACTGGGGCTAATGTAGGAGTATAAAGAAAGCGGATGGAAATGGGTGGTCAGCAAGACAGATTGCCTCTAGCACACATTGTCCCTAAAGCGAAGAAGAAGAGAACTGGAGAAACATGTCTCAATCTCCCTTATCTGTCAGCCTGGTATTATTTGCAAATCTTCAAAAGAAACACTAGGAAAATTTGTCTTGTTCCCTGGATGGCTCTGCTTCCCTAATCACTGGCAGAGTTCCATAGCACAATTTACTGGGCATTACATTGCTAATCTCCCCTTGGCCCTATAATTGAATTCTCCTGCCATCCTCTCCTTCTTCCACCCTGCACTGGCCCTCATTATTAAAACATTCCAATTTTCTCCAACCAGTGATTAAATCTCAGTGAGAGGAAAGGAAACTACAGCAACAGTACAGCTTTCCACAACATGTATTCCTTTTCTTTCTCCTCTGCTCAACCCACCACTTCCTCACTTTGAAGCTTCCCAGGAGAACAGTTGCTAACAGCCTGTTATGGGAAAGAGGGAGGGAGAGTAAGAAAAAAAGGGCTTTTCCAATCAAAATTTCAAGCAAACTTAGCACAGCAGAAACTGGTTTGAAGACAGTCATGCTAAACCCAGCCTGCAGCATCTCAAGGAAGATCACATCAGCCCACTGACCTAGCTTTTACAGAGCCGACTGGGAACACAGGCAAAGGAATGGGTGTGCATGCACACACACACACACACACACACACACACACACCTCCCCCCACACACTATCAGTACCACGTGGCGGGAAGCAAGCTGGGCAGATAGTTTTCAAGTACTAAAGACTAGAGATACAGTCAACAGCAGCAGCTTGCTACTCACTCAGAACCACTGCAATCTTTTTAGAGGTTAAGAGTAAGAATAGACTATTTTTTTTCATTTTGTCAGTGACTGCTGTGTACCAGAAGGTCAGACTGACAAAAAAGCCACATGCTAACATTGCAAGGATATCTTCACACAGATTCCATTGTTTCACAATAGAGTCAACTCTTTCTCTTTAATATTGCTTGATTTGTATAATAAGAATCAATGTGTAATGCAACAAAAGAGCATGTTACTCCTTAATTTATAGCCAATATGCCCTCCAAATTCTTTCAACTCAAGGAACTCATAAGGAGAGACCAATTCTCAATTCAGTTATTAAATTGTACCTTCAGTCTCTCTTCATGGAGAGCAGGCAGTCAGATACTATTATGAACTCTCACTGACAACCTTAATTAGCATGTCCTTTCCCTTCTTTCCTAACTGCCTTTATAGATACTGAAAATTCTGTTTTCTTCAGTATGTCCTTGAAATGATGGACACCTACACCATCTGAGGTGGACATAGGACCATAGAACAGGGTGTTAAGAGACCTTCGTTCTACTCTAGTAACTAACTGAGAGGATAGAGACTGGACTTTAAACCTCAGTTTCCTATGCCATAAGATGAGGAGCAAAGTTGCACAATACAAAACTATTTGCTAAGAATATAGTATCAGCATCTTTATAAAAGGTCATCTACCCAAATATATATCCTACCCTCAAAATAACCAAAAGAAGCAAGGCGGTGGTGGGGGGACTTCCCTGGTGATCCAGTGGTTAAGAATCAACTTTCCAATGCAGGGGAGGCAAGTTCGGGGAACTAAGATCCCACATGTCCTGGGACAACTAAGCCCACGTGCTCCAGAGCCCACACACCACAACTAGAGAGCCCGCACAGCGCAACTACTGAGCCTGTGCAACACAACGAAAGATCCCATGTGCTGCAACTAAGACCCGATGCAGCCAGATAAATAAATAAATATTTTTTTAAATAACAGAAAATAAAACTCTGGGCACCAGAGCAAAAAATTATATATATGATTCCTTTAAAAAAAAAAAAAAGCAAGAGGAAAAGAACAAAGGAATGAATTTGTCAATTTTATCCAAATTTATTGGCCTCGAATTATTCATAATGTCCCTTATTATGTGTTTAATATATATTAGATTTGTATATACAATCCAATTATCATTCTTAATTTTGATAGTGTTTTTTCGCTAGTCAGTGTTCCAGTGTTTAGAAATTTTATTAATCATTTCAAATATCAATTCTGGCTTTATTATTTTATTCTATTGTATGTTTCTTTTGTATTCTATTGATTTCTGCTCTTACCTCTATTACTTCCTTTCTCTTATTTCACTCAATTTTGATTTGGTGTTCTTCTCTATTCTTTTTTTTTTTTTTTTTTTTTTTTTTGTGGTACGCAGGCCTCTCACTGTTGTGGCCTCTCCCGTTGCGGAGCACAGGCTCCAGACGTGCAGGCTCAGTGTCCATGGCTCAAGGTCCCAACCGCTCTGCGGCATGTGGGATCGTCCCGGACCGGGGCACAAACCCGCATCCCCTGCATCGGCAGGTGGACTCTCAACCACTGCGCCACCAGGGAAGCCCTCTTCTCTATTCTTGAGATCCAAGTATCTGTCATTGATTTTTCAGGCTTTCTTTTTTTTTTTAGTATTTGCCTTCAGTGCTATAATATTTTCTCTAAGTAGTGCTCTAGTGTATCTGACGAGTTTTAATATGTCTTATCTTCATGATCATTCAGTTCAAATATTTTCTAAACTCTGTTTTTTCTGTTTTTCATGTTTTTTGATCCAAAGATAATTTTAAAGTATGTTGTTTAGTTTATAGTCACTTTGGGTACTTATCTTTTTGTTTGAAATTTTTAGTTTAATTTTATTGTTGTCAGAAAAATATTCTGAAAGGATTTCAACCTTTGGCAATTTATTGAGGCTTTGTTTATAATACAAAATTATAAGGCATCTTTGGTGAAAGTCCCATGTACTCTTAAAAAAACATAGAAGTTCAGCTTCTGGTGACAGAGGAATAGCTATTGTGGAACCATCCTCCATATAGGTACAAATGATAAACTTGGCAAAAAGAAAAAATAAAACTTGTTTGAGGCCACTGGAAAATAGCCAAAAGCAGGCAGAACTTGACAAGATGTTTACACTTGGGAAAGGGAAATGACAGAGAGTGAATTTTCCATTTTATACAGCTTTGGTCTTGAGGAAAGGTTCCAGTAAGTTCCAAACAGGATGGATAAAACTAAAATAAATAAATACACAAATAAATAAAACCTTTCTGCCTTGAAGAATCAGAAGACAACATGATAAATCTAAAAAAAAAAAATTATCTGTTTTAAAGAACCAGAGGACAGAGTTCTGGATAATGATGGAACAAAGAAAATGAGAGAGGGACATCACAGAAAGGAGAGATACAGAAAGAGAGAGTCCTCAATTGAGAGTATAAGCCAAATTTTAAACTGACTTCTGAACTGTGGATACACAGGGCAGACTCCGAGCAGCCCAAATAAGGCTAACAGAACTGTAGTAGACAGAATAATGCTCTTTAATCTCTGGAACCTGTGAATGTTACCTTGTATGGCAAAGTCTTTGCAGATGTGATTAAGCATCTTGAGATGGGAAGATTATCTCAGATTATCCTGCTCCATCCTAAATGCAATCACATGTATCCTTATAAGAGGGTGACAGAGTGAGATTTTGCTATGCACAGAGCAGAAGACATGAGAAGAGAAAGCAGAGAGAGAGATTTGAGAATTCTGGCCTTGAAATTTGGAGGGATGCAGCCATATGCCAAGGAATTCCCAAAGCCACCAAAACCTGGAAGGAGAAAGGAACATATACTCCCTAAATCCTCTGGAAGGAGGGTGGCCATGCTGACACATTGATTCTGACCCAATGATACTGATTTGGACATTCTGGACTTCCAAACTGTGAGAAAATAAATTTTGTGGTTTTAAGTGAGAAGATAATTGTTTTGTTTTGTTGTGGTGATAATTTGTTACAGTGGCCAAAGGAAACTAGTATAAGAACTTACCAGATATTTCAACTGCTGCCTGCCAAACGGGACACAGAGTTTGAAGTTTGAGTTCAGCTAAGGTAACTGCCTTCTAAAACAAAAAGTGAACCATATTAATACTCTTCAAAAAAAAAAAAGAAAGAAAAAAAGAAAAAAGAATCCAGAATCTCCACAATATATTGTCACAATGTCCAGGATATAATCTAAAATAACTAGACAAACCTGTCTGCTCCTGATACCCCTGCTCCAAAAAGAAGAAAAACAAAACAAAAAAAAAAACAGGAAAAGATGACATACTTAAGAGTAGAGGCAGATATTTGAATTAGCAGACAAAGATTTTAAAATTGCTACTACAACTATGCTCGAGAGCAAAAACGAAAATTTGTCTAAATAGACATTTACCCCCCACCCCAAATTTTCTGCACACAAAGTTTGATTCTAGAATCAGTTTCCTGGATAATCTAACATAATATAATAAATCATTATGCTTATTATAGAAACTATAAAAAGTTAAGAGACATAAAAGTTGAAAAGAAATAATCTATCCAGAAATTGGCAAATTATTGTTTGATATTATTAGTTTACTAGGCTTTTGTAACTACAGATTTTTCCTGAATTTTCATGGATGTTCTGACTGAAGGCTGACTAATTTCAATTATAACCAAAAATATTGTTTTCTTCTCCACTTTCCTCCTCCTGTCTCCTTTTCAGCAGTTGTCATTTATATCTCTTATCCTGACAATATCCATTTTTCTAGACCTCCTCCTTTCATAAAAGCATGTTTAAGTCTCTTTCATGAAAAATTACTCTGACCCTGCATTTCCCTCTAATTACAGTACAAGACCTTGAGAACTGAAAATTTGCCATTGTGGCCCTCACATATCCTTATTACTTTTAAAATTCTTTCCTGGTTCTCTTCCTAGTTCTCTAAGAACTCTAAAGCTCCTTCCCCAAATTCTTTTTCTCTTTCTCTCTGTTTCTATCAATATTAATTTAATGAATAATTGTATACCCAGTGCTTGACTCTTTTATCTCTTTACCTTTTCTAATGTGTGATATTATAAGTTCTTCTGGTTCTAACATCCTCCTATAAGATAATTTTTTAAATCTCTGTCTCCAACATTGGATATACTCTGCATTGCAGACTCACAAATCCATTTTCTATAGTAAATTTTTCTACTTGGATGATTGAAAATCATTTAAAACTCAAAATACCCAAACTGAAATAATTATCTTGTTTAGTGGCACAAAGGAACATTATGAAAACAGAATCTCAGTATGTCTGAGGGAGGAAAAACAAGATGATGTTTAGGTGGACTTTTTTTGCTGTTGTTGTTGTTTTGCAGTACGCAGGCCTCTCACTGTTGTGGCCTCTCCCATTGCGGAGCTCAGGCTTTGGACGTGCAGGCTCAGCGGCCATGGTTCACGGGCCCAGCCACTCTGTGGCATGTGGGATCTTCCCAGACTGGGGCACGAACCGTGTCCCCTGCATTGGCAGGCAGACTCTCAACCACTGCGCCACCAGGGAAGCCCTAGGTGGACTTTTAAAGGAAGAATTGTCAGTATCCAGAGTTTAAGAAGCTGTTCCTAGTTGGAAAAAGAATGTGAAAGATATATAACATAAAATAGCAAGTCATGATTAAGAATTGAGAGAATTTGATGATGCCTAAAGCATAAGGATGAAGACAATAAAAAATGGATTGGAACTGCATTGGCCTCCTTGCTATTCTTCCAATAAATGAGGCACACTCTAATGGTAAGGGCTTTGCACTGCTGATCTCACTTCCTGAAATATCCTTCCTTGTTTTCTGTATAAACCCTTTCAGATTTTTATTAAAATGTTATCTTCTTAATGAGCCTACCCTTGATTGCCTCATTTAAAATTGACATCCCTCCTGTTTTGTTCCCTACCTCTTACTCCTCAGTGGCACTTTTCATCAACTACAATACTATACAACTTTTGGATTCCTTTGGTTTATTGCTTGTCTTGCAGAATATGCCCTTACTTCTCTCTAGAATTTAATCTCCACTAGGACTTAAATTGACTCTCTTTTGTTCAGTGTTGTGTGCTCATTTCTAGAACAAACAGTCCATGGGACATAATAAGTACTCAAAAAATGTTTGTTGCCTTTTGGGGAAGAAAAAAAGGATGAAGAATTAGGAACACAAACAAAACAGAGCACCCATAATACCATGCTTATTGTTTGACCCTGTCTTCACATCCAGTGTTCTCTCAACCTGTGAACTATTATTCTTCCTTCTTCCCTACCCAGACTGTTTTCAACCAGATAAACTCCCGTGTATTCTCCAAAACTGTGTTGGCTGCTATTTCTTTTGTGAAACCCAAACTCTCCTCTCATACCCACACCCAGATACAGTTACTTCCTTCTGTACATCTATGCTTTACAAATAAATTTATTATGATACTATAACATTTTATTGTAGGCTTTTGCTGGTATATCTCTCTTCATTACAAATAAAAAGCTTCTTGAAGGCAAAGGCTATATTTGGTTGATTGGGAATCCTGGTAAGAACTAAAGAAAAAGGAAGTTACTCCCTTCTACCTTCTGTTACATGTTATCTGAGAAGTCTTCAAGGAAAGTGGCAAATTAATACAAGCTTTAAAAACAAATATAAATTAACTAGACAGAAGGTAAGGAATAGCATAGATACAGTTTTAGAGTTAAAAATTGTAATTTTTTAGTTTGCTTATATTTGAAATGGAAAGCATAGATTTTTTTTTTTAGGATCACATTAATAGTTACTCACTATGTAAAGAACATATAAATCATGTTTTACCTTAATGAACTATTACCTTGAAAGTTAATTACGAGAAATGTGACAATTTGCTGATAAAAGAACCAAAAAATATAAATCCATCTAGACAAAGAGAAAATGTGTAAAATTTATATTTTGGGACTCTGAATTGAAGAAAATTTGTTTGTTTTTGAAGAAAATTAAGTCAGAAATACCATTTCATTAGTGCTATTGCCCTTCCTTTGAGTATTCAGTAATAATATGAGGAACATATAGCATAAGTACCTCAGTACACAAAAAAGCACAAAGCATAGCTTAAGAGGAAATTATGACTTACTACCAGTAAATCTGAGCATTTCACTGTCATCCAATTACCAAATGAGAATCTCTGCTTAAAAGAAATTTTACTTTAACCTTTATCTGGACATAATTATTTATTTTCCCAAAAATCTGTACCATTTGACATTGAAAAAAATTGGCTCAAAGCCTGGACTCCTCTCCAGCTGGTTTTCTATCTGGGGGAGTTGATATATATATCCTATATTTCATATATATTAGACATACATGTATATACATGACATATTTTATATATTTAAAATATATGTATATATGTTAATCATATGTACATGGCTAGAAGCCACTTAACCTACTTTCCCAGTTTACCTGAATGTCTGAATATTTTCTATGTTGCCATTGCTCTTTACAACCTATTAGTCACTCTAGATTAAATAGGTAGTTCTTACAGTATCAAAAATTCCTTTGTTGACTAGCAGATTTCTAGTATGAACTCAAAGGACATAGGTCAAGTCATTTACAAAGGAAAAAGACGCTACAGTGGTTCATTTGGACTGTGGGCTTGAAAATCATGAGTGGGGACTGAAGTTTTTTATGTGCTCCACAATTCTTTGGAAAGGATTTGTAGAAGAGGTCAACAGAGTTGATGCGAGATCCAGGGTTGTTGGAGCTAGATTCCTCCACCAGACGATGTTCTCATATTCTGAAAGTTCCCTCACATTAAAGTCCTCCTTCATTTTAAATTCTCTGATGGCCTTGCATTACAGTTCAAATGTCCAATTCTTTTTCCATTACATATGTCTGGCTCTGCTCTACCTCTCTGACATCTCAAATCACTCAGTTTTTTGCTTAATATGTTCCAGCCATACTGGCTGTTCCTTAAATTCTGTTCTTTAAATGAGCCAAACTCAGTTTGCTGCTCCTTTTTTCTAAGAAGCTCTTCTGGTTCTTCATATGATTAGTTTTCTATGAGTTTTCAAGTCTAATCATACTGTATAGCACAGGGAACTCTACCTAATGCACTGTGGTAACCTAAATGGGAGGGAAGTCCAAAAGGGAGGGGATATCCGTATGTGTATGGCTGATTCATTTTGTTGTGCAGTGGCGGCTAACACAGTATTGTAAAGCAACCATGCTCCAATAAAAATTAATAAAAAGTCTAATCTTAAATGTCATCTCTCAGAGAAGACTTCTGTGATAATACTCCTAAAGGGCATCCCTTAATTCAGATTCTCTATCATATCACACTATTGTTTTTCCTTCATAGCACTTTACTGTAGAAAATAATATCTGGCATTTAAATGTTTATTTGTTTATCTTATTTATTTCTCTCTGCAGGATATATGCTACATGAGGACAAGGATCTGGTCTGTCTTATTCACTGCTGTCTCTCCAGTGCTAGAACAGTGCATGGAACATGGTTCATGCTCAACAGATATTTTAGCATAAATAAAAAGCATGACACCGTGACTGTTTTTTTTTTTTAATATGCATGGCAGGCAGTAAAATAATCAATGAATATTGTTGGTGAGCACTCACCCAGTCACAGACAGATAGCTCTCCCTGGATGCACTGTCCTGTAGAGTTGTCCATCTGGTCTCCTCAGAGCAGGCTGCTTGGTTTTGCTCCTTTGGCAGTTGGTGGGCTCAGGAGAGTTAGTTACCACTACAATGATGCAGACAGTCCATCTAAGAAAAACCTTCTGACACTTTTATATTAAACAACATGGTGTTTTATTTCCTAATGATAGTAATTTACTAATTCCTTCAAATAATTGAAATGCCCTCATAATTTCTGCTTATGTAGTCAAACTTTCACTCCGCTACCACACACTAAATTTCCCTTAACCTAGAGTAAGCCTAAGCTTAATTTATGGGAAGGGAGGAAAGGAAGAGCCAAAAAGCTACTTAATTAAACCATAAACTGACCAGATTAAATACCAGGATCACAAGATTGAGTCCAGAGGTATTAACTCTAATTTATTTCTGTTATATATTTATGAAAAACATTTCTTGAAAATACTAACTTATTCAGAGAAAGGTGGTTTTCCAGGAAAACAACACAATATTGGTCTGTTAAAAAGAAATGGATGTTTTCAGAATATAACCTGCAGGCTGAGAGATTTTTCTTGCTAAGACAGTACATATGGAGGCTTTGCCATGTATTTTCTGATACAATTTTAATTTCAAAAATAACTATCTGTTTAAAACATTATGCCTGGAGGATAATGGTGACTGCCAAATGTGAATCTCTTCACACACTAGCCAAAACCAAAACAAAACAAAACCAAAAAAGGGCAACAAGGAAGGCAAATAAAACATGTGATCCAAATTTTCAACATTATTAGAAGACTGAGAATACCACTAAATTAAAATTACTTGTAACTGAAGAAATAAGTACCAAAGCCCAAGAAGGTTCTCACTATGGCTACATGCCTGTGGGTGTGGATAATAAGAGATTCCTTGAGAAGAGGGACAGAGTATATTCATGAAATACAGAAAAGCACCCCTAGAAAAAAATTTCATTACCAAATACCCAAATATTGGTCTGAGACTTGGAAATTCACTGCACCAACCATTGAGAAGGTACTTAAAACTGGGAAGAAAGGGAGGTAGCAGCCTTAGAGAAGAACTGCTTCTTCAGGAGAAAGGTAAATAGAGAAGAATGGTGCCCCTTGGGAAGATATGGTAGTAAAGGGAAAGGAAAGAGGAAGGGGATGGGAAGTAATAATCTTGTAGAAACAAAAGGGGGCAAAAATTAAACAACTTGTCACCCTCTATCATCACCAAAAGAAACAAGAGTATCCATTAACAAACATATTTTGATAAACTGAAAGAAGTAGCCCTCAAACCAGGAATCTTGTCCGTTAGATACTCAAGAGTAGAAAAAAAAAAACAGACAAATTTCACACAAAGCTATTAGAAGAAGAAAAGAGAAAATGTGAAACAAAAATTTCAGTTGAGAAAATTTCTACTCAAAAAATAAAAAATAAACACAAACAGGAGAAAACTGCATCACAACACTTTAATCTGAATTTTAAATCCTCAAACAAAAATTTGAAGATTTAAAAAAAAAAATCAAGAATCATAAAAGGAAAAAAAAAAGAAAAAGAAAGAAAGGAGAAGAGAGCAACCAAAGTGAAAAACAATGAGATATCATCTCATATCAGTCAGAATGGCCATCATCAAAAAATCTACAAACAATAAATGCTGTAGAGGGTGTGAAGAAAAGGGAACCCTCTTGCACTGTTGGTGGTAATGTAAATTGATACAGCCACTATGGAGAACAGTATGGAGGTTCCTTAAAAAACGAAAAATAGAACTACCATATGACCTAGCAATCCCACTACTGGGCATATACCTTGAGAAAACCATAATTCAAAAAGACACATGTACCACAATGTTC
>NC_041219.1:97590554-97599627 GCF_002837175.3 Physeter macrocephalus
ACTGTATGCTAACACATATATATGGAATCTAAGAAAAAAAAATGGTCATGAAGAACCTAGGGGCAAGGGGGGAATAAAGATGCAGACCTGCTAGAGAATGGACTTGAGGATACGGGGAGGGGGAAGGGTAAGATGGGACAAAGTGAGAGAGTGGCATGGACATATATATACTACGAAATGTAAAATAGATAGCTAGTGGGAAGCAGCCGCATAGCACAGGGAGATAGCTCAGTGTTTTGTGACCACCTAGAGGGGTGGGATAGGGAGGGTGGGAGGGAGGGAGATGCAAGAGGGAAGAGATATGAGGATATATTTATATGTATAACTGATTCACTTTGTTATAAAGCAGAAATTAACACACCACTCTAAAACAGTTATACTCCAATAAAGATGTTAAAAAATAAATTTAAAAAAAAATCAAGAATCAAAAATTTAAAAAGCAAAAATAAAAATGGTATAAAAAATAACTACCAATAAATTCCTCACAGGGAAGAAAGAAACCATGGTTTAGTGAACTCAGGAAAGAATTTAACAAAAAGATAAGCCATCTCTGAAAAGAAGAATAAATTACAAAGTACTAAAAGATAATAAATTCAAAAGAAAATTTAACAAGGGACATTGAAGAAGGAAAAAAATAACCAAGAAAATGAAGTAATATAAGGAAATAAAAGTGATTAGAGAGAGACTGAATGAAACAGAAAGCAGGCAAAGAAGGCCCAGCATGCATATAAGTAGTTTCAGAAGAAGAAAAGGAAAACCATCTAACAAAAGTACTATTTAAACATGTAATCCAAAAAAACTTTCAAAAGAATGCTAAATGTACATACTGTAAGGGCCCATTGTATACCTGAGGAAATTGACCCAGAACAATAAACTCTGAGACAAATCTTAGTAAAACTATTAGACTTCAAAGACTAAAGCAAAATCATCAGGATTCCTGGACAAAATATCAAACAATAAGGACAAAACCATTACACTGGTGCCAGACTTTTCAAGAGCAACATAAAAAGCAAGGCGATAGCAGCATTTTTAAAAGTCTAAGAAAAGTGTGAGCCAAGGATTTTATATCCAGCCAAGCAATACTTCAAGTATGAAACTTCTAAAAATAAACAAATTTGTATGAGAAGGAACTCATGATATACTGTAACCATGAGCTCTCTTCATGGGGATTCTACGAACAGATGAACCTCATCAAAACAAATAATAACTGGCGATCATACTGGCCTGGGTTCTTGGCCTTCCCCAATGAAGAGAAATTGACTAGAGGCCAGACAAGAAATTCAGGCAAGGCTTTATTGGGGCCTCTGCTGCAGGAGGGGGGAGCAAGAACAAACAACAGGTTCCCTTACTTGCTAGCTCCCAGAGGGAGGCACGAGCTTGCTCCTTATATGGAGTAAGGGTAGGGATATGTCCAGGGGTCGGGCCGGAGGGCTGGCTTGGATGGTTTCCCACCCCTTAGGTGATGTTGTGTGCAGGGGTCATGCACAGTAACCTGCTTTTACTACTGACCCCCTGCCTTTGCTCGAGGCTTTTCAAAAGTGTCAGTTGTGTTTTTTGGTCTCTATGTATCTTTTGTCCAGAATTTACTCCAATGGCACATGCATGCAGTTATTTTTACTCCCATACAGTTTCTTTATATTTTGTTGCTCGAGGAGAGGTGTGTCCAGATGCAAGCCCTGCAGCACTGCAGCAAAGGGGCCCAGGTCCGAGCCTGTCTCAGGAAGGTTTCTACAAAAGAACAGAAGGTGAGCATATAGTACATCTAATTGTAGAACTAATACAGGATTAGATATAGGTTTAGGTACATGGGTGAAAAAATACTATGTAAATATTACATATTCTGAAAAAGTAAAAATAATGTAACTAATGAATAGAAGGAGAAAACAAGAAAGGAGAAAGTAGACTAAGATCATTGACTACTGTTAAAGTGAATAGTTGGTAATCAAAGAGTACCATTTAAATTTCACAAACTGCATCCTGAAATATTAAGCAAGGAATATGTGGATTAAAGGTAATATAAAAGGTACACTTGAATAGGCAATCGTTAAAACAAAATATAAAACTTCCTCATAGCCAAATGAAATTTTTTAAAAAGAGGAAAGAAGACTCAAAAAATACAGAAAGAAGTACGGCAAAGATAACACAATAGACACAGTAATTATAAAATAATATAAAAGAAGCAACATATCAATCATATCAATAAATATGAACAGGCTTCACTCACCTACCAAAGAAAAAGATTTTCAAATTGGCTCATAAAGCAAACCCAGCTCTCTGCTGTGTACATGTGACACACTTAAAACAGTAAGTCAAAAGTGTTAAACAAAAAATAAAACACCTAGGAATAAACCTATCTAAGAAGGTAAAAGACCTGTACTCAGAAAAATATAAGAGACTGATGAAAGAAATCAAAAATGACACAAAGAGATGGAGAGATATACCATGTTCTTGGATGGGAAGAATCAATAGTGTGAAAATGACTATACTATCCAAAGCAATCTACAGATTCAATGCAATCTCTATCAAATTACCAATGGCATTTTTTACAGAACTAGAACAAAAAATCTTAAAATTTGTATGGAGACACAAAAGACCCTGAATAGCCAAAGAAACCTTGAGGGAAATAAACAGAACTGGAGGAATAAGACTCTCTGACTTCAGACTATACTACAAAGCTACAGTAATCAACACAATATGGTACTGACACAAAAACAGACATATAGATCAATGGAACAGGATAGAAAGCCCAGAGAAAAACCCACGCACCTATAGTCAACTAATGTCTGACAAAGGAGGCAAGGATATACAATGGAGAAAAGACAGTCTCTTAAATAAGTGGTGCTGGGAAATCTGGGCAGCTACATGTTAAAGAATGAACTTAAAACACTCCTTAACACCGTACACAAAAATAAACTCAAAATAGATTAAAGACTTAAATGTAAGAACAGACACTATAAAACTCAGAGAAAAACATAGGAAGAACACTCTTTGACATAAATCACATCAAGATCTTTTTTGAGCTACCTCCTAGAGTAATGGAAATAAAAACAAAAATAAACAAATGGGACCTAATGAAACGTCAAAGCTTTTGCACAGAAAAGTAAATTATAAACAATATGAAAAGACAACCCTCAGAATGGGAGAAAATATTTGCAAATGAATCAATGGACAAAGGATTAATCTCCAAAATATATAAAAAGCTCATGCAGCTCAATATCAAAAAAACAAACAACCCAATCAAAAAACGGTCAGAAGACTTAAATAGACATTCCTCCAAAGAAGACATTCAGATGGCCAAGAAGTACATGAAAAGCTGCTCAACGTCACTAATTATTAGAGAAATGCAAATCAAAACTACAATGAGGTATCACCTCACACCACTTAGAATGGGCATCATCAGAAAATCTACATACAACAAATGCTGGAGAGGGTGTGGAGAAAAGGGAACCCTCTTGCACTGTTGGTGGGAATGTAAATTGATACAACTACTATGGGGAACAGTATGGAGGTTCATTAAAAAACTAAAAGTAGAATTACCATGTGACCCAGCAATTCCACCACTGGGCATATACCCAGAGAAAACCATAATTTAAAAAGACACATACACCTCAATGTTCATTGCAGCACTATTTACAATAGCCAGGTCATGGAAGCAACCTAAGTGCCCATTGACAGATAAATGGCTAGAGAAGATGTGGTATATATATACAATGGAATATGACTCAGCCATAAAAAGGAACAAAATTGGGTCATTTGTAGAGATGTGGGTGGAACTAGAGACTGTCATACAGAGTGAAGTAAGTCAAAAAGAGAAAAACAAGTATTGTATATTAACACATATATATGGAATCTAGAAAAATGGTACAGATGAACTGGTTTGCAAGGCAGAAACAGACACAGATGTAGAGAACAAACATATGGACTTGGTGTCCATATGTTTGGGGTCGTGATGGATGAATTTGGAGATTGGGATTGAAACATATACACTAATATGTATAAAATAGATAACTAATATGTATAAAACAGAAAACTAATAAAAAAATAAAAATTTGAAAAGATAAAATTAAAAAAAGTGTTAAACATAATGCCAAAGGCAAAAATATAGATAGCAAATGGGAGCAGTAAGGAAGCAGGACTTGTGTTTTTTTTATATCTAAGTACAATTCAAGTCAGAAAACATTAAATGAGAACGAAAAAGGGACTTTAAAATGCTATAAGCCACAATTCACAATTAAGAAATAAAAATTATAATATCTATGCACATATATTAACCATTTATTTAAAACAAACTGTGAGAGATAAAGATGAAGTAAATATTAGTAAGTAAATATTAAAAATAATAGATAACTAATATGTATAAAATAGAAAACTAATAAAAAAATAAAAATTTGAAAAGATAAAATTAAAAAAAGTGTTAAACATAATGCCAAAGGCAAAAATATAGATAGCAAATGGGAGCAGTAAGGAAGCAGGACTTGTGTTTTTTTTATATCTAAGTACAATTCAAGTCAGAAAACATTAAATGAGAACGAAAAAGGGACTTTAAAATGCTATAAGCCACAATTCACAATTAAGAAATAAAAATTATAATATCTATGCACATATATTAACCATTTATTTAAAACAAACTGTGAGAGATAAAGATGAAGTAAATATTAGTAAGTAAATATTAAAAATAGGAGACTTTAACACATTATTCTCAGTTCAAGACAGATCAAATGAAAAAAATTGGGCCATGGAAAATCTAAATAACATAATCAACAATATAGAATATATGGGGATATATCAAACATTACACAGTGCTATGGAGAATATTCTTTCTTCTCAAACGCACATAAAATATTCACAAAAATTAGCCATATATTAGGTCACAAAGAAAGAACCAGTAATTTCCATAAATTAAAACAGTTACAACTACACTCTGATCACAATGCAAAACAACTAGAAATTAAAAGAAATTCCACATGGAAATAAAAAACCTTCTATTAAATAACTCCCAGGTGGAAGATGAAATATAATCATAAGTTACAAAATTTCTGAAAAAAGAATGATAACAAAAACATTTTGTATTAAAAAGCATTGGCTGGGTTTCCCTGGTGGCGCAGTGGTTGAGAATCCACCTGCTGATGCAGGGGACAAGGGTTCGTGCCCTGGTCCGGGAAGATCCCACATGCCATGGAGTGGCTGGGCCCGTGAGCCATGGCCGCTGAGCCTGCGCGTCCGGAGCCTGTGCTCCGCAACGGGAGAGGCCACAACGGTGAGAGGCCCGTGTACCACAAAAAAAAAAAAAAAAAAAAAGCATTGACTATATTTAAAGTAATAATCAGAGGAATGTTCATAGCCTTAAACATCTACATCAGGGGTTAGAAAACTACAATCCCAAGGGGAAAATCCAGCCCAATGCCTGTTTTGTGTGACCTGTAAAAACAGTCAAGCTTATTCTCTTATGACTGTTTTTGCACTACAACTGCAGAGTTGAAACAGCTCACAAAACCTAAAATGTATACTATATAGGCCCTTTACAAAAAAAGTTTACCAGTTCTTGTTCCATTTATAGATATATGAAAAGTAAATAAATAAATTCACAACTCAAGAAGTTCAAAAAAAGTAAGTAAGAAGATAATAGAGATAAAAGAAAATAATAGAAAATAAAGTGATAATAATAGAGATAAAAGTAGAGATTAACTCAGTAGAGGAAAGGAAATAGCCTGTTAAATTCAGTCAAACTCCGGACTTTTAAAAAAATCAACAAAATAGACAAAACCCTAGCTAAATGAACACTTTTTTTTTTAAAAAAGAGAAGACATGAAAGAGATAATTATTGATACAGAGGGAAAAATATACATTATAATAATATATTACAGGGCTTCCCTAGTGGCACAGTGCTTGAGAATCCGCCTGCCGATGGAGGGGACATGGGTTCATGCCCTGGTCCTGGAAGATCCCACATGCTGCGGAGCGGCTGGGCCCATGAGCCACGGCCGCTGAGCCTGCACGTCCGGAGCCTGTGCTCCGCAATGGGAGAGGCCACAACAGTGAGAGGCCCGCGTACCACACACACACACACACAAAAAAATATACATATATAATACAGTATAACATAATTGGAAGCAAAATTTGCACACCTGCATAAAAAACTGAAAATGTAAATAAAGTTGATAATTCATTAGTAAAATAAAATTTATAGAATTATCAGGTAGAATAATTTCCATAAAGTTATCAACATAAAAAATAAAACAAAATAGCAAATCAGGAGAATTTTTTGCAATATATATTACAGATAAAGGGATAATATGCCTAGTAAAAATAAACTTTTTTTTTAATTTGGGGAGAAAAAGACAAAAATTCTATA
Source organism: Physeter macrocephalus (assembly GCF_002837175.3). Classification (NCBI taxonomy): domain Eukaryota; kingdom Metazoa; phylum Chordata; class Mammalia; order Artiodactyla; family Physeteridae; genus Physeter; species Physeter macrocephalus. Next base: position 97,596,907 of record NC_041219.1, read on the forward strand.
GAAAAAGTGGCAAAAGATATGAATATAGATGAATTCATAAAAAGCATATGATCCCTGAACACATGAAATGCTGTTCAATGTTGTTTATAATAAAGAAAATGCAATATAAAACCTCACTAAGATATCTTTTTTCAACTTTCAATTGGTAGAAATTCAAAAGCTTAATAATGAAATCTGCTGACAAGGCTGTGGAGAAACAGGCATTCTCACGCATTGCTTTGGGAATGCAAAATTGTACAATCCTTTTGAAGAATTTGGCGATATCTAACAAAATTATATATGCATTTACACTTTGTACCAGAAATCCCACTTCTAGAAAGTTACCATGAAGATATGTTTAGAACACTATGAAAATACAAGTTGCATATTATTTGTAACTGCAAAATACTGAAAGCTACCTAAATGTCCAAACATGGAGATTGGTTGGCTAAACCACTATACATCCACACAGTGGAAGACTATGCAGCTGTAAAAAGATGAGGAAGACTTATATGAATAAATATGGAGTGATTTTTAGGTTACAGTAATGAAAAAGCAAAGTGCATATTGGTACATGATACAGTGTGTGTGTGTCCTTACTTTTGCAAAAAGAAACAGGAAGAATAAGCCATAAAATAATGAAATCAATTACTTGCAAGGTGTAAAAAGGAGCAAGAATCTAGGAGAAGGTTCGTAGCTGGGAGTGATACTTCTCTAGCTTAATTTTTGGGTAGTTTTGAAATTTATAAGCATACTAATATTTTTCATTTTAAAATATTAAAATTTTTTAAAATGAGAAAAAACCTTAGAACTGTATGCAATCAGAAACAAATGAACTCAAATTAATAATATAACCACACTCAACGAAGGAGGCAAAAATATACAATGGAGAAAAGACAGTCTCTTCAGTAGGTGGTGATGGGACAATTGGACAGTCACATGTAAAAGAGTGAAATTAGAACATTCTCTAACACCACACACACAAAAATAAACTCAAAATAGATTAAAGACCTAAATGTAAGACGAGATACTATGAAACTCCTAGAGGAAAACATAGGTAGAACACCCTCTGACCTAAATAGCAGCAATATCTTTTTGGATCCATCTCCTAGAGTAATGGAAACAAAAAAAGGAAAAAAAAAAAAAGGGGGTCCTAATTAAATTGAAAAGCTTTTGCACAGCAAAGGAAACCATAAACAAAATGAAAAGACAACTTACAGAATGGGAGAAAATATTTGCAAATTATGCAACTGAAACGGGATTAATCTGAAAAATACACAAACAGTTCATACAGTTCAATATGAAAAAAAAAAAACAAAACAACCCAATCAAAAACTGGGCAGAAGGTCTAAATAGACATTTCTCCAAAGAACACATACAGATGGCCAAAAAGCACATGAAAAGATGCTCAACATCACTAATTATTAGAGAAACGAAAATCAAAACTACAATGAGGTATCACCTCACACTGATCAGAGAGGCCATCATCAAAATGTCTACAAATAATAAATGCTGGAGAGTGTGTGGAGAAAAAGGAACCCTCCTACACTGTTGGAAGGAATGTAAATTGGTACAGCCACTATGGAGAACAATATGGAAGTTCCTTAAAAAAACTAAAAATAGAGCTACCATATCATCCTGCAATCCCACTTCTGGGCATATATCTGGAAAAAACCATAATTTGAAAATGTTCATTGCAGCACTATTTACAATAGCCAAGACATGGAAGCAACCTAAATGTCCACTGACAGATGAATGGATAAAGATGATGTGGTGTATGTATACAATGGTATATTACTCAGGCATAAAAAAAAAGAATGAAATAATACCATTTGCAGCAACATGGATGGACCTAGAGATTATCATACTAAATGAAGCAAGTCAGACAGAGAAACACAAATATCATATGACATCACTCATATGTGGAATCTTAAAAAAAAATGATCAAATGAACTTATATAAAAAAGCGGGTATACAAAATAAACCCACAGACAGAGAAAACAAACATGGTCACCAAAGGGGAAAAGTGGAGGGAGGGATAAATTAGAAGTTTGGGATTAACATATACATACTACTATGTACAAAATAGATAACAAACAAGGACCAACTGTATAGCACAGGGAACTATACTCAGTATTTTGTAATAACCTACAAGGGAAAAGAATCTGAAAAAAATAGATATGTATGTGTGTATAACTGAATCACTTTGCTGTACACCTGAAACTAACACAACATTGTTAATCAACTATATTTCAATTAAAAAAAAATTATCCTGGGATGATATTCTAGATCATTCCTTTGCCCTTTTCTCTATTATGCCCTGAAAGTTTTATCCACCAGAACACTTCCTTTGCTACCACTTGATCACTGTGCATCAGAAGCATATTTATAAACTTGTCCTCTCTCTTCTTGTCCCAGCTAAATAAACACACAACACTGGAGATTTCTTGGAGGTATTTAGTGCTAATAACTAAAATGAAACAGGTGTAAAAGTCATCACATGAGAAATACTTTCTAAGTCTTAAGACTTAATATTGCTAGTCTTGGTCATAATTGGAATGCAAATAAAAGTACCTTATTATGACACTGAGCTTTCACTGACCCATATCTTTTTTTTTTTTTAACATCTTTATTGGAGTATAACTGTTTTACAGTAGTGTGTTAGTTTCTCCTTTACAACAAAGTGAATCAGTTATACATATACATATGTTCCCATATCTCTTCCCTCTTGTGTCTCCCTCC
>NC_041219.1:97600792-97623172 GCF_002837175.3 Physeter macrocephalus
AGATTGCTTTTGCTATTTGGGGTCTTTTGTGTTTCCATACAAATTGTGAAATTTTTTTTTCTAGTTCTGTAAAAAATGCTAGTGGTAGTTTGATAGGGATTGCATTGAATCTGTAGATTGCTTTGGGTAGTAGAGTCATTTTCACAATGTTGATTCTTCCAATCCAAGAACATGGTATATTTCTCCACCTATTTGTATCATCTTTAATTTCTTTCATCAGTGTCTTATAGTTTTCTGCATACAAGTTTTTTGTCTCCTTAGGTAGGTTTATTCCTAGATATTTTATTCTTTTTGTTGCAATGGTAAATGGGAGTGTTTTCTTAATTTCACTCTCAGATTTTTCATCATTAGTGTATAAGAATGCCAGAGATTTCTGTGCATTAATTTTGTATCCTGCTACTTTGCCAAATTCATTGATTAGCTCTAGTAGTTTTCTGGTAGCATCCTTAGGATTCTCTATGTATAATATCATGTCATCTGCAAATAGTGACAGCTTTACTTCTTCTTTTCCTATTTGGATTCCTTTTATTTCTTTTTCTTCTCTGATTGCTGTGGCTAGTACTTCCAAAACTATGTTGAATAAGAGTGGTGAGAGTGGGCAACCTTGTCTTGTTCCTGATCTTAGTGGAAATGGTTTCAGTTTTTCACCATTGAGAACAATGCTGGCTGTGGGTTTGTCATATATGGCCTTTATTATGTTGAGGAAAGTTCCCTCTATGCCTACTTTCTGCAGGGTTTTTATCATAAATGGGTGTTGAATTTTGTCAAAAGCTTTCTCTGCATCTATTGAGATGATCATATGGTTTTTCTCCTTCAGTTTGTTAATATGGTGTATCACGTTGATTGATTTGCGTATATTGAAGAATCCTTGCATTCCTGGGATAAACCCCACTTGATCATGGTGTATGATCCTTTTAATGTGCTGTTGGATTCTGTTTGCTAGTATTTTGTTGAGGATTTTTGCATCTATGTTCATCAGTGATATTGGCCTGTAGTTTTCTTTCTTTGTGACGCACTGACCCATATCTTGACTTTCCTTCTGGGAATCAAACCCACTTTTCCATTTATCTGCAAGGACAAAAAAAATAAAATTTTAGAAATGCAAGTCTCAAGAAGTATACCACTTATGTATCCTTCTAAGGGGAAAAAAATACAAAGATGCTGGTCAAGAAATAAGTTAACATAAAGAAATCAAGAAAAGGGAAATCAGAGCTAAAAGAAACATCTCCAGGCAGGAGGGAGAGGTAGAAGGATCAGGTACATCACCTGTTGGTTGCAGCCTCAGGAACTTCCCAGGTGAAATCTGAAACTGGCCCTTATACGCAGAGGGCAAGGAGAAACCAAAGAAAGAGGCAGGCCACAGATTAGTAGGTGCCAGGTTTAATAAGCAAGGAAACTTAAAATGAGACTTGTCTTGGGTGGTCACAAGATGAGGAGATCTCCACCCACCCTGGCCCACCAGAATCTTAAAAGTATATATAGAGACCTTAACTGGGTTCAGTCCTGTATACCATCCAGATGGTCTCAACACTAAATTGTTCTCTCAAGGCTACATACTTGAAGTGGCACCTAGTGCAGGAATTGTGGGCAGAACATGCAGTCCAAGACCAGGGGAGGGGATGAGGAGCCTCCGATTGCCTGGGTCCAGATCAAGTGTCAACTGGGGGTCATGTCCTCTCAATGACCTCTTCCAACATCTTCTTAGGGCAGAATATTAGAAACTCTAGAAATTGTAAGTATTAAAGCATAACTATAATTTGAAAAGGCATCTTCAATTTTATAATAATTATTATTTGCTTTCAATCATAAATTTCTAGTTTTGAAAAATCAATTAAATATTTTATGCTCCTCAAACATATCTGGATGATAATTTTTTTAAAGCTGGGGAAAAAACTGTTATAAAATACCTGACAGTGAGCAACAAAAGCTGTCTGGATCAGAAGCATCAAATAATAGTAACAAAGTAGCAGAAATCAATAGCTTTACACATGGATAGTTAAATAAATTAGTTGAAAGACAATTTCCAATGTATAGGTAACCACCAAAAGAATAAAACAAGACGTACACTTTCCAAAACTTTAGGTAAACTTTCTAGAAAAAGAAAATAGAAAAAATAAATACACAGCTCAATCAGTATCCTTCCTTTTAACTTCAGCTTACATTGGAATTACTTTGAAGTGTTATTGTTAAATAGTTAAGCCAAAACTTTCAAAGATAATGAAATATTAGCAGAAGCCAAGCAACTTGGAATAAAAGAACAATGAGTTCTCAGATTCAAGTAGCCTGTGTGCCAGGTTCCTTTTGAGGCAGGATTTCATCATAAATCTTCAAAACAAGCATCATTATCCTCATTTTTACAAATGAGGAGACTGAAACTCAGGGAAAGCAAGTAGCTTGCCCAAGGTAATAAATCTATTGAGTGTCAGGGTTGTGGTTCAAATCCAGATATTTAGACTCCGATTCCTCCATTCTCTCAATTACTTTGTGTAGTTTCACTACAACTTACTCAAGTTCAACAGTGCTCAAGTTCAGCAAGTCAACAATTGTTTTTTCTTTCTTCCTTTGTTGTGCTGACTTTTCTGTTATTATTTACGCAAAGAATCAAATGAACACCATATGTATTGTGACTAAGTAAACAGGACGTTCCCACTTATAAGATGGAGTCGCACAAATTTGTATTCTATCAAGCTTCAGGCATCAATCTCAACAAAAGTGAAAAGGAGGGCAACTCTAGCTGCTTCTAAATTTCTCTTACATTCTAGGAGCTGTGCCAAGTGAAATTTTGCAGCTTAAACTAAAAATTAAATAAATACATAAATAATAAATAAATAAAACTTTGTACATTCAATCTAGTAAGTAAGCACACAAAAACTATTTATAACTATTCCCAATGGTAGCCAAGTAATTTCCCATTTTATTCTAAAAATCCCAGTTACATAAATTTTGCACTGTTTCCCAAACTATGAGAACACAAGATAGATAGCCACTCCATTCTCAAAAGGTGGAAAAAACTGTCAGATTGTCAGCATATAGGAGATTCTTCCAGATAGACTCCAAGTTTCTGTGTAGCCACTGGTTATGATGTGACAGAGAAGCAATGCTGCTATAATAGACCCACCAATCTTCCCTGCCATCCATCCAAATAACCATCCTAAATAAAAGTTAAGATATTTGAACAAAACAGGTACTTGAAGAATGGAGGTACAGTTTTTTTCTGTTGAGAACATTAATTCTCAACTCTACTGAGTTATTTAGACCAAAAAATTATATACCATACACTTATTATATTGGAGAATTCAAAACTCCCCAATTTACCACAACCTAAGAGGGAAGGTACACTGACTTTCTGCCAAGTAAATAAATATAAATATATATATAAACATATATATAATGTCTAAGCAGACTAATGGTAGTGAGGTAGTTTTGTTTGCATTAAAGCTTTTCCATTTATATCCTAAAGTGCTTACATTTTCAGAAAATGCATGTGTTTCCCAAGTCAGACATTACCCAACAGTAGTACAGATGAGTCTACTGTTAAGACAAAAATGAACACATGCATAAACCATAACTTATATGGTTTATAACTTTATCCACTTTGGTAACTTTAGTGTTAAAGAGTCCATTTTTCTCTTTTCCTAAGAAAAAGAGGCAAAGAAAAGCTAAACTGATGACTAATAACTGTTCTCAACCCTTTTGCAGAAATGCTCACTACTACAACATCGTGCCCTTTTAAGCTTTCTCTTATGTTACTAATTACCGAATGAAAGAGGACAAAAAGTAATAATTCCAGAGACCAAATTCAAGTTTTTATGTGGCAAAAGTTTCTCTCATGCCAGTTATATGCTTTATGAGAAATATATGAAAATATTGGTTTCGCCAAAAAGTTCGTTTGGGTTTTTGTAACATCTTACAGAAAAACCCGAACGAACTTTTTCAACCCCAGTGCAATATATACTAACGCCTAACATTTCTTACCACCCCTACTACTAACTTTAGGTCAAGCTACAGTCAGTTCTGGCTTGATAACTGCCCCTGGCTACCTACCTCCTTTTGGATCTCTGCCCTCATTTTCCTATTCAGCCGTAGAAATAATGATACTTTTACAATATAAATAGATCATGTCATCCTATGCTCAAAAATCTCCTAATAACTTTCCAGCTCTCAGAAGAAAAGAATAAACATCTTTTCCCCCATGGCCTAAAAGTCTTTAAGTTATCTGCCCCTGGCCTATCTCTATGTGAACCCAAAGAAGAGATGCACATGACAAGGCATAAGGCATAGGCCATAAAATGCTCCCAGGAAACAGGCCTACGGAAGAAATTAGGGTTGTGATTTTGATAGTAAATTTGATTCTCTAGAAATAAGGAAGAAAAAGGGATGAGCATATGTAGGTTAAAAAGAAAGAAAATAAAGAAAAAAGAAAGGAAATGTTTTCAAGCAGACATAAAAACCTTTTACTTATATATAACTGAAATGAAGGAATGCTGTGGATGTTAAAGAAAAACTGGTTGTATTATTTGGAAATGACTTATGTGCACATAATCTCAATGTAAGCTTGCTTGGCCATGTTTCACTGCCAGCTCCCCAGGCAGTTTTCAGTCTGCTGTCTCTGCACTGTGACTGGAAGTAAGCAAGCATGTGTGCTCACTGTTTAATAGGAGAGTCTCAGTTTCTTACAGCCTTCCAGTAAGCCCCACTGGTTTTCAAACCAGCTTAGGGGGTTCCTTTTCCCTGTGTCAGACCCCAAGGCTAGGGTTCCTAATATATAGCTCAAATGTCTCACTCCCCAGAGAGGATCCCTGAACCTGCAATATACCCCTCCTCTTCTGTGCCTGTCTCCTGTGTCCCCTGCTAGGTGTGCGGGTCCAACCAGATTGCTTCTCCTCTCTTCCTTCCAGACTCTGTGTGGATCTTTCTTTACAACCTTCAACGTAGGAGAGCTGTTCTGCTAGCCGCTAGGTTGATTTCAGTGAGAGTCGCTCTATGTGTCGTCGTAGTTTTGATGCATTTGGAGGGGAGGTTGGCCCACCATCCTCCTACTATGCCATCTTGACCTCCAGAAAAGTCTTTACATTGAGTCAAATGCCCCTTTTTAATTTTCACTTACTGATTCTAGATTTGTCTTCTTGACCAACATAGAATAAATCAATTTCTCATCCACCTAATGTTGCTCTGTATATTTGAATACAACTGGCATTTCCCTTACATATGCTTTCTTCTATGGTCTAAACATTCCTAGGACACTCAATGCTTCTTCACATTAGGTGGTTTCCATTCCTTTCACCATGTCATTTTAATTCCTTTGGAAATAACATTGTTTATAGATACTTCTATTAAAATATCACATTAAGTACTAAATATAATATACCACATGTATCAGGACCACTGAAGATTAAAACTATTTTCCCTTTCGGGGTCTATACAATATCTTTAATAGTCATGAAATATTTATATTAATCTCTAGTCAATTAAAACTCTTTTTTTCACATAAACTTCTATGAAGTCAAGTACCTCACACATTATACTTTCTTTTTTTAATTAAAAATTGTTTTTATTCAAATGGAAAAACCTTAATCTTCCTTAAATGTAAGGTTGTTAGTTGCAATCTTTTGGACTGTTGAGGTCTTGGACAGTTCTTTGTAATTTTTATTGTATTATTCATTATATTACCCTTCCAATTTTGTTTGATTAGCAGATTTGGGAAGATAGCTTGTGTCACTTTGTTCTTGATACAACGTTAAATAGAAGCAGATGTCTTAAGGTACATCTTACTAGAATATATTTGGAAATAATTGTTCACCAACTGTAAAAATTCTATCTTTATTGTCATCCAATATACATTGCTCTGGAGATATTCCTCAAGAATATCTTGAAACATTTTGTTTAAAATTTCAGTGAAAGTTATACATAGTAGTATATATAATTCTCTTGATTCAGATATTTATTCAGCTATTTATTGGAATCTATTTCCAACCCCTCATAAACAAAGTATCAATTTCTAAGTAAATAACACTTATTCTAAATTCTCACAAACCAATTGTCCTGAATTTCCTGTTCTTTTACTGGATGTTTTAATACAGTATGATTCCATTATTAGCCGAAGATAGTTTGTGTGTATGTGTGTGTGCACACATGTGTAGAAGGCAGAGTTGTTTGAGTCTATCCACACCATTTCAAATGTTCAATCCTGAAAGCCCTAGTATACTTCCTGGTTTAACAACTACTTTGGAATCAATAAAATAATCAACCTTACATTCCTGTGGGTGAAAAGATAAAAAGACACACAAAAAAGAGGGGGTTTTTTTAGTGCTTGGACTGATGAAGTATTCACTGAATGCTCTGTAGAGCAGTGTTAAAGCAAGTTTTGGATATTATTCAGACCAGAGTTCAAGGAATCATCACTTAGTAGAATCAATTTACCAACTTTCAAAGATGTTTGCGTGAAATTTTTAAAAGTTTTCCAGGTAAGATTTTAGTTTTACAAAGAAAAAATATGGTTTAAACAATAATAAAGGTATTTTTAGACCAGGAAACTCTTCATTCTATTGACATCATCTGCTCCCACATTTAGTATATAGTTTAAACAAAGAAAAGGGAGATTTTTTTCTTTCCTGAAAAGTATCAGTTTTGCAATGATAGATTAGGTCAGGCTGCTGAGAAAAACATGTTTCTAAAGCTTCTAAGTTATAATTGATCTGATAATTGATTAGCATTCAGTTCATAATTGAACTTGGCTTTACTGGTACCCACCATGCAGCAGGAGCAAGATTCTTACAGAAAAAGAATCACATACTCTAAAGAAACCATCACTCCACAGAGGGAGAATTTAGCAGGTTATTTGGGGGGAGGGGGAGCACTGGGCCAGGAGATCGAGAAACAGCAGTCAGAAAAATAGTGAGTCCTGCACTCAGGTGATAGCCATTGGGTTGGTTGATTCAGTTCCAGAAGCCATCTCTTCTGGCCATTATCTTGCCCCTCACCAGAACCCTCTTCATTAGGCTTTGCAGGAGAGGTGGGAAGAATCATTGTATTTGGAGTCAATTATATGACCCTGGCTCCAGACTTCAAAGCCTAAGCCAAACTCCCAGAATGTAACCTCCCTAAGGCAGGGCTTTTTGTCTCCTTTGATCCCTGCTGTGTCCCCATGGCCTACATCAGTGCCTGGCACAGAGGATGTGCTGATCAGTGTTTGTTTAAGTATCACTTGGGATATCTTGGTCCTGGGTTAACAAGCAAATAATCCTATTCCATATTTATAAAGATTCTTATTTCTTCCTACTTTAATTCTCTTTTAAAAATTAAATAATACTATCACTATTAGTAGCTAACATTTGTTGAGTGCTATGTGCCAAATACTGCTCTAAGCATTTCACACAAATTAGCTCATTTACTTATGCAAATTCACTAAGTGTTCATAGCTTTTCTCCCATCACATGTTTCACAATTGAAATTTCACTCACAGAGGTTGCTGCTTTGACAACTAAATGTCCTCTAAATGCAAAGTACTTCAATTTGCCCAGCTTCACATTTAGGGCCTAAACCAGCGACCCAAAAATCTGGCTGAGCAGATAGCTCTAGTTCTAGCGACTGTCTTTCTTTATTGTGTCAATATTGAGTGAGTCATAAAAATTCAAAAGAAGATCAAAAGGAATGCCAACCAGAGCAGACTTTTTTTGTAAGTACGTAGTTTATACATTTCAGGCTTTCAGTATACAAAATGGCCATCAGAAAGAATCACACTTGCTACAGGGTAAATTCCAGACCTTTTAATAATTTATGCAAGGCATATATGATCTGGTCTCTGCTTTCTAATCAGCCTCATTCCCTGTCATGTCCCACTCCTGAACACACCATTCTATTTCCTGTTCCCAAGTTCCTTAGCTGTTCTGCTAATTATGCCCTAAGCTGGAGTCCCTGACAGTTTTCCCAGGCCTTAGCATGGTAATGTGCACTTGGTACTCGTAAAGCTTTATTAGATAAATGAGAGAATGGATGAATATTCAGTTCCAGAGAATGGTGCACTTCTTCTACACTGTCAGCATGAATGCTAGCAACATATTTTACCAGATACAGTGTAATAAATAAAAGCTCCTTCACCTCCAACATTGTGGGGATTTTTTCTTCACAAGAATCCTTCCGAGGCAGCTTTCAATTCCATCTTCCAGACACTCTCTTAACTCTCCAAAGGCTAGGTCAGTTAAAATGTTCAGCATGAAAAGGGTTTGAAAAGAAAAGAAGAAACAGCAAATATGTTCTCAAGAATCCTTTGTGAATGCCTTCTCCTTTCTCTGTCACTGCCCAGAGGAGCCAGTTCTGTGCTTTTAGAGTAAGTAATCCAGTAGATACTCTGCTTCACACACTCATGTTCGTGTATGACACGGCAAGGGGGGGTGAAGGGCACATTTCTTTTTTCCCCCATTTCTAAGCATTTAACACCTGATTGCCATATATTTGCAAATACAAGAAATTCCAGAAAGAAACTTTAGTAAACATCGTGAAACATCTGGAATAGTTTCAACTTAATAACTTACATAAGCCTGAATAAACATTAAATATGGACCCTTAAATGTCAAACTATTTTTCCTACTTGAAACGCATTAACGATTTCTGAATGACAACTTTCAAGAACCAGCTGTTAGTATGTCAAATTTTTTCCAGACTTTTTATTTTCTTCCTCTATCCTAACATTACCTTCTTCACACCACCAAACAGACTGACTTCTGAAGCACAGCCCTGATCATGTCCCTCCCTGGCTGAAAGCTTTTAGTAGAACCTTATTATTATGAAATAATGTAGGCTTATTATGAAATAAGTGTATTTGTGTGATCCTCAAAGGCCTCCAAGGTCAGTTCAACTTATCTTCCCAATCTCATATTCCACCTTCCATTTACATGTACTCCATTTTTCCAGAAAAACTATTCCCCTTGCTGTTCCTAATTCTGCCTTCTTCCTGTGCCTAGAATGGCTTTTCTTAGAACTGCCTAATCATTTTCTACCTTTCCTTATTGTATGTATTACATGATAGCTTATTTAAAAGTCCTGTGTGCATGCATGAATATGTATATGTATCTAATGTCGATAAACTGTTAGCTTTTTGCACAGATGGTTTCTTGTTTATAGCCTCCACAATTCAGAACATTACACATAGTAAGTACTCAATAAATATGCATTGAATAAAAGAAAACATTATTATATTTTCTAATAATACCACCGTTTGAATTAGACATAAAGATTTTTCAGCCTCACACTTATCATCCAAACATCAGTTGTCTCTCCACCTGTTGCTTGTTATCCACCAGTTAAAGACTGCAGAAACCTTGCTGGACAAAAGAAACCCTTTTTAGAGAGTAGTACCATCTTCAGACATTACATCTTGCTTCTGCTGTTCTTTCAATTTAACATGGATATTCAAACCCTCAGAAAGGGAAGCATTATTTTCATAATTATATCGATGTAGAACTACTACAAACTATGCTAACAGTTTGCAAATGTAGACTCTGGTAATTCACTTTCTGCCAGAAACTTCCAAATCATTCCAATCTTAGAAATGGCCTATAGAACGATTTGGAGATTTAATTGTGGCAATCATTTACTCCTTAAATTCAGAGTGATATATTTTCATATTTGAAAGTCAGGATCATTCTAAGAGACTAACAATGTCATATTCATGAAAATGAGAGGGTACATTGCAGTCTCTTGTATCCCCAGAGAGGCTTAAGTTTTTTACATTCACTTCTAAAATGTGATTCATTATCTTAAAATGTATTTACTGAGTTCTCCTCTTAAATAGTGTTAACATGCAACTTTGCATGTTGCTTTTGTGATGGAAACAGAATTCTCTTTCATGAAGATTGTGTATGTGTCAACTATGTATGTATGATTGGATTTGGATTGGGAAACTCTTTAAGGAGACCTTTTAGATATGCAAGTATAAATCCAATTCTTTTCTAGAAAGGAAAATTTCTGAGTACTGAAGTACCAAATGTTCTGCACAGTATCTCTTGAGTTTACACATCTGGACTCTGTGTAGGAAAGTCCTAATGGAAAGATCATGGAAGTGAAATTGGTGCCTGCAACTAAGTGGCAATCTGGGGGTTAAGAGAGTGATGGCAGATCCCTGGAGGAACAGTGTGACATATGTATTCTAGAAACTCTTCTGTCTACTACCTGATAAAAGAGAGCATGGTACGATTTCCATGATTCCCTTCCCTAGTCTACATTGTAACTTTTTCTGTTCTCAGTCCTTTGAGTAAAACTTTCTTAAACAGTAAACTTTAAGGAATCATTAGTTGGATGTGTTCTTACACTTAGGAGAGCTTCAATATCCTGGAAGAGTAATATTGACCTGGCAAGCTGTGATATATATAGAAGCCCAGACAAGCAGCCTGAATTGAAGATTCCAAGTGACATACAGGAAGCATTCATGGAACAAGAAAATGTTCCTAAAACTTACCAAGAAATCTTTGGAGAGGGAAACTTGATAAAAGACATTATTTCCTGTAAGTAAGGCAAGAGAGGAAAATGCAAACTACTGTTATTTTGGTTTTAAAGAGAGGAATCACACAGAAGGCTAAAGAATTTAAGGACATCAAGTTCTTATAAAAGAGTCAGGCATAAGCAAAATGACTCACAAAGAGTAAGAATTCATTGTCAGTAATACTTAATGTAATAATTTAGTGTTTATTGATTATATGATGTTAATTATGTAATTATGTATTGTTTATTAATAATTTAATTAATGTAATCATTAATGTTTATTTTCAGCAGTTCCTCATTATTCAGAAAAATTCAGTTTGGCTTCCAGCACTGAACCACAGGTAATTAATGCTGTATCCAGTACATTCCTTTCACTATCTGTTAGATAGAAGCAGTACAAAGGAAAGAATACATGATCAGCCAATAACCCCCAAACCAGTTTGCTTTCTTTTCTACTAAAGATGTCTTTGCTTCCTACACTGGAAGAGAAACATCTCTTAATTAACTGTAAAAGAAATATAAATAGTCAAATAGAAAAAGTGAAAAATAGAAATAGTGAAATATAATTTAGACAATAATGGATTCTATGGAAAACATATACAGATAATTTTATACTTATAACTTTAAAACTCGGAACACAGGTAAATGGTAAATCATTTTTAATATATAAAAAATATTTGTGTTTTATTTTTAATTTTTAAAACTTTTTATTGGAGTATAATTGATTTACAATGTTTTGTTAGTTTCAGGTGTACAGCAAAATGTATCTGTTATACAAATACATATATCCACTATTTTTTAGATTCTTTTCCCATACAGGCCATTACAGAGTATTGAGTAGAGTTCCCTGTGCTATAGTGTAGGTCCTTATTAGTTATCTATTTTATATATATGTGTGTATGTGTCAATCCCAATCTTCCAATTTTTCCCTGTCCAGCCTCACTCCCTGGTAACCATAAGTTTATTTTCTACATCTGTAACTCTATTTCTGTTTTGTAGATAAGTTCATTTACAGCCTTTTTTTTTATATTCCACATATCATATTTGTCTTTCTCTGACTTACTTCACTCTGTATGACAGTTTCTAGGTCCATCCATGTCCCTACAAATGACCCAATTTCAGTCCATTTTATGGCTGAGTAATATTCCATTGTATATATGTTTCACATCTTCTTTATCCATTCATCTGTCAATGGACATTTAGATTGCTTCCATGTGTTGGCTATTGTCAATAGTGCTGCAATGAACATTTTCAAATTATGGTTTTCTCTAGATATATGCCCAGGAGTGGGATTGTTGGATCATATGGTTGTTCTATATTTAGTATTTTAAGGAACCTCCATACTGTTCTCCATAAGGTCGTACCAATTTACATTCCCACCAGCTGTGTAGAAGGGTTATCTTTTCTTCACACCCTCTCCAGCACTTATTGCTTATACATTTTTTTTTTTTTTTTTTTTTTTGTGGTACGCGGGCCTCTCACTGTTGTGGCCTCTCCCGTTGCGGAGCACAGGCTCCAGACGCACAGGCTCAGCGGCCATGGCTCACGGGCCCAGCCGCTCCGCGGCATGCGGGATCTTCCCAGACTGGGGCACGAACCCGTGTCCCCTGCATTGGCTGTCTCCTGCATCGGCAGGCGGACTCTCAACCACTGCACCACCAGGGAAGCCCTATACATTTTTTTGATGACAGGCATTCTGACCGGTGTGAGGTGATACTTCATGGTAGTTTTGATTTGCATTTCTCTAAAAATTAGCCATGTTGAGCATCTTTTCATGAGTTTTTTAACCATCTGTATGTCCTCTTGGAGAAATGTCTATTTAGATCTGCCCATATTTTAATTGGGTTGCTTGTTTTTATGATATAGCTGTTTGGGTATTTTGGATATTAATTCTTTGTCGGTTGCTTCATTTGCAAATATTCTCTTCCATTCTGAGGGTTTTCTTTTTGTTTTGTTTATGGTTTCCTTTGCTGTTCAAAAGCTTTTAAGTTTAATTAGGTCCCATTTGTTTATTATTGTTTTTATTATCATTACTCTAGGATGTGGATCAAAAAAGATCTTGCTGTGATTTACATCAGAGAGTGTTCTCTCTAAGTTTTCCTCTAAAAGTTTTATAGTATCTGGCCTTACATTTAGGTCTTTAATCCATTTTGAGTTTACTTTTGTGCATGGTGTTACGGAGTGTTCTAATTTCATTTGTTTACATGTAGCTGTCTAGTTATCTCAGTACCACTTATTGAAGAGACTGTCTTTTCTCCATTGTATATTCTTACCTCCTTTGTCATAGATTAGGTGACCATAAGTGTTTGGGTTTATCTCTGGAAATTCTATCCTGTTCCACTTATCTGTATTTCTGTTTTTGTGCCAGTACTATACTCTTTTGATTACTGTAGCTTTGTAGTATAGTCTGAAGTCTGGGAGCCTGATTCCTCCAGCTCCATTTTCTTTCTCAAGATTGCTTTGGCTATCTGTGGTATTCTGTGTTTCCACACAAATTGCAAATCTTTTTGTTCTAGTTCTGTGAAAAATGTCATTGGTAATTTGTAGGGATTGCATTGAATCTGTAGATTGCCTTGGGTAGTATAGTCATTTTCACAATATTGATTCTTCCAATCCAAGAACATAATATATCTCTCCACCTGTTTGATTTCTTTCATCAGTATCTCATAGTTTTCTGAGTACAGGTCTTTTGCCTACTTAGGTAGGTTTATTCCTAGGTTTGTTTTTTTTTTTTGATGCAATGGTAAATGGATTTGTTTCCTTAATCTCTCTTTCTGATCTGTCATTGCTAGTGTATAGGAATCAAGAGACTTCTGTGTATTAATTTTTTATTCTGCCACTTTACCAAATTCATTGATCAGCTCTAGTAATTTTCTGGTATTGTGTTGAGGATTTTCTATGTATAGTATCATGTCATCTGCAAACAGTGACAATTTTACTTCTTCTTTTTCCAATTTGGAGTCCTTTTATTTCTTTTTCTTCTCTGAAAGCTGTGGCTAGGTCTTCCAAAACTATGTTGAATAATATTGGTGAGAGTGGACATCCTTGTCTTGTTCCTGATCTTAGAGTAAATGCTTTCAGCTTTTCACCATTGAGTATGATGTTAGCTGTAGATATGTCATATATGGCCTTTATTATGTTGAGGTAGGTTCCCTCAGAAAAAATTCTAGAGAGTTTTTATCATAAATGGGTGTTGAACTTTGTCAAAAGCTTGTCTGCAAGTATTGAGATGATCATATGGTTTTCATTCTTCAATTTGTTGATGTGATGTATCACACTGATTGATTTGTGTATATTGAAGAATCCTTGTATCCCTGGGATAAACCCACTTCATCAGGGTGCATGATCCTTTTAATGTGCTGTTGGATTCAGTTTGGTAGTATTTTGTTGATGATTGTTGTGTCTATGTTCATCAGTGATATTGGCCTGTAATTTTTTTTGTGTGTGTGATATCTTTGTTAGGTTTTGGTATCAGGGTGGTTGTAGCCTTGTAGAATGAGCTTAGAAGTGTTCCTCCCTCTGCAGTTTTTTTGGAAGAGTTTCAGAAGGTTAGGTGTTAACTCTTCTCTAAATGTTTGATAAATTTTGCCTGTGAAGCCATCTGGTCCTGGACTTTTGTTTATTGGAAGATTTTTAATAACAGTTTCAATTTCAGTACTTGTGATTGGTCTGTTCATATTTTCTATTTATTCCTGGTTCAGTCTTGGAAGGCTGTATGTTTCTAAGAATTTGTCCATTTCTTCTAGGTTGTCCATTTTATTAGCATATATTTGCCTGTAGTAATCTCTTATGATCCTTTGTATTTCTATGGTGTCTTTTGTAACTTCTCCTTTTTAATCTAATTATTCATTTTTAATCTAATTTTATAGATTTGAATCCTCTCCCTTTTTTTCTTGATGAGCATGGCTAAAGGTTTTTCAATTTTGTATTTCTTCTCAGAGAACCAATTTTTAGCTTCATTGACCTTTGTTATTGTTTTCTTCATCTCTATTTCATTTATTTCTGCTCTGATCTTTATGATTTCTATCCTTCTACCAACTTCGGGTTTTGTTTGTTCTTCTTTCTTTAGTTGCTTTAGGTGTAAGGATAGGTTGTTTATTTGAGTTTTTTTTTGTTTCTTGAGGTAACATTGTATTACTATAAACTTCCCTCTTAGAACTGTTTTTGCTGCATCCCACAGGTTTTGGATTGTCATGTTTTTGTTGTCATTTGTCTCTAGGTATTTTTTGATTTCCTCTTTGATTTCTTCAGTGATCCATTGATTATTTAGTAACATATTGTTTAACTTCCATGTGTTTGTGTTTTTTACAGTTTTTTTCCTGTAATTGATTTCTAATCTCATAGCATTCTGGTCAGAAAAGATGCTTGATATGATTTCAATTTTCTTAAATTTACTGAGGCTTGATTTGTGACCCAAGATGTGATCTATCCTGGAGAATGTTCCATGTGCACTTGAGAAGAAAGTGTATTCTGATGTTTTCAGATGGAAGGTCCTATAAATATCAGTTAAATCTGTCTGGTCTAATGTGTGATTTAAGGCTTGTGTTTCCTTATTAATTTTCTGTCTGGATGATCTATCCATTGGTGTAAGTGGGGTGTTAAAGTCCTCCACTATTAATGTGTTACTCACGATTTCCCCTTTTATGGCTGTTAGCATTTGCCTTATAATTTTAGGTGCTCCTATGTTGGGTGCATATACATTTACAACTGTTATGGCTTCTTGGATTGATCCCTTGATCATTATGTAGTGTCCTTCCTTGTCTCTTGTAACATTCTTTATTTAAAGGTCCATTTTGTCTCATATGAATATTGTTACTCCAGCTTTCTTTTGATTTCCATTTCATGGAATATCTTTTTTCTATCCCCTCACTGTCAGTCTGTATGTGTACCTAGGTGTGAAGTGGGTCACTTGTAGACAGCATATATATGGGTCTTGTCTTTGTATCCATTCAGCCAGTTTGTGTCTTTTGGTTTCATCATTTAATCCATTTACATTCAAGGTAATTATTGATATGTATGTTCTGATTACCATTTTCTTAATTATTTTGCATTTGATTTTGTAGTTCTTTTTCTTCTGTTGTGTTTCCCGCCTAGAGAAGTTTCTTTAACATTTGTTGTAGAGCTGGTTTGGTGGTGCTGAGTGCTCTTAGCTTTTGCTTGTCTGTAAAGCTTTTGATTCCTCCATCAAATCTGAATGAGAGCCCTGCTGGGTAGAGTATTCTTGGTTGTAGGTTTTTCCCTTTCATAACTATAAATATACCATGCCACTTCCTTCTGGCCTGCAGAGTTTCTGCTGAAAGATCAGCTGATAACCTTATGAGGATTTTCTTGTATGTTATTTGCTGCTTTTACCTTGCTGCTTTTAATATATTTTTCTTTGTATTTAATTTCTGTTAGTTTGATTAATGTGTCTCAGCGTGTTTCTCCTTGAATTTATCCTGTATGGGACTCTCTGTTCTTCCTGAACTTGGGTGACTATTTCTTTTCCCATGTTAGGAAGTTTTCACCTATAATCTCTTCAAATATTTTCTCAGAACATTTCTCTTTCTCTTCTTCTGGGACCCCTATAATTCGAATATTGGTGCATTTAATGTTGTCCCAGAGGTCTCTGAGACAATCCCCATTTCTTTTCATTCTTTTTTCTTTATTCTAGTCCACTCCAGTGATTTCCACCTTTCTATCTTCCAGCTCACTTATCTGTTCTTCTGCCTCAGATATTCTCCTGTTGATTCCATGTCTTTCATTCTTTTTTCTCCAGTGATTTCCACCTTTCTATCTTCCAGCTCACTTATCTGTTCTTCTGCCTCAGATATTCTCCTGTTGATTCCATGTACTGTATTTTTCATTTCATTTATTATATTGTTCATCACTATTTGTTCTTTAGTTCTTCTAGGTCCTTGTTCAACATTTTTGTATCTTCTCGATCCATGCCTCCATTCTATTTCTGGTATCTTGGATCATGTTTCCTATCATTACTTTGAATTATTTTTCAGGTAGATTGCCTATCTCCTCTTTATTTAGTTGGTCTCATAGGTTTTTACCTTGCTCCTTCATTTGCAACATATTCCTCTGTCATCTCATTTTGTCTAACTTACTGTGTTTGTGGTGTCCTTTCTTCTGACTGTGGGGTCGTAGTTCCTCTTGCTTCTGGTTTGTGTCCCTGGTGGGTGAGGTTGGTCTAGGGATTAGTGTAGGCTTCCCTGTGGGAGAGGCTGGTGCCTGCGCTCTGGTGGAGGGAGCTGGGTCTTGTCCCTTTGGTGACAGGGCCATGTCAAGGGGTGTGTTATGGGATATCTGTGAGCTTAATATAACTTTAGGCAGCCTCTCTGCTGATGAGTGGGGCTGAGTTCCTGTCTTAGCGGTTGTTTGGCCTGAGGTATCCAGCACTGGAGCTTGCAGGCTGTTGGTTAGAGCCAGGTCTTTGTGCCAAGATGGGGACCTCTGGGACAGCTCACTCTGATTAATATTCCCTGGGGCCAGGAATTCTCTGGCAGTCCAGCAGCCAGGACTCTACGTTCCCACCACAGGGGCTCAGGTTTGACTCCCAGCTGGGGAACCAAGACCCCAAATGTTACGCAGCATGGCCAAAAAAAAGGCAGGGGGAGAAAAGAAAGCAAACAAACATATGAACAAAAACCAAGACAAACAATAGAAACAAAATTAAACCAAAAAAAACAAAAAACAAAAACAAGAAAAAAACCAAACAATAAAACCCCAAAACCAAAACAATCAAAACAAAACAAACAAAAACAACAAAAAAAGCAAAGCAAACAAAAAATAAGCACATGAAAACAATTAAAAAACAGAAAAAAGAGAAAGAAAAGAACAAAACAAAAAAACAAAAAAGACAACAAAAACAAACAAAAAAATTTTAAAAATTAAAATAGAAAAATTAAAAATAAATTTAAAAATTAAATTAAAATTTTTTTTAATTAAAACAAAACAAAAAAATTCATTGGGGGTCTCCACTATCAGTGTACTTGTCCCCACAGTGAGCCACAGCTAACGTCCACCTCCCCAGGAGGTCCTTCAAGACCTCTAGGTAGGTCTCTGGACTTGCTGTGGGCACTGTGGGGCCAGCTAAGACTCTGACCTGGCCCAACTCCTGTTTGTACTTGCCCCCAAAGTTCACAGCTGCTAAAGCTAGACTGGTCTCAGTTGTGGGAGCACTCATTGTCCATTCAGATGTTCCATAGGTGTTGGATATACCAGGCTGATCTCAAGGGTTTAATCCATGGCTTGTGCAGCTGAACGAGAGATTTCAGTTCCTCTTCCTTAGTTGCACAGCCCCTGGGTCTCAGCTTTGGTTTTGACACCACCTCTGCATGTGGACCACCCTCAGGCATCTGCTCCCTGCCCAGTCAAGAAGGGGCAAAGACAGTGACTGACTGGAGCATGCTTGCTCATTTACGTGGGAGGTGCAAGAGGTGGCAACTGACTGGGGCATGCATGCTCTTGCTCAGGCAAGAGAGGGATAAGGCGGCCATGACTGGGGCATGCACTTGCTCCTGTGGGATCCCCCTCTAGTTCCCACAGCGGGAGGGGCTGACAGGAAGAGGCAACAGACTGGGGTGCACGTGCTCACTCAAGCATGAGGGGGACAAGGTGGCAACAACTGGGACACACACACTTGCTCTGTTGGGAGTCCCTCCCAGGGCAGGAGTTAGCATGTGGGGAGAAAAGCCACAATGGCGGCCCCACCCCTTGCACATCACTCAATAATGACACCTCACTTCCAAGGCAGTCTGTGATTCATCCTGGAGCATTCTCAGCTGCAGAGCTTCTCACTCCCACCTCCTCAGGCCGACTCCATGAGCCAACAGCAGTCCTCTCCCTGGGTCTACTCTCTTAAACCCATGCTTCAGCACCCAGCCCCCACCAGCACTGGTGGACTCCTGTCTCAGGCTGCGGCATGCATATCTATGGCACAGATAATCCATGCAAGTCTCACTCTGTCCTGCCTGCCACAGAACAGCCACTGCACTTTCTTCCAACAACCCCTGAGGTCCCCTCTATTTCAGTATATTTCGCTACTGGTGAGGGGGCCTCCCTGGGTACAGTAACCTCTCCTCTCCTTCAGCTCCCCCCAGGGTTGCAGGTCCCATCCCGTTTCCTTTTTTCTTTTTCTTCCCTTTTTCTCTTTCATCCTACCTGGTTATGCAGGGATCTTTTCTTGTCCTTTTAGATTTCTGAGATCCACTGCTAGTGTTCAGCAGGTCCCCTGTGCAAATTATTCCAATTGTAGATGTATTCTCGATGTACTTATGGGGAGAAGTGAACCTCAGGCCCTCCTATTCCACCATCTTGACATCGACTCTTTATTTTCATTTTTAAGCAATTAAATACTTTATATTTTCACTAATTTTATTGAGAATTCATAACTCTGATATTTCTCTGACATCATGAGTTTAGCTAGTTTTAAATTAATATTCTATTTTGGGGAAGCATATTTTTACCTGCCACTCATGTGGAAGACAAAAGAAAAAGGTGGTAAAGAATTAATCTTTTACCTTTTAGTTTGATGTTATTCATTTGTTGCTTTTTACTGATATTCTAGGTAAAAATAAATATTACAATAGCATCCTGTCCACTCTCCACTGGTATCTTTGCCATCTCTGAGCATTCCTGGCACACAGAAAGAATTCTCTTTTTTTCACACATCAAAAAGCTTTCTTCATGTGAAACAACTGTCATTCTGAATTTTTATTGCCTATGTAGTAGATGTGCATTGTTTTTATCTGTGCAGCTTTTCCTCCTTATTCTGTAATATAATCCCTCTTTCCTTTGGGGAACACATTCTATGTGGTTATGTGAGTCTGGTCACCCCCCTGAAACATGGAGAAGGGAATATGATCCAGGACTGGCCAAAGTTCTCCCATCTTCCTGGACCCTGTGACTGGTTCAGGAATAAGAGTACAAGACTCAAGCCAGATCAAGAAGAATCTCCTCTGAAACTTTTCTTCTGGAGCTATCAGAAAAGACCTATCTTGTTGGAGTTGATAGACTGGTGGGATATCAGGTGGGTTTATGGTGAGCCATCTGACCTATCATGTAGCCACTGGCTGCTACTCTGAGTGAGTTGGAAAGTCCCTGGTCAGAAATGTACCTGACCTTACATTTGTGAAAATGTCATTCTAGCTGCTGTCTAGTAAATAAACTGAATACTGAAACAAGTGTAGAAATAGAAAGACTAGTTAATAGCTTATTGCTATAATGCAAACAAGATTAGGCAGTGGTGATAATGGTAGAATTGGTGATAAGTAGTGAGATTCTAGAAGTATTTGGAACAAAGATCAAGTAGGATTAGTTAATAGGTTGAATATTGTGAAAAAGAAAGGAAATAAGTTTTGTCCTGAGAAATGAAAGAATGAAATTGCTATTTACTGAGATAGAGTGGCTTGAAGGGGGTTGGGGGTATGGGGCAGAGATGTGGAAAATTAGTATTTGGTTTGGACATGTTACGTTTAAGATGCCTATTAGACATTCAAGTGGACATGTCAAGTAGACAGTTGGGAGTATGAGACTGGAGTTCAGCAGAGACACCTGGTTTAGATGTATAACTTTGAAATTTACAGCATGTTGAAAGCTTTGAGTTTGCCAGAGATCACCTAAGGAGTGATGAAAGCCATCTGAGAGCTATGTTATGGAGCCCTTCAATTTAGAGTTAGGAGAGATAGGTAAGAACCAGCAAAGGAGATTGTGAAGGAGTAGCTAATAAGGAAGAGAGAGGTGGGAGAGACAAACTGAGAGAGGAAGTGGGGGAGAGACAAAGGGAGAGATACAGAGGGAGAGACAGAGAATGAGAAGGAGAAAGATATTCCAGATGGCAAGTAAAGAAAATGAGAATACAGAAATGTTCAATCTTATTAAATATTACATGAGAACAGAGAATTGACCCTTGTACTTGGCAATGAACAGGTCATTGGAAACCCTAACAAGAGCTGATTCAGTGAATTAAAAGCCTGATTGGCCTGGATTTAGAAAAAGATTAGAAGAGAATAACAGAGGCAGCAAATACAGACAACATTTTTTTAAAGTTTTACTGGAAAGGGGAGAGGGAAAGGGACAGTAGCAAGAGAGGTATAGATTAGAGATATAGCTTCTTGGTATAATGTTGGGAAAGATTTATTAAAAGGGAAAAATTGATGATGCCATAGAGAGGAAACAGCAGCTGAATTAATTTATTTGAATTGGCATGAAATGTTGGGATCTAGTGATCAAATATAGGGATTTACCTTAGTTAGATAAGATGGTGTATATTTCATCCATAGAGATGGGGCAAAGACAAATTACCAGTAGGATTGTAGGGATGGTACTGGAAGCATAGGGAATTTCCCCATCTGGTTTCTTCTATTTTCTGTGGAGGAGGAAAGGTTATCAGTTGAGATTGGAAAGGGACAAGGAGGTACTGGTGGTTGGAGGAGAAAAATGAAAGCATAAAATAGTCATCTTTGGCAGTGGAAAA
This sequence comes from Physeter macrocephalus, assembly GCF_002837175.3. Lineage (NCBI taxonomy): Eukaryota > Metazoa > Chordata > Mammalia > Artiodactyla > Physeteridae > Physeter > Physeter macrocephalus. The sequence continues at coordinate 97,621,734 of NC_041219.1, forward strand.
GTGAATGTACTAAAAGAAAACATGGTGGAGTTACTGGGTGACATGGAGGGCCCCACTGAATGAAAGTCAGAATAATGGAAGGAAAAGGGGACAAGAGTGTGCAAGAGAATGCTAAAGTCAATATATTCTAGAACAGTCATCAGGTTCATATTGTTCACAGAGTCCCAACTTTAATGAGGCCCCCAGAGATTTTAGCATGAATGGAGAAAAAAGGAAATCACCTAAGATCCTGGACCCTGATTCCAAAGTGTTTTTGGGGGGGAGACAATGTGGCCCAAACCAGAAAACAGAGCAGGACATAAAATAAAAATGGGTCAAGAGGCAAATCCAGATAAGTAGTCAAGGTGAAATCAATGATAGGAGGATGCAAAAGACAAAGCAGGGATTAGAGAGATCAAATTTTAAAAAAGGGATGTGGAATGGGAAGACAGGTTAGTAACTAAGAGTAGAGCTTGTAAGGGAGAACAACTTGTTATAGGAAACAAAATCAAAGAGAGAGAGAGTAGTATAGAAAATGATTGAAATCCTGGAATGAAAAGCCAGTCACATCTTGTCCAGGAATCCAGAGGTTAATTATAAAGGAGAGTGTTTCTCCACAATGACATTCTTCCCTCTCAGAAGCTACACTATTCTGTATCTTAAAGGGAGATAACTATCCCTAACTCAGAAAACAGCAGCCATCACAGAAGGATTTCTCCATCAGTACATTCTAACAGTTTGACAGTCAAGTATCCTTGGATTGCCTCCACTGGTTCCCACATTGTGGATTCCACAGTTAAAACTCCCTGTACGTGGTCTGGAGCCAAAAACACAGAGGTCCCTTTGGAGATGCAAGATCTGAATGGAAAATGAGCATCTCTAGGACTTAAATGCCCTTCACTGAGCAATGATCGGTCATTTAAATGCATAAAGATTAATCTTTATGATTTCTAAAGGATGAATTATGAGAGCATGGAAAATGAATGAGCTTAACAGTCAAAATGAATTTGAATCCTGGCTTCGGTTTACTTTAATTTTTCATGGGTCTCAGTTTCTTCATCTGTATAAATGGGATAATAATATTTATCTAGAAAATTATATTAAGAATTATATCTGGTGACATATGTGAAAGCACCTATCACAGTGCCTAAACCATAGTAAGTCCTTGGAAAATGTTTTATTTTCTTTGCTATCCTCTTTTTTTTTTTTTAACATCTTTATCAGAGTATAATTGCTTTACAATAGTGTTAGTTTCTGCTTTATAACAAAGTGAATCAGTTATACATATACATATGTTTCCATACCTCTTCCCTCTTGCATCTCCCTCCCTCCCACCCTCCCTATCCCACCCCTCTAGGTGGTCACAAAGCACAGAGCTGATCTCCCTGTGCTATGCGGCTGCTTCCCACTAGCTATCTATTTTACATTTGGTAGTGTATATATGTCCATGCCATTCTCTC
>NC_041219.1:97623258-97626857 GCF_002837175.3 Physeter macrocephalus
AAAATGGATTAAAGACCTAAATATAAGGCCAGACACTATCAAACTCTTAGAGGAAAACATAGGCAGAACACTCTATGACACAAATCACAGCAAGATCCTTTTTGACCCACCTCCTAGAGAAACGGAAATAAAAACCAAAATAAACAAATGGGACCTAATGAAACTTAAAGCTTCTGCACAGCAAAGGAAACCATAAACAAGACCAAAAGACAACCCTCAGAATGGGAGAAAATAGTTGCAAATGAAACAACTGACAAAGGATTAATCTCCAAAATTTGCTATCCTCTTTTCCTTTCCTTTTCTTTTTGCTCATTCCCTCCTTCCCTCATTCTCAAACAGTCCCTGCCCTTCTCTCATTTTCTTCCTTTCCTTTTTTAGGCACTAAATGTTATTACCAAAAGATGTTGACTGGGAATATTTTATTTAAATATATTATTTTTTCTATCCCCCATCTGTCATTAGAAAGTGTGATAAAGGTCTAAATTCATTTACTTACAAGAAACACAAGTCTGCTATTTGTCACTGAATCTTGTTGCTTAAATTCTGACTTGCATTTGAAATTTCTTAACTAAATTTATTTCATAATATCTCTGCCCCTGAAATTTATCATGACTTCCCAGAAAGTTCCCCATTGACCCTGTTTTTGTGAATGTTATTTTGGGGTACGTAGGTTCCTACAATATATCAGCCACTTTCTTTTGAGGTAACAGAAGCTTTTTTGAGTAGGTATGGTTATTATATGTTTTTATATTGCTTTATAAATGTAAGATCTTAGGTATATTAAAATATCTCAAGTCTGGAAAAAAATAACTATCTTTAAGCAACTACCCTGAAAGTAAATTCAAGTCTCCTCTTCTTCAAGTCTACATGATACCTGTTACTTTTGCTTGGACAAAATATTCTTGAACATTTAACAGCCACATCTTCTTTCCCATCTGCCTGGCTTTCCATCATCTCAGAAACATCAGGAGGGTGTGTGATATTACCTCTAGCAGCAGGGTGATTAATGGCCTTTGTTGTTGATTCCTGTCAAATTCTCTTTGTTGAAAATCTCTCAATAGTTTGCACTTAGCTTTATTCAAATAATTTTATTCAAGGTTACAGGCCATTTCAGACCTAATGAAGGTGTTTTTTTGTGAAACAAAGTATTCTAGGCAATTCTTGCCTTCTTCAGGGCATAAGTGAAATACAACTTTGCACTTTCACAGGCATTGTTAAGAAATGATGCATTGGTATTTTACAGAAGAATGCAAAACATTTTAGATATAAAATATAGCACTGCATTTAATCATCATCTTATTAAAATTATTATTTTTAAATGATTTTTCTACAAAGAGTTGATTTTTGTAACCATTTTGCTAAAGCATGGTAATTTTGAAAATACAAGGAAATAGACATGGGGGAGGGGGACACAGGGGATTGTTACTCAATGGCTGTGCTTCAGTTATGCAAGATGGATAAGCTCTAGAAATCTGTGATAAACATGGTATTGTGTACTTTGAGGGACTTCCCTGGTGGCACAGTGGTTTAAGAATCTGCCTGCCAATGCGGGGGACACAGGTTCAAACCCTGGTCCAGGAAGATCCTATATGCTGCAGAGCAACTAAGCCCGTGCACCACAACTACTGAGCCCACGTGCCACAACTACTGAAGCCTGCCCACCTAGAGCCCATGTTCCACAACAAGAGAAGCCACCACAATGAGAAGCCCATGCACCACAATGAAGAATAGCCCCAGCTCACTGCAACTAGCAAAAGCCCGCATGCAGTAGTGAGGACCCAATGCAGCCAAAAGTAAATAAATAAATAAAAATTTTAAAACTAAATAAAAAATAAAAATAAAATTGAAAAAGTAAAAATAATAAAATAAAATATGTTGAGGAAAAATCTTACATTGTGTTCCTAACACACACAAACAGAAGGAAATTTTTGAAGATGATGGAGATGTTTAACACCTTCATTGTGGTGATGGTATCACCAGTGTGTGCATATGTCCAAACTCATCAAAATGTATATGTTAAATATGTGCAATTTTTGCATATCAATTTTAAAAAGAAAATAGACAAAAACTCAAATAGCTGTACTCAGTTTTATGTGAAACCATCCACTATTCAAATAAACTATGAAGTAATACAAAGGAAAATAAAATACATCAAATAGCAGTAAATAAGCTTTTATAACATAGTTCTAAAAGTGTGTAGGTAATCTAAACTATTTTGGAGGAAAAGAAATTAACCTTTGGTTTAGGGAACACTGCTTTAATATCAAATCAGAATTAACACTAGAAAATATGAGTTCCATATCTACAGAATTTCAAGACAAAGGTCTTGAGTGGGCAGAGACACTGCCATCTTCCTAAAGGTCTCCATTCAGGGGGTTCTGTTGTTGAAGGCAAGAAAAGGGTGATTGGGAAAATAAGGGAATAAAATTCCAGAGGAAAATTTCTCTTACTTTCTTTTATTACAAACAAAGATGGGAATGGTCGATAAACAAGTGATGGTATGTCATTCTGAGAGTACAGACCTGCTCATTCATGCAGACTGCCCTCCTATAGAAACCATATGGCTGGCTTTAGATTTTAACCATGTACAAGACACATTAGCACTGTCCAGGTGTAATCTTTGATGCCAGACTTTTTAAGAAGTTCATCCTTAGCTCCTCTCTGAAGTTTAAATTAGTCAGTCATTCTTAGAATGATTAAAATACATTTAAATAAGTTAAAATATGTTCTCTACAAAAATAAGGTTATTCCCTTGGGAAAAGAGCAAATTTTTAAAATCCCTGCTCTAAATCCTAAGACTCTCACCTGCTAAGAAACATCACCATTATCCCAGAAACACAGAAAAATCGTGTATGCCATGTTCCTTCCAGTTTAAGCCGACAACATTTAAACACTGACAGTTTGTGCCAATTTTCCTGTCTTCAAGCATTCTGTCTAAAATAACTTTGAACGACTAAGAGTAATTTTGGGCCTTGACAAAAGGTTTTGACATCTCTTCCCTGTGAGGGCAAACATTGTCAAAAAACCAAAGTTATTAAATTTGTTGAAGGCACAAGAAACATTAGTTTTTGATGCTAAATTAGTATGGATTTGTTTATCCAGTCAATTGATCGGGGAATTAAAATGGCTAAGAAGCCTGGTGGAGGAGATGAGCTGACATCAGGAAACCTGTCACTGTTAATTCCCTGGAAGTTGTTGGTGGGAGCTTGGCAAGAGTATTTGTTTCATTCATGTGTTCTGTGCACAGAATTTCTCGGCTCTGCGGTAGTCCTCTCAGACATGGAAGAGAGAGTGGGCCATTGCATCCAATGGTCCATTTACTTTGGAGAAATAGATGATTTATTCTAGTATGGGTATGTGATCTTAAAATATTTGTAGAGCATGATGACATTTGGCCTGTTTAACATGTTCTCTGAAACCCAGGGTTTAAAATTTAATTCTTCTTGGAAACTTTTCCAACATAACCTCATTAAAATTTCTATGATTGGCTTCCCTGGTGGCGCAGTGGTTGCGCGTCCGCCTGCCGATGCAGGGGAACCGGGTTCGCGCCCCGGTCCGGGAGGATCCCACATGCCGCGGAGCGGCTGGGCCCGTGAGCC
>NC_041219.1:97626956-97674604 GCF_002837175.3 Physeter macrocephalus
AAAAAAAAAAAAAAAAAAAAAAAAAAAATTTCTATGATTGATTAGATAAAATTACATCTCTGGGATAAGCTTTATTTTTCAACAAAACATTGACAAGATCAAAAAAATGCACAGTCAGCAGGTGTCAGAAAGTCTGGAATTATTTAGACAATCAGCCATTTTTTGTTACTATTTTTCTGCCTTTAAATTTATTGTAATTGAACTATGACTTAGTCCAACATTAGTTTGAATTCCAAGAGATTTTAAAATGCTTCATTGATTGAAAATTGTTTTTTATATTCTATGATAACTCAGTTGCCAGACTTAGCAGTGTTTGGGGTAGTTTGGCTTAGATACAGCCATTGTAAATTTCTTCCCTATACTTAGGTACTAAGACTCTGTCTCCCATAACCTAACAAGGTACACATAACCTTCCCAACCAAGAGAAGATATGGTATTTGCTTCCTGTCCCCAGTACCTCAGTTTTTACTTCTCAAAGTGTTCTTAAATATATTTGATTCAGTAATTACTAATTTTTTAAAATAATTTCAGGGACAGGAAACTCATGCTTTCAAAAAGCTATGCCTGGCATAGATACCTTCTTTACTGGCCACTTGAAATCTTAAATACTTTTATTCAATGGTCAGCCCTATGTAAATGCCAAGTGTAAAAGTTTATTTTTAACCAGCTGCTTGCTAGTGTAGACAACTCCCTAAGCACATGAAACACACACTCAGATACACTCTTCCTAAATAAATAACAGGTATCAATTAGTCTCCCTTCATGTCTTTATGTCCAAGAGAGATTTTGTGGGGACAAAGTTTACTCTGATAGAAGTTTCAAACATAAGTTAGAACATGACAACCATGAGAGAGACAGTGAAGACTTTCTCCTTTCCCAGATATTTGAGAATGTTTTTCAGCCAATAAAGAATTAAGACCAAAAGCTTATACCCCTACTCCAAGGGAAGCTGTGAGGCTATGAGCACAAAGAGAACTACCTTGGGGTCCCATGTTGAAAAGTGGGGCTCAGGGCTGCATTAGAATGCCCACACAATGCCAAGCTTGTATCTCTGCAGAGAGCCCTGTGCTCTTTGGTTACGTGGATAGTGAAAGCTGTGGTAGAGGTCAGTCAACATCCTTACCATAGACATTGGAGATCTTTTGATGGACAGCCCTGAAATACTGAGGCTTCTACAAAGGATTTGGGGCTGTCCTAATATTCTAGAGCAGAGATTGGCAAACTTTTTTGTTGAAAGACCAGATGATAAATATTTTTGCTTTTCATGCACATGCTATCTGTCGCATTGTGTCTCCTCTTCCTACTCCTGTTCTTCTGCCTCATTTTCATTCTTTAAGCAAATCCTTTAAAACATTTTTAAAAAAACACACATTTTTATAGTGCAGGCTGTACAAAAAAGAGGCCATGGCTGTATTTGGCCAACAGTCTGTGGTTTCCTAAATCCTGTCCTAAGGGGTAAGTAGAGAGTGGACAAATGATTTGAAATAAGGGCACTGTATTTTTCAAAGCGTGCTAACTTTTGTTACAGATAACTCCCAAATCCCAACCCTTAACAAAATAGTGAACTATTTTTGATTCTTCTCAAGGTCCAATGTGGAGGTGAGTTGGAGTAGAGTCAGTGGGAAAGGGGGTGCTCTGCCCCACATAGTCCTTGGGTACTCAGTTTCTTTTTATCAAATGATTATCACCGAGGGCCTCTGAGTCTTCCAGTGAATGCTTTGCATCTGGTTAACAGAGAAGGGAAGGGTAAGAGAAGGGGCATCTCAAAGGAGACTTTAAGGGCTAGACTTGCAAATGTCACACATCACTGAACTCAGTCTGATTGCCATACCTGAGAAAGGGGCTGGAAAATGTAATTAGCAGTGTCAGTGGGAAGCAGAGGTGAACATGGATATTAGAAACATCTAGCCATCTCTGGGAAGTAGTGACAAGTAGACTGTCAGCAGCAGCATGCAAACTGTTGAGGATAAGGGAGGTGGGAGTCAGGAGGGGAGGTAGGAAAAGGTAGAAAGGAGGGGGCTGAAGATAAATCTCTGCCTACTTAATAGAAATCTTAAGAGCTGGTCCTGTTTACATGCTGGATGCTAGGATACAAATATCACTACAGGAATTTAAAATGATAGTTAGATTATTGACAAAGATAGATAGATAGATAGATAGATAGATAGATAGATAGATAGATAGATGATAGGTAGTAGTCAAATTAGATGTATATTGAAGTAAAATATTATAAGGTAGTATTCTCCAACTTGATAATTTCCATAAGCAATCTTTCCAATTCAGAATGGGAGTTGGGGTCAAGTTAAGATAAATAATCTCTAATATTATTTTACTTTGATCAGGGCATGAATGAAAGTTTAATTATTTTTCTAATATTTAAAGCATATTGCTTCTTCTACTAATCACCCTCGCCAGTGGCTAGGATATTTTGTTTACAAATCTTGTTTTTGTCATTACACATGAATATTTTAATTTCATCTCCTCTTCTCAGTCAAGAGGAAATGACCATTGTTTGACATTGCTAGGATATTTTGTTTACAAATCTTGGTTTTGTCATTACACATGAATATTTTAATTTCATCTCATTTTCTCAGTCAATAAGAAATGACCTTTGTTTGACATTGTTTATTCTGTTGCCAACTGTACTTAAATAACATCTATTAATATCACTGTGCCAGCCACTATAACAGAAAATTACACTTATAAAAACATAGTTAAAGCAGAAATCTCTATGTAAGCATTTGCTAGTAATAGCAGTCCCATAAATCAGTACAGTTAGATAGGATGCTTTTGAAGAAGAAAAAGTATATCAGGCAACATTTTCACTGTTTTATGTATTTTCCTTAAGATAGAAATTACTGCTTTTGACTTTCAAGAGCTCAGGATATCTTTCTAAGCTAAGAAAACTCAGTGACTTCAAAAGATGCTTCAAAATTACTGCTTATTTTCTATAAGCCATTGTAACCATTTGTATTAAAAATCCATCCAAAAGAATTACCATTGTTTTATTTGTAATAGTATAATGCCAAATCTCCTTAAATTGATCTATAGATCTAGTGCTATTGCAATTAAATTATCAACAGGTTTGTGTAAGTGTCTATGTGGAAGTTGACAAACTGATTCTAAAATGTATATGAAATGAAAAAGAAGCTAAAAAAACCCCACAAGTATGTCAATTATATCTCAATAAAACTGAAAGAAAGAAAAAAACACAAGACAATCATGAAGAATGTAAGTAAAGGACTTACAATTCCAGATGTCATGATTTATGGTAAAACTACAATAATCACAACAATGAAGTGTTGCACAAGGACAGTAAGTATGCCAGCAAAAGAGAATAGAGAATCCAGAAGTAGACACATACATATACAATCAAAGATAAAAGTGTCACTGAGAATCAGTGGAAAAATGATTTTTTTTCAATAAATCATGTTGGGCCAAGCACTCTCCATATGATAAAGCAAATGTTGACTTCCATAGTACATCATACACAGTAATTAATTCATAAACCTAATTGTGCAACAGAAATAAGTTTTAGAAGAAAATATAGGAAAATAATTTCATGACCAGTGGTAAACAAAGATTTCTTTTTTTTAATTGTCTATTTTTATGAGAACCTCATTTATTGCAAATATTTGTTGTGCTTCAAATTTATGAATATAACAGATATTTAACTGACTAGTATATACCCCAAATTTTTTTTCTGGAACTTCTTGTTCTTCTTTTTTTAACTGAAGTATAATTGATTTACAAAGCTGTGTTTGTTTCAAGTGTACAGCACAGTGATTAAGTTATATATATATTCTTTCACAGATTTTTTTCCCTTATAGGCTATTACAAAATACTGAGTACAATTCCCTATGTTGGTTATCTATTTTATATATAGTAGTGTGTATATGTTAATCCCAATCCCACTCTCAGACAGGAGCTGAGGCCGCCATCCACAGGCAGAACTTCTTCCTCAAGAAACTTCAGTTTTGCTTTTAAATCCTTTCAACTGAATGGATGAGCCCCACCCAGATTATCAAGGATAATCTCCTTTACCTAAAGTCAACTGATTGTAGATGATGACAACTTCTACAAAATACATTCACAGCAAAACCTAAATTGTTATTTGATTGACAACTGGGTAGTATAGCTTAGCCACGTTGACACATAAAACTAGCCCTCACAGAGGGGAGTCAACAACTTGGGAAACTGTTTGACAACATCTGTGAAAGTTTGTCATAGCTGTACTTTATGACCTAACAATTCCATTCATTGGCATATAGCCCACAGAAATAAATACGTATATCTACCAAAAAGCATACACAAGAATGTCCCAAACAATTTTATTAGCCAAAACTAGTAACTAAAACCTAGAAACAGGTCAAATGCCTATCAATAGCATCAAGTTAAATAGCTTGTGGTATATTCATTTAATTTCATACAATATAGAAATTAAAAAGAACAAACTACTGCTACATGCAAAACCATGAATGAATCTTTCAGATAAAATATTGATACAAAGGTCAAAACCCAGCAAAACAAAAGATAAATGTCTGAAAATTTGTTATTTTGAGGGGCACTATTGACTGTGAGGGAGCATAAGAGATCCATTGGAGGTGCTGATAAAATTCTACATCTTGTTATTGTTGGTGGTTTCACAGATGTATACATATTTACATCAAGCTATAAACATAATTTGTGCACTTCATGGTACATAAGTTCAACCTAAATAAAAGAAAATAAACGTTCTTGGCTTTGCATTTCATTATATAAATATATACAGAGGTAGTTACACTTATATTGCTATATTAAATTAATTGCAATTATCACCACCAAATCTTTTTTTAAATTAATAGACTTTATTTTTTAGAGAAGTTTTAGATTTATAGAAAAAATGAGCCGAAAGTGCAGAGTTCCCATATTACCCCTCCCCGCCATGTCCCAGTTTCCCCTATTATTAACATCTTGTGTTAATTTGTAACAATTGGTGAACCAGTGTTGATATTATTAACTAAAGTCCATATTTTACATTAAGGTTCACTGTTTTGTAGTTCTATGGGTTCTGAGAAATGTAAAATGACACATATCTACTATTAAATTATCATACAGAATAGTTTCACTTCCTTAAAAATTCCCTGTGCTCCATCCTTTCATCCCTCCTTCTTCCTCCCAAACCCCTATTAACCACTAATCATTTTACTGTCTCTGTAGTAAAATGTCATATAGTTGGAGTCATATATTATGTAGCCTTTTCAGACTGTCTTCTTACACTTAGCAATATACACTTTAAAGTTCCTCCATGTCTTTTTGTCACTTGACAGGTCATTTCTTTTTATCACTGAATATTATTGCATTGTATAGATGTATCCAATTTATCTATTCACCAATGAAGGACATCTTTGTTGCTCTAATTACTGGCAATTATGAATTAGGCTGCTACAAACATTTGAGTGCAGGTTTTTTTGTGGACATGGTTTCAACTCATTTGGGTAAATACCAAGGAGCAAGATTGTTGGATTGTGTGGTAACAGTAAGAAACTGCCAAACTGTCTTCCAAACTGTGTGTACCATTTTGCATTCCCACCAGCAATGAAGAAGAGTTCCTGTTGCTCCACACCCTTGCCAGCATTTGGTGTTGTCAGGGTGTTGGATTTTGGTCATTCTAACTTGTGTGTAGCTGTATTTCATTGTTGTTTTAATTTGCAATTCCCTGATGACATATAATATGGATAATCTTTTCATATGCTTATTTACCATGTGTATACTTTGGTGAGATGTCCAAATTTTTGCCCATTTTAAAATTGTCTATTTTTGTTTTCTTACTGTTGAATTTTACAAATTCATTGTATATTTTGTATATCAGTCCTTTATCAGATATGTGTTTTGCTAATATTTTCTTCCAGTTTCTGGTTTGTTTTTTCTTTCTCTTAATGGTTCCACTTTTCTTTTTTAATTTAATTTTTTATTTTATATTGGAGTATAGTTTATTTACAATGTTGTGTAAATTTCAGGTATACAGCAAAGTGATTCAGTTATACATATACATATATCCATTCTTTTTCAGATTCTTTTCCGTTATAGATTATTACAGAATAGCGAGTAGAGTTCTCTGTGCTATACAGTAGGTTCTGTTTGCTAGTATTTTGTTGAGGATTTTTGCATATATGTTCATCAGTGATATTGGCCTGTAATTTTCTTTTTTTGTGGTAACTTTATCTGGTTTTGATATCAGGGTGATGATGGCCTCATAGAATGAGTTTAGGCATGTTCCTTCCTCTGCAGTTTTTTGGAAGAGTTTCAGAAAGATAGGTGTTAACTCTTCTCTAAACATTTGATAGAATTTGCCTGTGAAACCATCTGGTCTTGGACTTTTGTTTGTTGGAAATTTTTTAATCACAGTTTCAATTCAGTACTTGTGATTGGTCTGTTCATATTTTCTATTTCTTCCTGTTTCAATCTTGGAAGGTTGTACCTTTCTAAGAATTTGCCCATTTCTTCTAGGTTGTCCATTTTGTTGGCATATAGTTGCTTGTAGAGGTCTCTTATGATCCTCTGTATTTCTGTGGTGTCCATTGTAACTTCTCCTTTTTCATTTCTAATTTTATTGATTTGAATCCTCTCCCTTTTTTTCTTGATGAGTCTCGCTAGAGGTTTATCAATTTTGTTTATCTTTTCAAAGAACCAACTTTCACTTTCATTGATCTTTTCTACTCTATTTCATTTGTTTCTGTTCTGTTCCTTATGATATCTTTCCTTGTACTAAGTTTGAGATCTGTTTGTTCTTGTCTCTCTAGCTGCTTTATGTGTAAGGTTAGATTATTTGTTTGGGATTTTTCTGTTCCCTGAGGTAAAACTGTATTGCTATAAACTGCCATCTTAGAACCACTTTTGCTGTGTCCCATATGTTTTGGATTGACATGTTTTTGTTGTCATTTGTCTCTAGGGTTTTTTTTTTTTAATTTCCTCTTTGATTTCTTCAGTGTTCCATTGGTTGCTTAGTAATGTATTCTTTAGCCTCCATGTGTTTGTGTTTTTACAGTTTTTTTTTTCTTCTTGTCATTGATTTCTAACTCATAGTGTTGTGGTCAGAAAAGATGCTTGATATGATTTCAGTTTTCTTAAATTTACCAAGGCTTACTTTGTGACCAAGTATGTGACCCATCCTGGAGAAAGTTCCATATGCACTTGAAAAGAATGTATTCTGTTGCTTTCAGATGGAATGTTCTATAAATATCAATTAAGTCCATCTTGTCTAATGTGTTGTTTAAGGTCTGTGTTTCCTTACTGATTTTTCTGTCTGAATGATCTGTCCATCGATGATCATGAGCTATTAAATTTCCCCACTATTATTGTGTTACTGTTGATTTCTCCTTTTCTGGCTGTTAGCATTTGCCTTATATATTGAGGTGCTCCTATGTTGAGTGCATATACATTTACAACTGTTTGTATGTGGATGATTTCCTACCTTTACTGTGTGTTTGCCTTTGCTGGTGAGCTTCCCATTCATAATATTTCTGTTTCTAGTTGTGGTCTTTTCTTTTCTGCCTAGGGAATTTCCTCTAGCATTTGTTGTAAAGCTTGTTTGGTGGTGCTGAATTCTCTTAGCTTTTGCTTATTTGTAAAGCTTTTGATTTCTCCATCGAATCTGAATGAGACCTTGCTAGCTAGAGTATTCTTGGTTGTAAGTTTTTCCTTTTCATCAGTTGAAATGTATCGTGCTACCCTCTCCTGGCCTGCAGAGTTTCTGCTGAAAAATTAGCTGATAACCATATGAGAATTCTCTTGAATTTTATTTGTTGCTTTTCCCTTGTTGCTTTTAATATTTTCTCTTTGTCTTTAATTTTTTTTTTTTTTTTTTTTTTTTGTGGTACGCGGGTGTCTCACTGTTGTGGCCTCTCCCGTTGCAGAGCACAGGCTCCGGACGCGCAGGCTCAGCGGCCATGGCTCAAGGGCCCAGCCGCTCCGTGCCATGTGGGATCCTCCCGGACCAGGGCACGAACCCGTGTCCCCTGCATCGGCAGGCGGACTCTCAACCACTGCGCCACCAGGGAAGCCCTGTCTTTAATTTTTGTTAGTTTGATTAATATGTGTCTTGGCATATTCCCCCTTGGTTTATACTGTATGGGACTTTCTGCACTTCCTGGACTTGAGTGAATGTTTCATTTCCCATGTTAGGGAAATTTTTGGCTATAATCTCTTCAAATATTTTCTCAGACCCTTTCTTCTCTCTTCTCCTTCTGGGACTCATGTAATGCAACTCTTTGTGAGTTTAATGTTGTCCGAGAGGTCTCTGAGACTGTCCTCATTTCTTTTCATTCTTTTTTCTTTATTCTGTTCCATGGTGGTGATTTCCACCGCTCTGTCTTCCAGTTCACTTATTCGTTCTTCTGCCTCAGTTATTCTGCTTTTGATGCCTTTTAGTGTATTTTTCATTTCAGTTATTGTATTTTTAATTTCTGTTTGTTCTTTAATTTTCCTAGCTCTTTGTTAAACATTTCTTGTATCTTCTCAGTCTGTGCCTCCATTCTTTTTTCAAGATCTTGCATCATCCTTACTATCATTACTCTGATTTATTTTTCAGGGAGATTGCTTATCTCCACTTTCACTTAGTTGTTCTTCTGGGTTTTTGTCTTGTTCCTTTGTCTGGAGCATATTTCTCTGCCATCTCATTTTGCCTGAATATCTGTGTTTGTGGTCTCCTTTCCTCAGCCTGTATGGTTGTAGTTCCTCTTGCTTCTGGCTTCTCCCCTCTGGTGGGCAAGTTGGTCCAGGTTCTTATGCAGGCTTCTTGGTGGGAGGGGCTGGTGCCTGCCCACTCGTGGGTGGAGTTGGATCTTGTCCCTCTGGTGGGCAGGGTTGTGTCAAGGAGTGTGTTTAGAGGTGGCTGTGAGCTCAGTATGACTTTAGGCAGCCTATCTGCTGATGGGTGGATCTGTGTTCCCACCCTGATGGTTGTTTGGCCTGAGACATCCCAGCAGTGGAGCCTGAAGGCTGTTGGATGGAGCCAGGTCTTGGTGCCAAAATGGCGACCCCTGGGAGAGCTCACCCGATAAATATTCCCTGGGGCCTCTGTCACCAGTGTCCTTGCCCCCACAATGAGCAATCTCCCCAGGAGACCCACCAGTAGGTTTAGCCCAGGCTCCTATGGAATCACTGCTTTGTGCTGGATCCCTGTGTATGTGAAACCTTGTGTGTGCCCTCCAAGAGTGGAGTCTCTGTTTCCCCCAGTCCTGTGGAGTTCCTGCACTCATGCCCTGCTGGCCTTGAAAGCCAAATACTCTGGGAGCTCCTCCTCCTGAAGCCAGACCCTCAGGCTGGGAATCCTGATGTGGGGCTCAGAACTCTCACTCTTGTGGGAGAACTTCTGTAATGTAATTATTTTCCAATTTGTGGGTTGCCCACCTGGTTTGTATGGGAGTTGATTATATCACAAAAGCACCCCTCCTACCATCTTGCTGTGGCTTCTTCTTTGTTGTTGGATGTAAAATATCTTTTTTTGGTAGGTTCCAGTCTTTTTTGTCAATGGTTGTTCACCAGTTAGTTGTGAATTTGGTGTTTTTGTGAGAGGGGGTGAGCTCAAGTCCTTCCGCTCCACCATCTTGTCCAGAATCAAGGAGTTGCTTTTAGTTTGGATGCTAGCTGCCTTTTTCCTCAGTGCACGCTGGTCATTATCCCCTTGATATGAGGGTGTGCAGGGATGGCAGCCTATGCATGCTTTTGGGATGATGAGGGCAGAGATTGGCATCCACTCGTGGGTCTCCCAGTGGCATCAGCAGCCCGCACACCCCCAGGTCAGCAGGGGTAACGATTGGCACCTGTTCCAGTGTCTCTTAGTGGTGGCAGCCCACACACGCCCAGGACAGCAACCAAATCTTTATTTTAATTCATCCCTTGTTTGTAAGGAACACTTCCAAGTAGTTTTCTCAGTAAGAGTATATTCTTAGCAATACATGTTCTGAGACCTTGCATACTTAAAAATATCTTTCTTTGAATTCACACAGAGATGAAAACATACACAGTTATGTCATAACCAGGGATGCTATTAAGCCAGTACTTAGTTGTAAGGCCATGCCAAGCCAGTGTCTCATTGGTTTGTTTCTGTGCAATATTGGTTGTTAAATACATCATTTTGATAAACCCCTCTTATGGCTACTTATTTTTTAATTTTTGTTTTTTTGAAATCTAAAGTTGATGGGTCTTTTCTTGTTTGTTTTTTCATTGCAGTTGCCTGGAATTTGGTGAGTACATTCAGTCCACAGATGCAATTCTTCTTCACCTCAGAAAAATTTTCTATAAGGTAATTGCTTATTATGTCCAGTTTCCTTTGGAGTGTAAATAGTTCTTAGATTGGAACTCTATTTTTCTCTCCTCCTTAGATGTCATTTTCCCTTAATTTTCAACAGTGTCTTTTTCCTCTGTATAATGAAGGAGTACTAAAATTCTTCTACCATACCAATGATTTGATATTTTGCAACTTTATTGTGTTCTCTTTTGCAAAACTGATTTTTGTTTTGTGATTGCTTTTGGTATTTCTATTTATACCTTTTTACTTCTGCTGTCTCCCATTGTATCCTTGCCTCCACTTCTTCTTACCTCTAGGTTTCTATCATTTCATGTCTGCTTCAATCAGATACCTTCTAACAATTTCTAATATTCTGTTTATACTGGAAAAGAATGTTCAGAACTATATTGACCTCTCAATCATCAGCATTTTTTAACATAACTATAAATTATTTTCTCTTTACTAATTTGGAATAGGGAACAACCAATCCAGGCCTAACATTTGCTAAAAAAAAAAAAAGCAGAACACCTCTTATGCCATTTATTGTCCACTTGGATGCTGGTAACACTCTTGTCCAAATGGAAAAAAAGCCTGATGTACTAAGTTTGTGACACCTAACCATAATTCAGTGTAGTTTTATTGAGTCTAAGTTCAGATCTTATACTTTCCTTACCAGTATTTCTTACTAAGACCAACATGCACTGTTCACATTGTTGTTTGTGCTTTCCATTGAGAAAATGGGGGTGGGGTGTATTTCTTAGACAACCAAATATCTTAGAATGCACTTGGCCTTTGCTTCTCTTTCTTCGCATGTAGCCTATTGGGAGTTATGTTTTCTGACTGATGTATAGAGATAGGCGAGGATCAGACAGTTTTCAGTTGCAGGAAACAGAACACATTCTATATATATTTTAAGCAGACATTGGTTTAATGTAAGGAAATGAGTGCTTACAAAAATCACTGAAGGAGTACAAAACCAGCCTTTAGCCTGGGTCTCCAGGAATGACTCCCAGATCAATACCATTGAACTGACCCACCAGGAACTACAATCTTTACCAATTAGGAAGAAACAAGGAAGCCATTTCTGAAACTGTGATCCAAAGAACATCTGTGATTCGGAGAATAAGAAGTCAGCACCTCCACAACTATCTGCTGACACCCATGAATTTAGTGACTAGAGGATGAAATGCTAATTTGGACCACAATGCTCCTTGCATCTACCTCTCCAAATCATGCTCTAGAAATGAGCTTCCCAGGCCAAATCCAGTCACCAAACACAGCCACTCACCTGAATTTATACCTTGTCCATGGCTTCTTTCATGACGGCAGTAGAGTTGAGCTGTTGAGACAGAGCTTCTGTGTGGCCTCTTGTTCCAAACAACATAGCATATATACTATGAGGACCTTTACAAAAATATACCAACCTCCACTCTACAAGTCAGTGGTCAGAACCCATTTTTAGAAAAAACCAACAAGTATACAGTGGTGCCTGCCAGAAACAACACCCAAAGCAACAGGGAGACCTCTTCCTTCCATATTGGAGGCAGCTCCATCTAATAGACATCTAACGGACAGAACCTAATTCTCACCCTCAACTTCAGCTTCAAGAGAGTTTTTAAAGTGTAATTTTAACTTCCCAACCTTTGCAGTATAGGAAACCCACTTTAGGAGAAAGTTGGAGTGAATGAATGTGAGTGCCATTTCACTGTATCTGCCATATCCAATCTCTTTGATAAGTAACATTTATACACACATTTCTTTCTTTACTTAACTTTCAACAATAACAAAGGCAACCTAAAATACGCACTGCCAAAGAGATATAAATGCAGTCACCCTCTCCCCAAGAGGAGAGAATAAAAGTCTCATCAGTTACTACAGTCATCTTTGGGTGATACTCATTCCTCTTCTGTTCAGCTAAAATGACATCTTAAATACGTTGTTCCCCTTTTTCCTTTCTCTTTCCTCCAGGCTGAAATATGGATGTGGGATTGGGTTATTTTTGGCATAACAGACAGTGAAAGCATTCTAGGAATGGGAAAGTTGACAATGAAAGGAGTGCTAGCCCCTGGCAGTGACTCAAACTACAATCCAGCCCTAGACCACAACCCAGAATAATACATGAGAGAAAAATAAACTTTTATCTTAAGACACTTTATTTTGGACTAACTATAGCAGCTTAGATTATTCTCTTATTTACAAAACTATAAGTTCAATTAGAAATTTAACATCAATGATACATCCTACATAAAAGAGTAGAAGAAGTAAGAGGAGAAAAAAAATTACTTAGGTGTAGATATATACACAATACAGAAAGAATTTATGTATTTCTTTAAATAGCCATTTCTACAAGTACTCATGAAACCTATGCCATATCATCTTGCCTTCACCCAGCATCTTAGCTGGTTAGTTTTGTTTATTTGTGTGGTTAGGTTTTGTTTGATGGCCTATGTTTTTGGTCTGTAGGTTGATCCAAGTCTTTATCTTGAGGCGTCTGGCTCCTTCATGGTCTTGCCTGAATGTTCATTTGGTCAATGTAAGTTATTTTACCACTATATAAGCAAGTAGAAGAGGTAACACAGAAGATCACTTTGCTCCATACATACACCTCATTGTGAAAAACTAGCCCTACTTCTATTTGGTAATTAGATAATTCATTGGAAAATACAGTTATTCTACTCCCATCCCATTTGATGTTGTTTTATTTTATTTTGTTTGGCTTCTTGCAAGAAGAGCCTAAAATGCAACCATTGCTATGTCCCCTGTGGAAACATTTCTCCTTTTGATAATTTGAAAAAAATATTGCTCAAACCTGGTCTGGTATAATTTCACAACCTCTTTCTGAGAAATTACAATTTCTAATGAAATTGCTTAGGTACCATTGCATACTTGCCTGATGAACTTTAATAAGCATAAGATCTGTTCTAGAAAATTAGTCACCTGTCCACCATTTAACTGCCAGCTGAGTGTCAGTTAGAAGTCTAATGACCTCCAAGCAGAAAGCCAGCCTTCTACTGATTACCTAAAAACTCTTTTTTCTATAAGTGTCACCAGCAAGAGATCAACCTTTAAATTGACCTGCTTAGTTCTCATTCTTTGAACAACCTTGAAATAAAATTTTGACAAGTCCACATAATTAAATTGTCAGAATAGGTTTTTTATTTTAATGGCAGGGATTTTTTTGGAAGGTGACATTGGTGCAGTGGGTTAGAGCATCACTTTTATTTCCACTCCCTGTTTCCTCGACTTTTATATTGTGGCTATAAAAGAAAAAGTATCATTAAACATATTTTTCTATTCTGTCTTTTCCTTTTTTTTAAGATTTTTATGTCTCTGACATTGGCCTGCTTCTTACAATAATTACAAACCAATGTTTACTTGGTAACACTTTCTTTTCTTTCCTTTTTAATGGTATTTAATATAATGGTGTTCCTTAAAATCAAGGCCAATTATAGCATGAATCACTGCTTAAGTTCATACAATGCATTCTCCAAAAAAGTATCTTAACCTCACAAGGTACTACTACCTTCCAGAAAATACCATAACTGAGTCTTCAATATACTGTTTCATTACTCTATAAGGATATCTTCTTTGCGGTTACAAGAGACATAGCACAACCAGGAAATTCCTCAGGCTCTAGCACATTGTCCCATTTTTTCCCCCTAGAAAATGAGTCCTTTGGTTAGAAACAACATCATGAGGAATTCTGAAATTGTGAATAAGGTATTCAGTAAGTCCATGGATAAGTGCCTGTTCCAGGGAGAACAAATCAGTATCATATGGTTCAAAGTGATAACCTGCCACCAAATGTTTTCTGGTACCTCTGAAGTATGTGGTATATTAAGAACAGCATCAGTCTCTGCTTTGGCAAGTCGGGCATTTAATAGTACTCTTAACCAGATTAGCTTTGGTGAGGCGAAGCCTGTATGTAAATGTTACCCTTGCCACCATGACCATTTTGTTCCTGAGCTCCCCGAGAGTCTGACAGACATGCATGGATCTTATTCATGTGATTTACTTTAAGTTCTCACATTTGTGATTTTATTAAATCAGTTGCTTTACAAAACACTACAGATGCCACAATAATAATGATATGAATTTACCGATCTGTGGTTAACTGATAGTTTGCTGAGCATGTTTTATAAAGGAAGGGAAATGCCAAATCCCTGAGATAGTGGCTCCATTGCAGCTTAAGAGACAAAGGAGATTCTGTTTCTCAGACATTTGAATAGAGCTAATAAAGCAGGAAAAAGTTTCTCTCTCCCATTTGAAGAGCTGCTTAAGAAGGAATATTCTAGTGAGTATATACTACACTCTTTATAGTGTAGCCCTCAGTTTAGTTCATAAGTTGTAATGCCCTTTTCTTAGACTTCAAAGTTGGAGAGTTTTGGTCTCTTCATTTGTGTGTCTCAAACTTTTGGACACTTCAGCCTCAATATCTTCCCTCTGAAATTTTGTCTACTACACAATTTCTTTTTAAAATTCGAACACAGTACTTTAAACCAAACATTTAATACTATGCACACACTACATACCCTACTGCAAACTTTTTTTTTTTGTTCAGGGAGGCTGTATATCTGAGTGATACTGATAAATGCTACACAATGTATTGATACATAAGAACTTGTTCCCAGTTTGATGACTGTTACTCTGTAATCAAATAGCAATTATGAAAACATATTAGGATTTCTCTTTCTATGATCTAGTAAAAACCTCTTTTACTAATTTTAATTCTGTAACAGCAAAATCCAAGTTTTTCTCATTGCATAAATAACTAATTGTCAAGTAGTTAAAAATCAACATTTTTTTCTGTACCATTTGGAAGAAAGAAAAAAAAGTTATGCTACATGTTGAAGTAATTATAGGCAATAGGAAACAGAAATAAGAAAATAAGATATCTCAAAAGCTAATTTATATCCTTCATCATAGTCACCATGGTCTAGGATGACCATTCATAAAGGCCTTATATCCACTTCCCAGAATAATTCATTTCTTCTTTTTGATTTTGCCTCACTTTCTAGTTCCTGGATTTTGCTGCATATCATTAACAATAAATCATTTTTAGGTTGTCACTGTTCAATAGAATGCATGCATTGTGAATAAATGCCTACAAAAAAACCCCTACTGCATAAAAAGTGATTTATCACTTAGTAACTTTCTTAACTATGCAATAATTTCATGAAGATGCACTCATGACATCTATTTCATGTGTTTCATTAATAACACAAAAATTATATTTCCATTTCAAACTTTCCAGGAATTCCTTTTATTTAATAACAACTTTATCAAGATATAATTCATATAATATAAAATTCACTCTTTTAAAATATGAGGATTGAGAATTCCCTGATGGTCCAGTGGTTAAGACTCTGTACTTTCACTGCCTAGGGCCTGGTTTGATCCTTGGCTGGGGAGCTAAGATCCCACAAGCCGTGTGGCATGACCAAAAAAGAAATAAAACATGAGGATTAATTTAGGCTGATTATTTTTAAGAAACCAAAGACTCAGGAAGTCTTTCTTTTTATCTCCCCTTTAGCTGCCTAAAGGGTGTGTTCCTGGAATAGAGCTATCACTGGAGATATCCACAAAGAATATGGGCTAGTTGTGGTGGGAGAAATGCAGCAGGGCCTAGAGATCAGAGTCCACTCTGTGTCCCATAGTCTGTGCATTGCTCAGCAAACATTTCTTTACCAAAAATTCACTTTTCCAACTCCATGTGAATTGCCTTCCTCCCCTTTGAGGTCCCAATCCACTACCCTCAACATCCTCTTTTATTTTTAGTTGAAGATAGTATTTAAGGTGAGGGTTTTAGGCATTTTGGTGAGTTCGTTTTCCTGGGTCTCTGTCATGTATACATGTTATTAAACTTTTGTTTGAGTTTCTCCTGTTAATCTGACTCATGTCAATTTAATTCTTAGATCAGTCAGAAGGGTAGAGGGAAATTTCTTTCTCTCCAGCAGTACTTACATGTGATTAAGGCCACAGGAAAAGTTGATATCTAACCATGGCCATTTTCTTCCCTTGTTAGCCTTTGCCAAGATATATATGATCCATATTAACCTTGAATGATCTCCATCCAGCCCCTCTGCCATCTGCTGCTGCTATCCATGGTACTGCCTTGCTCTTCAATTGCCAGGACAATATAGTTCACTCCATCTATTCCTCATCCCAGCCCCAAGGCATGCCAATTTTTCAGCCTTCCTCTGTATCATTTTCAAGGGGACATGGAAATCATTCAGATGCTCAACCACACTGGACCCATGAAGAGCAGGAGAAAATGGGTAATAGTCTCTCTCTTCCTAGAACTACCCTGTATCCATTCTTATCCATTATGACTGGGGTGATCTACATAACTCTTCCCTCCTAACAATCCAGATAAAGGATAGGACACAAGGCACCCCTGCTCTCCAATGTTAAACCTACTTGAAGGTACCTATCAAGCCCAGATTTTGGTCTTGAGAGGGGGAAAAGCAGGATACCTTTCCCAGATACCCACATGGGAAGGTTCTTGCTCTTCTCTCCCAAATTTCAAGCTCTTTTCCCTAGAACATAGAGAGCTTTTATTATTTAGCTTCTGTGCCATGAAAGAGGAAGATGTGTGTAGTGGACAGAATCAGAAACTGACTCTTCATGCACACACTTTCCAGTCCAGCATTACAATTTCTTCCTTCAAGTTATGTTTCAGGAGAGTCAAAGATTCTATTTTTATATTTACTTATTTATTGTGGAAATTCAAAAGTATTTTTCCTTTTCTTGCATTTTGAGACCATTCTTCCTGGTATTTTTTTTTTCTTAGAAATTCATCCCGATATTTATTTTTTCTTTAGAATTTTTAGTGCCTTCCATTTTCAGAGACAATTGAAAGGCTCTGAAGGCAACAAGGACCAGTTGCAACAATAGATATGTGGGTAGGTGGATGAATAAGTAATTTTTCACCTCTGTGTGAAAAATTAGAGGAAATAGCTCCAAATTTTATATCAATCTCCAGATAATCATCTCATAAACTCTTTTATGATGTGGAAATATTCTCCTGCATCCCATGAATGAATGTAATACATGCAATTAAAGTCTCCTCCTGGGTTCTTCAGGACTCTTGTCTACCCCAACCCAACCTGCCCCAATTTACTTGAATTATGAGGGTGGGGAGAAAAGGCTGGAAAAACACCTCTGACCACTTCAAAATCAAAATGAAAATAACACAGAAATTAGTTTCTTTTTTTCTGGTTGATACAGAATCTGAACTGCTAATGAAAAGATAGACCATAGGAGAAGGATGAAAGATCTTGCAATTTTTTGTCAGATGGATGGGTTTGCATTTTTCCCTTTAAAAACTGGGCAAATCACTGTATTCCTCATTCTAAATCCCTTCAAACTTAAAATTAATGGAAATGTCTAAAGTTCCTGGAACTAGATGATCTGTCAAGGAGTAGATTGTCTACCCGTCTTTTCTGGGTCTTCTTAGGGTTCTAAGTAGGAAATGAGGGTGTGAGCATGCTACATTAGAAACTGCTTGCCTTTTTCCAGACTAGGAATATTTTTATAACAATTTTACTTAGCACTTTGTTGGTAAAGTTAAAATTCTGGAACCAAAACAACAATGCAACCAGTCTGAAGTAACCTTACTGAGGTGAGGGTTTCTTTTCTTTTTTTTTTTTTTTTTGACTATTTTAATGGCCCCTTTTGTGCTCTCTAAATGGTAGTCATCTTACCCGGTCTCTGCACCTGGAAGTAAAAGAATTCAGCATTATGTGGAGGAGAATGCTCGCCATGACCCAGTTCTCATCCTCCGCTGCATAACTTTCTCTCCTGAAAGCACTGATTGATTTCAAAGAGAACGCTGCAGAGAGATCGTCTGCGATGTGAAGAGAATTAGAATTGGACCCAAAGGTACAAGTGTAACTGGTGCTAAAAATAGCTCACACTTTAGAAAGTTGATTAACGCAAAGGAAAGATGTTACAAAAATGTCCAATTAGAATACCTGCAGCTTGGAGATTCTATTTTTAATTTTTAAGGTGTTATGTATGCACAATACAGAAGGTTGTGAACCTTACTAAAAACAGGAAAATAAAGAGAGAGAGCTACAAATGCTTCCTTTGAGAAGCAGCCACAGAAAGAGCTTGATAGCAGGAATTATTATTACTGCAAATTTCCCAGTCCAATATACCCATTTATTATCATAACAGAAAATTTTTACTATTCATATTTCTTTGGAAAGTCTTTTTAATATGAATTTTAGAAATTCCATATCCTAGATTTAATGTATCATTACATTCATTCTTATTATCTACTTCTTGACCACATTAAAAAATAGAGCATCAATGTAATTCTAAATATTAACTGGTAAATAAAAATCTATTCACTCCTAGAATTAGCAAGACTGTCTATCCAGCTGCTGCTCAATCTAGAAACCGTGAAGCCTCCCTGGATTGCTTCTGATCTCTCACTACTCACCGGTCACCACGCCCTGTCAATTTGCCTCCTAAATACACGTAAGTCACTCCACTTCCTCTCCATCCGCATGGTTAAGGCCCTTGTACAATCACAGAAATCTTTTGCCTAAACTATTACTATAACCTCCTTATACTTCCCTAAACCTTCCGTGTTATCCTCTATTTGTTCTGCACTTTGCAATCAGAATAATACATCAAAAACACAGTGTCTGCTTATTTTATTCCCCTTCTTAAAAGCTTCTGTCATTGCTCCTTACTGTTGGGTAAAGTCCAATATCCTCAATAAGGCTTTAAGCAACCTTTACAAACTACCCCTTGCCTAACTCTCTACCTTATCTGAATGTCATTCTTCCCCTCAATCTCCCTGTTCTGGCACACTGAGTCCTTCCTTAAACTAATATATGTCATCTTCTAACTGAGTGTTTTCACACATGCTCTTTCCCCTGCCTGGAATGCTTGTCTCTTCAGCTAACTTCTACTCATTCTTAGATTCACTGCCCAGGAGAACCTCTATTACATGCAAAAGACTTGTTTTCCTAAAGGTCTTCATAGCCTTCATCATTCTATAATTGTCCATATAATGTCTTCTTACTCTGCTAGAGTCTTTGCCAACAGTGACACAATTGTTATATTTCTTGGTACCCAGTAAAGTGCATGGCTAATTAAATAATAATTTACTAGATGAATGATTGAAAGAAGGGCCATCTCTCTCTCTCTCTCTCTCTCTCTCTCTCTCTCTGTGTATATATATATATATATATATACACACACACACAATATTATAGAAATTTAAATTTCACTGAAGGACAGTGAAAGGAAGAAAACCTTTTTCAGAGGAAGTGACATTTGAGATGGATTTGAAAAATAAGTAGAACTTGTCAGGTAGAAAGAGCTGGTGAAATTATTCCCAGAACTGGGACTAACATGAGCAAAAGCACTGAAGCAAAAGAAGTGTTTGGGGAACGGTGAGTTTTCCATGACTAGAGTAGGTGATGAAGAAGGAGATGACTGTAGTTACTGTTGGTAAAGTTAATTCAGGTTCAAAATGTTAAAGGCTTTCATGCAACCTGAAGTAGTTCAATTCTAATATGGGAGCAAAAGAATCATAATAACTTATAAAATTACACAGGTGTTAGTGCCTTACTATTGAGAGCACCTAATGCAACAACACTTTTTTTTTTTTTTAGTCAAATTGGTGTCAAGTGAATTAATTCATTTTCAAATATAAAATGTTCATAGCATAACATTCATCATACATATCCTATGTTTATTCTAAGATCTTAGAGAAAAAATAATTTTTTAGAAAAGGATAACCTGTCATTTTAAGTTCAATAAATTTGAAATTTTGAGTTTTTTTGTACTGAAGATACATTTTTAAGAAGTGGAGTTTTCCCATTGACTCTACAAATTGGTACTGTTTGAAATAAACAGATATAAATACTATATGGGGTAACCCATTAATGCTTTAAATATATTTGGTAAACAATCATATATTAATATTCTTAAATGTGAGCAAAGTTAATAGGTAGCCATGCAAGAAGAAACCACTCTTTGTTGCCATCTGATGACAGCCCATTTTGCCATTAGACCATCTCTTCTGATCTCACTTCCAAACCTCTGTGAAGCTATTAGACCAGCTTTACCAATAAACAGTCCACTGTGAACCCAAGAAAATTTGCCCCATCTGGCATATGGCTTCTCTGACCTCCATAGTTCTGGAAATGTTCAATGATCTTACTTTTTCTTTAACAGCTAGCAGATGGAATGACAGTAAGATTAATTAATATAAGAGATACAACAGCCTTTGCTCAAGACAAAGCTGGCAAGGAATCCTGAAGGAACTCCTGCTCCTGAACGTTGTCAACCCAAGACTCCTTGGAAACCACCCCTAATCAGAGAAGCTTCTCCTTGTCCATCTTCTCAAATGTTCCTTCATACAAACAAATGAGGCTATTTGATTATTCAGAAATTATTTATTTTATTTAATCATACATTTAAGAAATGGTTGAGATACTTCAGTATACAAGGAAAACATGGAGCTTACATTGCAGTGAGAGTAACAGGGGGAAAAAGGAAATAAATAAATTAACAGTTGCAAGTTATAATAATAGTTTTGAAGGAAACAAGTGTGCAATGTAATATCAGATGAGACCCTACATTAGGAAAGGTGGTCAGGGAAGACCTCATGAGGATATAACATTGAAGTTGAGACCTAAAGAAAGAGAATGAACTAGTCGTGTGGAAATTTGGGAGAAGTACATACCAGGGGAGATCACGTGTAAAAGCAGTGAGACAGGATGGAGCTTGGAATGTTCAGAACATAGAGGATGTTAGGTATGGTGGGGTGGGAAAGGTAGGGAAAGAGGAAGCTAGGACTAGATAATTCAGGGTTTTTAGATCACTAAAAGGTTTTTGGATTTTATTCTGAGTTCAGTAAAAAAAATTTTTAATTTAAAAAACCATGGGAAGGTTTAAGCAAGAGAATAACGTGGTACAATTTATGTTTTAAGTCACTCACTGCTGGCTAACAGTGTGTCATAAGAGGACAAGAATGAAAGAAAGAAAATGAGCTAGTCAGTCTCCCAAAGTAATAGAAATAAAAGCAAAAATAAACAAATGGGGACCTAATCAAACTTACAAGATTTTGCACAGCAAAGGAAATCATAAACAGAATGAAAAGACAACTTATGGAATAGGTGAAAATATTTGCAAACAATGCAACTGACAAGGGCTTAATGTCTAAACTATACAAAGAGCTCCTACAACTCAACAACAAGAAAACAAACAACCCAATCTAAAAATGAGCAGAAGAACTAATTTGACATTTCTCCAAAGATGACATACAGATGGCCTACAGGCACATGAAAAGATGCTCAAGATGGCTAATTATTAGAGAAATGCAAATCAAAACTACAGTGAGGTACCACCTCACACCAGTCAGAATGGCCATCATTAAAAAGTCTACAAATAACAAATACTGGAAAGGGTGTGGAGAAAAGGGAACTCTCCTACACGGTTGGTGGGAAGGTAAGTTTGTGCAGCCACTGTGTAAAACAGTATGGAAGTTCCTCAAAAAGCTAAAAATAGAGTTGCCAAATGATCCATCAATCCCATCCTGGGCTTATATCCAGACAAAACTATAATTAAAAAAGATGCATGTGCTCCTATGCTCATAGCAACACTATTCATGATAGCCAAGACATGGAAACATTCTAAATGTCCATAGACAGATGAATGAATAAAGAAGGTGTGGTATATTTATACAATGGAATACTACTCAGCCATAAAAAAGAACAGAATAATGCCATTTGCAGCAACATGGATGGAACTAGAGATTATCATACTAAAAGAAGTAAATCAGACAGAGAAAGACAAATTCCATATGATAGCACTTATATGTGGAATCTAAAATATAACACAAATGAACTTATCTAGGAAAGAGAAACGGACTCACAGACATAAAGAAAAGACTTGTAGTCACCAAGGTGGTGGGGAGGTGGGAGAAGGATGGAGTGGGAGTTTGGAGTTAGCAGATGCAAATTATTAATATTAAATACAGAATGGATAACAACAAGGTCCTACTGCATAGCATAGGAAACTATAATCAATATTCTGTGATAAATCATAATGGAAAAGAATATTTTTAAAAAGAATGTATGTATGTGTATAACTGAATCACTTTGTTGTACAGAAGAAATTAACACATTCTAAATCAACTATACTTCAATAAAAATTGTTTTTAAGAAAATAAAATGAGCTAGGAGTTAACACTGTGATCTGAATAATTGGTGATAGTATCTTGAACTTTGTAATGTCAAGGGACCTTCAGAGAAATGAGTCGTGAAATCTTTTGGAAATAAAATCAATAGGACGTAGGTGAGTGAAGAAAAGGAAAGACATTTTGAAGTGAGCAATTGACAGGAGACTGATGTTGCTATTTACTAAAATGAAGAAGAGTAGAAGTGAAAAGTGAGTTGGGGGAAAATGCAAGATTTCTGTTTTAAAGACTATAACTCTGACACCCTGGTGGAGACCATGTGGGCAGAAGTTTCTGAAATCCATACTCAAAAGGGAGATATGTACTTGAAATATAAATTCAGTCATGACCGTGCTAAAGATGTTATTTTAATCCATGATAATTGAAAATGTCATCTAAGGAAGATGTATAGCAAAAGAAGATAAGACAAAGCAGAACTGCAGGAATCATATCATATTGCCTTAACACTTGGTTTCTTTCTCCCAAACCAGTGTGACCATATAGTATCCCATTCATGTCCTTTCTAAAGTCCCCAGCTCTATTTCAAACTGAAATCTCTATCCCATCTCCCAGGTTTGACCTCCAGCCTGCCTCTCTCTAAGAATCTACCATTAGCGAATTCAGATGAATTAAATTATCTATCTGTGGGCCCTGGCTCCTGGTTGCTTTTACATCCAGAATCTTGAATCTAAATTACTGTCCATTCTGGCCTCTGGCCAGGATCAACAGAATTTAAGTCTACTGCAGCATATTGGGTGACCTAGAGACTTCCAGGAAGAAAGGGTGTCATGAAAGAACTTCATGAAAAGTGAAATACCTCAGGTTCCATTTTTAGAAGTCTGTTCACTTTGGAATGAAGGAATTTGCTAGTAAAAAGAAAATGACTGCATGAAATTAGTGATTTTTTATCTTTATTTGTATTGCATCTAATCATGACATTTTACTATGTTGTCCTACATCTATATACTTCTCTAAAAATTATCTCAGTTACTCTGAAAGCAAATGCAATTTCTATATC
Organism: Physeter macrocephalus; assembly: GCF_002837175.3. NCBI lineage: Eukaryota > Metazoa > Chordata > Mammalia > Artiodactyla > Physeteridae > Physeter > Physeter macrocephalus. Next base: position 97,650,450 of record NC_041219.1, read on the forward strand.
TTAATTACTTGAAAAGAGATAGAAAGCATTTTGTTCTATAGACCACATAGAAATGTTTTTCTTGTAGTATACAATTTGCCACAAAAAAATGACTTCTCAAATTAATATTCTAAAAGTTCTAAGACATTTGTTTGGCACTTTCAACCAGATAATTGATCCTGGAAATTGCAAATTGTCTTCCTATTGTACTCCATGAATGTCTGGTTCAATCAGCAATAAAGATGAGAGGGTCAAGTTTAAATGTACATTGAGGTTACTGTCTACAAAAATTCTTATAGATCATGATTTTAAACAAAAGAACAATTCCTTCTGAAACCCTTTATTTGCTAGCTGAGATAGTGACACATCTGGCTTTAGCTTTCTTTCTTTCCTGACTGAGACTTGTCATTTGAAATGATCTAGCATTTTAACTAGATAATATTTTTTTTTCTTTTAAATCACATTTGCATGCTATTTAACTTTCCTTTCTGCCCAAATGAATGCTGATAAGTTGGCTTAAAACATTTTGTTTTCAAGTAAGTAAAAAATCTTAGCAATTGAGAAAGAGCTGAAAGTCAGAATGACTAGCATATACTAAAAGAAAATTCATGGAAGTCTTTCAAGGACTTTCTCTTCTTTTCTGACTTTTGAAAATGTTAGAGTCCAAATACTGTTTTGTTTTGTGTAAATACAAAGCTTGTTTATTATTTCAGAGGAAAAAAATCCCTACAGATAAAAAATACAAATTAAAATAATGCTAACTCCTGTTGTCCATGTATAAGTGAGTGTCATAGAAGCTGGAAGAATCACACAGAAAGTTGATTTTAAGTGGTGGAATACAGGTGTGCCTGGAGACCATGGAAGTGACACAGGTTTGGATATCCAATGTGCACTTCTACTGGGCTGCACATCCTTGGGCATCTCAATTAATCTCTCTAAGCCTAGGAACAGATCTGTTAAGTGAGGAAATAAAATTTACATGTGGGTTTTGTGAGTATTAAAGATAATGAATATAAAACATCTTGCATGTAATAGATGTTCCATAAATGGTATTAGACTGATGCTTTACTGATCAGCATATGTAGGTAAAATAAGCTAGGCATCACTCCAAAGATGTGTCTTTCCACCTTTCAAAGGCAGTCTTTTCATAATTGTGTTTGTGCTGCACATAGGAAAGATTTACTACCAATTCACTTTGAAAAAGTTAGACATGACCTAATTTCCTCAAACCAGATGGCAAAGGCACTTCCGGTGGGGCAGATGGGCCTATTGACTCTCACTTCCATGAAAACATCAGGCTTGGAAGATACCCTGGGATTCAGATAATGCACCAAGAAGATAGAGGAATGCCTTTGATATTGGCTTGGGTATCATGGAAGCAAAAAACTATCAGAAAGACATGTGCAGTTTTAGACACTCACACAGTATTTGGGGCATGAAATAGAGTATTCAGAGGGAGCCAAGTTGCTTTCATTGGTGCTTGGGATATTCAAGAAGCTTCATCAACTAACCCTCTTTGTGTGAGATTGCAGCAATGCTTCTGAGTACCAGATGTGCTTTCCCTGAAAGGAAATGGACAAACTGGACACATTCATATTCATTAGTTAGGTAATATCAAAGTTAATTTATAAAGGCAGCTATTTGCGGGAATCACACTGGCAACAAACATTGAAGAGAAATATTACTGCAATGGAAAACATGTCAGGAAATATTTTGCCTTTGAAACAAATAAAAATTATATTGAAAATAATAACAAACCCAAATCCAACACTATGAATAGAAAGAAGTCTACTTAACATACAGCACTATTAAATTCCAAGAGATGTTCTTTGTAGGAGGAGCCTTGGCTATAAAATAGAAGACAGATCTGAGTCAATAAAGGAAAGAACTTTACAACAGTCAGATAGCTAGACAATAGAATTAATTCCTTAAAAACTGTGAGTTTCCCACCTCTGGAACTCAAATAGGCCTAATACAATATAGAGAGAGTTAGAATAAGCTCCCTGTGGATGGCTAAATCATACGACCTTGTTGGTAATTCCAGTCCTACATTTGTCTCTCTATATAGGTCACACTTCATAGCCTTATCCTTTTTTAAGAATCACCAAAAACCAGGTATTTTCATTCTTTTAAGAGTAGAAGATAAGATGTATAGAGATGGGATTAAAACCCAGGACTTAATCCAACCATGCTTTTCCCACTATGTCATGACTCTGATATCGTTTATGTACCAACTTTCATATAATCATTAGGCATATACACCTATTTCCAAATCAGTCTTTTAGGCAAGGTACAGCTGAGTAATAATTAAATACAAAATTCAGCATACATTGAATCTACATTGGACACTGCCATTTGCCTACACAAAATACATTCTCCCCTTGCTTCTTATTTATTATCAAAACCCCAATTTTATTAAGAGCAGAGTTCATTGACAGTTAGAAGTGACCTGACAACTCCATGCAGGGCAAGGTTATATAAATGGAAGTGTATTTTGTTAAGGTTTCAAGGAAAGCTAAATTTCCCCCTTTAAAATGGTAACTTTTATTTTATATTTGCATTATGAAAAATGCATACTAGTTACATAAACTAGAGATATAGAAAAATAAAACTAAATATATCTACAGTTCAACTTATACAGATAACCACTGGTGGTTTATTTTTTCTTAAATGACAAATTTTATTTTATATTTTTAGTGAAATATAGTTAACATACAATATTGTGTTAGTTTCAGGTTACAACATAGTAATTTGACATTTAAATATATTACAAAATGGTCACCACAATCTAAGTCTAGTAGTCATCTTTTCCCATACAGTTATTACAATATTGTTGACCATATTTCTTATGCTATATATTACATCCCTGTGGCTTATTTATTTTATAACTGGAAGTTTGTACCTCTTCATCCCTTTCATCTATTTCACTCAATCCCCCCACAGCCCTCCCCTCTGGCGACCACTTGTTTATTTTCTGCATCTATGAGTTTGTTGCATTCCTTTGTTTGCTCATTTGTTTTCTTTTTAAGATTCCATGTATAAGTGAGATCATAAGATATCTGTATTTCTCTGTCTGACTTATTTCACTTAGCATAATACCCTCTAAAACCATTCACGTTGTCACAAAATGCAAGATTTCAATTTTTGTGTCTGTGTAATATTCCATTGTGTATGTATGTATGTGTATATATATATATATATAAATATACACATTATAAAAGTGACTGGTCACTATTATAGTGTATGTATAATGATGTATATATAGTGTATAGTGTATGTACATATATATACACTATTGTAATAGTGATTATAGGAGTGACTCCAATACATGTTTTTCTATGATCATAGACTCTCATGGGCATGAGGATGAGAGTCTCATGTTAAGGTTTGGAAACCAGGAAGCTAAAAAGGCCCTAGGTCCTTGATGACTGCATTCAGTCACTGCACCAACTATGGACTACTGAATTTTGGACTCATTTATACATGAGAAAAATATACCCCCAATTTAGGATGTTAGCAGGTATCTGTACATGATTCTGAGCTCTATCCCTAAGTTGAACAGGAAATAAGTTATTGAAGATTTCAAGAAGGTGTTATTGATCCTTTAATGTGCAGAAACTTTGTGAGTTTACAAGTTGCAAACAGCTCAGTAGGTGGGATAAAGCAAATAGAAATGATAAGGTTATTGTATATATGTGATATGTATATATGTGATACAATATATTATGTATATGTGTATATATATTATTATAAGTTATAACAGCAGAATTAATTTTGCTGAAAAAGCCTGTTATACTTCTCAAGTAAATTTTCTATTCCTTTAATAAAAATAAGCCAATGGAGTTCATAGATTTCAAAAAAGAATGTTTTGGTATATATTCTAGGAACAAGTTTAAGCCACAGCAACTCATCAATATCAATAACACAGAAATAATTTTTTTAATGACAATATATTATCAATAAGAAAAGGTTAAATTCAGTTTGGTAGTGTCAACTAAAAAATTATTCACAACATAAAAGTTAAGAGTTATGTTTTATTCAGTGGGAATTTTTAGGACGTCAAGCCCGGGAGGCAACATCTCAAGTAACCTTGAGAAAACTGCTCCAAGGAGGCGGGGGACGGGGGAAGTTGGATATATAGGAGTTTTACAACAAGAAGCAGGTGGTAGGAAAAAAAGATTACTGTTTATAAAAGAAAACTAGATATCTCAAGTTAAGGAATGTAGTGCTTTTCTATGTATGGGAAGATTCAAGAGACTGGGCTCACTGAAATCATTCCGTTGATAAGCACCTCAGTTATCTGGGGCCAGTATCCTGTGTTTTCACATCCTGAGTTTCCTCAGGCTCACTAGGGAGCGGCTGTAGTATGATGATTGCTAGACAGCAGATATTCTTTTCTTTCCTGAGTTTTCTCAGGGCTCACCATCTCGCTGTGCTGTGGCTGCGATCGCTGTTGAGTGTGACATCCTTCGTTTACTGATATGTCAGGCAATATTCCATTTATCAGTAGACTCTGTTCAGAAAAGTGAGGAAAGGTATAAACTAGTTTAGAGAAGTATTATTTGCAAAACTTCAACACAACCTCCAAGTTGCCAATAGTATGGAGATTTTTGTTACAAAGCAAGAACAAAGTGGGAATCTAACAAGATGCCATCAGAATGACTTTAGAGATGTGATGACCTACACGGGAAGAACAAAAATAATGCAGGACTCAATCAGACAGTTAATAAATATATTGAATCATATTAAGTAGAAATAAGTGTTGATGTATGAAAGAATTAAGCAAGTGGCCACTTGAACATGGTGAACACATATGCAAGTGGCCACTTGAACATGGTGAACACATATTTGCAAAACCAATCATATCTAAGGCTGTGAACATGAACGTTCATATTAAAGATCCATAAAAAGGGGCTCATAAACTCCTGTACATAAGTGGCACCCATTCATATATCCTTATCTTAATCCTCAGATTAAGAAGCAATTGTACCAGTAACTTCAGGCTTCCTGAGACTGAAAATATATTCAACCAAGTTGTTTGGGTTACTATCTTTCAATCCTGGGAGGATTTACAGTTAAATTTAGAAATGTTGAAATAAATAAAAAACTCATAATATGAACATTTTAATGTTAAATATGAGAGTAATTTGAATTTTTATTAATCAGTGATTTTAAACATAATTTTATTTAGTTTGTAAACAGAATTGGAACAGTTTCAAGAAACTGATTTGATATATTTATAACCTTAACTTTTTAAAATGCTTAAATAGGAATCAAGTATATAGTTTTTTACATATTTATGAAGTGTGGTAGGCAGAATAATTACCTTCAAAGATATCTACATCCTAATCCCTGAGACCTATAAATATGTTATCTTAAATGGCAAAAGGGATTTTGCAGGTGTAATAAAGTTAAGGATCTTGAGATGAGGAGATTTATCTTGTGTCGGTGTGCTCAATGTGATCACAAGTGTTCTTAAAAATAAAAGAGGGAGCAGAAGTCAGAGAAGGGGTTGTGACCTTGGAAGCAGAAGCCAGTGATGTGGAACCATGAGCCAAAAAAGGCAGGCAAGCCTGTAGAGTCAGGAAAAGGCAAAAAAAATTTTCCCTAGAGTCTCTAGAAGGAATGTAGCCCAATTTTCTATTATGAATGCAACAAATTACCCAAAATTAATGGTGTAAAGCAACACAAATTTATTATCTTACAGTTCTAGCAGTAGGAAGTCAAAAATGGGTTTTTAATACTAAAATCAAGAAGATGACAGAGTTGTTTCCCCTCCAGAAGCTCTAAGGGAGAATCTGTTCTAAGGGAGACTCTGTTATATTATTATATAATCTGTTTGTAAGCAGTAAGAACAAAATCTGACTCCAGGTTGGATCTGTTTCTTTTACTTTAACCTTTGCTCTCCATGCCTTTTGTTACTCTAATCACTAAAATGATGTTGTCTATAGCTATTGGTATACATAATGGCCTCCCTCGGGGAACACTGCCCCTCTGCCTAAATGTTAAAGTGACTTTGTTCAGCTCACAGGGAAGCATTCTGACCCTGCCCACTTGTGAATGTCTGTAAGAAAGAAGAAATTAACACATCCCCTCCCCAAGGCTGGTCAAACCAGGATGTGTTTTGCAAGATTTATTGCCTTTTAACTTTACTCCCTCACCTCCTCCCCCTCTCTGTTCTATAAAAGAAACTAGCATCCAGACCCCAAGAAGATGGTACTCTAGGATGCTAGTCCACCACCTTCTCAGATGCTTGACTTTCCAAATAAAGTCGTATTCCTTGCCTTAACACCTCATCTCCTGATTTATTGTCCTGTCATGTGGCAAGCAGAGAGAGCTTGGACTCAGTAACATGTTCTCTAGCGTCTAGAGGCTATTAGCATGTCTTTGTTCTTAGCTAGCCTCTTTCTCCTTCTTCAAATCCAGAAGCATAACATCTTCAAATTTTCCTGTCTGATTCTGACATTCTTGCTTTCTTCTTAATAAGGACTCCTGTGATTATATTGGGCACAACCAGATAATCAAAATAATCCAGAATAATTTCCCCATCTCAAAATTCTTAACTTGATGATCTATGCAAAATTCCTTTTGCTGTGTAAGATAACACTTTCACAGACTTTCAGTATTAGGGCATGGACATCTTTGGGGACCATTATTCAACTACCATGGTTCCCTTCCATACACAGCCCCTAATCTAATTTTATTTCTATGGAATTTTTTTCCTAAACATTTCATATAAATGGAATAAAATAATATATGATCTTTGTGTTTGGCTTCTTTCATCCATGCTGTAATATCTCTCCTTTTTATTGCTGAGTAGTATTCCATTGTATGAATACACCACAATTTGTTTGCCCATTCATGGTTGATGGATATTTGGATTGTTTTCACATTTTGGTTATTATAAATATGCTGCAGTGATCATCTACATAAAAGCCTTTTTGTGGATATATGTTTTCATTTTGGTTGGATAGGTACCTAGAGTAGAATTTCTGAGTCATATGATAAATTTATATTTAACTCCTTAAGAAACTGCCAAATTGTTTTCCAAAGTGACTGCACCATTTTGTATTTCTACCAGCAATGGATGAGGTTTCCAGTTTCTCCATATCCTCACCAATACTTGTTGTTGTCTTTCTTTATGATTATCATCATTATTGTGGATGTGAAGTGATATCTCATTGTGGTTTTAAGTTGCAATTCCCTAATGACTAATTGTGCTAGGCATCTTTTCATGGGATTATTCATAAACCTGCTCTGGTGAAATATCTATTCACAAATTGGGTCATTTGCCTTCTTATTGAGTTATAAAAGTTCTTTATGTATTTTGGATACAAGTCCTTTGCCAGATATATGATTTGCAAATATTTTATTTCTTTCTGTGCCTTTTCTTTTTATTTTTTAAATGGTGTCTTTTGAAGCACAAAGTTCTTAACTTACTATTTTTTTAATCACCTGCACTTGTCATCAGTCCAAAAATTTTATCCTAACCTTGGACCATGAAGATTTACTTCTATGTTTTCTTCTAAGAGTTTATAATTTTAGCTGGTAGAGTTAGGTTTATGGCCCATTTTGAGTTAATTTTTGTGTAGTGTGTGATGTAAGAGTCTAAATTCAACTTTTTTGCATATGGAAAACCAATTTTCTCCACATTCTCTTTAGGAAAGACCACTATTTCCCCCATTGAAATTGACCTAGCACCTCTAGCTGCATTCAGTGGTCAAATACATAGAGGTTTATTTCTGGACCCTCAATTCTTTTATTGATCTATATGACTATTTTTACCACACTGTCTTGATTACTGTTGCTTTGTATTAGTTATTGAAATTGGGTAGTGTAAGTCCTCCAACTTTGCTCTATTTCAGGAATTTTTGCTATTTAATACAAATTTTAGGATTGACTTGTAAATTTTAGCAATAGTCAGTTGGAATTTTTATAGGCTTTACATTGTATTTGAAGATCAAACTTGGGAACAGTTGTTATCTTCATAATGTTGAGTCTTCTGATCTATGAATATGGACTACCTCTTAATTTATTTAGATACTATTTAATTTCTTCCAGCAATTTTTTTGTAGTTTCTTTCAGCAATGTTTTGTAGTTCAAATATGTTGTATTTTTAAAAACAGTGAAAAATGCTCCAGGAAATTTAATTAATGAAATTTATAAATGAGACTTCTTGTTTAAGGGAATTTATTCTGTTCAAATTAAGTTGATCAAACACTAATCCAAGAAAACTTTAAGGGAAATATTGGCATTTTAGTTATTTCCATAATGAGATTTGTAAACAGAACTTCAAAGCATAAGGAAAATTAGCCTATTTTATTTTTATCTTTAATAAATTACATGTTGATTTAAATCCTGATTACTGTAAGTAGTTCTTTCTATGAACAAAAGAACAAAAGCTTTCTATGCTTGGATTTTAAAAATCACATTGATCTTATTAATCAAAACATTTGCTTTTTAGACTTGCCTTTTGAGAGTTTAACATTTTTTTGTGTAATAGCATCTGTTGGTATAAAAAGTTAGATTAAACATATGCATCCATCTAGAAATATTAAAATAGAGACAATATTGACAAAGAAATACTACAAGAACAAACAACAAACAGGAAATTGCATCCTGCAGAGCTGACCGATTTCCCCTCATCATTCTGGCTCCACTTTCTCCACTAGTTGTTTTCATACTCTATATTCTACTACATTATATCAAACGTCCCTTAGTCACATCCTGATTTTAAGAGAATTCTCCCCAGGGCACTCCTTTTCTCTCTCAGAAATCTTTTTTTAAAGCCCTCAGATCTTCTTATACCTAATAGATGTGTTCAAAAAGAAAAAAAAAAAGCAGTAACCATGGAGAGATTCAGTGACATGCCTAATGCTGTTCAGAAAACCAGTGGCAGCCCTTTCTGCGAGACCTATTTCTTTCATATTAAAGATGTTTTGGCAAAACTAATTTTATAAACAACATCTGTAGAAAATGGTATGCTATCCTTGGTATGCTTAGGATCAGGCACAGGACGATCAGATATCAGAAATGGTAATAATGTGCTCAAAGGAAAGCAATTATGTGAAAATAAATGTGGAGTTATAGGAGATTCTAAGCTATTATCTTACCCTGAGAAGTATGAATTTAGTTTGAATTTTGGGGGGGTGGGGCGGGCTCTCACTGTTGTGGCCTCTCCCGTTGCGGAGCACAGGCTCTGGACGCGCAGGCTCAGCAGCCATGGCTCACGGGCCTAGCCGCTCCGCGGCATGTGGGATCTTCCCGGACCGGGGCACAAACCCGTGTCCCCTGCATCGGCAGGCGGACACTCAACCACTGCGCCACCAGGGAAGCCCTAGTTTGAATTTTAAAAAGAATGGTATATACTAAGAGAATATGCATGTATAAAAAAGTTTAGTATGAGACTATTTGGGAAAACATAATGTATACCAGATGCTTGCACTATTTAAAGTACCCGCTCAAATTTATATTCCTTTTGTGGATTAAAAGAGTGTTTTGATTGTAGCAGTTCTAGTAAGAGCAATTGAGCAGTGCTGCTCCAATTCCTCCAGGAATATTGGAGGCTAATTTGAGTGATGATTTTCTCATTTTATCATTTTTCTGCTAGGCTTATGTATGTACTACTAAATCTATAAGTATTCTCAAAGCCCCAAATTAAAACGAATCATTTAAATTATTTATTGGACTTCCTCATTTATTCAGTGTTTCCTTTTTTGGCTGGAATGTGCATCTGTAAGTCAGTGATAAATTGTAAGCTTCGAGGGAAACATTCATGTTTGTGATTATCTGATCAGAAAACTCAGACATGAATACTCAATAGTTAGAATTAAAGAAATACAATATGCCATAATTTAACTTTAATAAGTTTAATAAACTAAGTTTAATAATGTTAATAAACATACATACACATTTATATCCATATATATACTTGATGGATAATCTTTCTAGAAAGATAACATTGACAAAATTTGACAAAACACTTTGGCAGCTATAACTTTGACTTTTCCAGATTTTAGTTTGGAAGTAACTATAATTATGAGTAATTTCCATTCAAAACTTGATCATGGTAACAACAGTACATTTGTTTTCCTGACTTGGAATATGAGGAGGCAATGCTATAGGGGCAGAACAGTATTAGAAAGGGGTGGACTCTCCATCTCATAGAAAGAATCATGCCACATTACAATTATTTTTTACTTCCTTTTTCTCCTCTACTCTCAATCCTACTGCATTATTCATCTTTGAATTCCTGCCACACTGCAGAAAATTGGCATACACTATCCTCTTAATAACCATAGAATGAAAATAAAATGAAATTTTATACTTTATCATGAGAAAACTGTGTGTGGCTTTGGGTAAATCACTTACACTGTAATTTACCAGGAAATTTGACAAGATTGTTCCCTAAGAGCCCTTTCACATTAGAATTCTATAAATACAAATTTTTATGTACTCCAATTCCATGTCCTACCACAGATATTTTCAAGATGTTATTATTGTTATTTTTTTTTTTACTGGAAACGTTTATTACAACAGTGTCAGAGTTACGTGACAGTAAGTTCTCAAACTGGTGAGTTTGCCCCAGGTTAGAACTGGGGCAGGGGGGTTATTACTATTTTTATTTCACAAAAGTTTTAACTTTTTTATCATTATGCCGTGAATAATAGATTAGAACATTAGTCTAGCTCTGAAACTGATTTGTTTTGTAATGTCAGGCAACATTATATGTCTATGCCTCAGGAGCTATTGCCTGTATGGTACAGTTAATGATGTCCGCCACTTTCTTTAATATAATAATTTTGTTGAAAAGCTCTTTGAAGACCAGCGAAGAACTCTATTATGGGCAACTGAAAATTAATAGTACAGAAGATCTTCTTAAGGATTTCTCTAAAATACCTATGGCTGAATAATCAAAATGGTTTTGAAAATGAAAGAGGACATAAAAGCATGCTTTATTTGTTGTTTTGATATGGACACTTTTAATCAAACTGTTACTACTAATATACTGTTGGACTATCCAGGGAAACACATACTTACATGAAACTATGTTAATTCATAATAGAAACTCCCTAATTGAATTTTAAGATGAAAAATTTTCTGAATTAAATCAGATATTAATTACTACTAGTAAAAAAAATCCCCCCAATTTAGAGAAATTTGACTTACCCAGGCTGCCTCTAATCTGATACCCACATTCTCTTTAATTCTACCATCTTCTCATTAAACATGTTTCTTACATGCAATTAATTACCTGGGTGCTGCTCACAAAGACTAGCATGCTATCCCAACTCAGCAGTGATCAAATAAATCCGTAATTGTGCAGGGCTCTGAAACACTGTGACTGATTTGCTGGAGACCCCTGATTGTTGGGGGAGTTATATGTTTAAGAATCACTAGAGCTAATGACCAGTTATTAAGCAAGAACTAGAGATTGCTTTCCTTAGTTTTATGTACTATACTCTTTGTTAAAAGTTACTAATAAGCTAAACGAAATCAAAATTAAAAAAAACAGAAGTAAAGAAATAATCTATGTTACATGCTGGTGAAAAAAGTGGGCTCTAAAATCAGACTGAGTTTAAATCCCAACTCTGCCACTTCCCAAATTAATGACATTAAGCAAGCTACTTAGTGTCACTTTTCCTCAGTTTTCCTTGTAAAATGGAGGCGATAATAATTACCCTACCTCACAGATTTGTTGTGCAGATTAGATGAGCTAATATGTTTGTAATATCCTTAGAAGAGTGCTTATCTCAGAGCAAGTGTTCCACAAATAAAAGTTGTTGTTACTGGCATTATTATTGGTTTAATGCTTAAAAAAAGACTTCTATGGACTGAATGTTTGTGCCATCCCCAAATTCATCTATTGAAGCCCTAACCCCTAATGTCATGGTATTTGGAGGTGGAGCCTTTGAAAAGTAATTATGTTTAGAGGTCATGAGGGTGGAGTACTGATGATGGTATTAGTGCCCTTATAATAAGAGCAAGAGACCAGAGCCCTCATTCTCTGCTTCATGTAAAGATACAGCTAAAATGTAGCTGGCTGTAAACCAGGAAGAGTATCCTCACTAGATATTGAATTTGCTAGCACCTTGATCTTGGACTTCCTAGTCTCCAGAACTGTGAGAAATATAATAAATATTTTGTTGTTTAAGTCACTCTATCTATGGTATTCTGTTACAGCAGCCTGAACTAAGACAGAAACATTGAAAATAGGAACAGGAAATACTGTAAAATTTCAAAATGAATAAAGTAGAAAGTTAGTTGCATGTGACTTAAAAGGTTAGCACAATTTGAACCTGGTGACAATTGCCAACATCTTAAGGATAGATATTTCTGCTTTGGAGACATGTTTAAACCAGATTTGAAGTACTATGCAGTACTGCATCTTTTAACAAAGCAGATAAATTCTAATGATATTCTAATGTCTGACATTTTGCTTCCAAAAGTAGAAATCATATAGTAGCAGAGAGTTCAATCTAGGATAGCAGAAATTAAAGTGAGAGTTAACAGTTTTCAGAAGAAAGTATTTTTTCCTTTCTTCTTGCAATTTTAAAAACTTTGACACGTCCTTAATGCTGATTTTTGGAATATGTTGAGCCAAAAATTTTTCTAGAGCAACATAGATTCATAATGGAAAAATATGTATTCACATAGCTAATTTTTAAAGCATCTATTTTTTAATTAAGAGAAATTTGTATTACCTGTCCAACTCTAGTATAAATAATTGCTACACCTGGAATCCAGCAACTCAGTGTGAGGTTACATCATTCAAAATCAAAGTATCCATCGAGATCAGCCAGAGTGAATAGACCAAACCTAATTTTATATGCTTTGCTTTCTAACTCCTTGAAAGACTTGGAAGTTGTTGTGTATTGGCTTGATATGATTTAAAGTCCACTTGTTATTTGTTTCTAAGAATGAATATGTTTTGTTCTAAGAGTGAAAATGTTTACACTGAGAAAGCTGTATCAGGATGTTTTCATTTACATCTGTAGTTGTTAGTAAGTACTCAGTAGCTCAGCTAGTGACCAGCACTGCTGGGGGCTTGAGCAACTATGGCTAGGGGACATTTAGCTTTAAATACAGAGGTTTGACCAGCAACTCTAGGTGTTCGATCTGGGCAAGTTTACTCTTCGCTGATCTAAATTTCTCTCTGAAGACCTTGGGGGCGTTAGCTCCAACCCAGGCAAAACAACTCTTTGTTGGCAGTGATGAAAACCTGCAGGCCCCTCCAGGGAGGCCACCTTACCTACCAACATCAGTGCCTTTGTTCCCAGCAACACACTCTAGCAACAAGGGATTTCACTTTTGCTTGGGCAGCTGTCTGATCCCTCTTAGCTGGCTAACCCACTGTCCTAAATCAATTCATCGAAAGTTACACCTCAACTAAATTTGACTTTATTCCTATCATCTTCCCCTTGCCTGGAACAATAGTGCAATTATTCTATTATTGGTTTGGAGTATGTTATTTCTTTATTGGCTTACTAAGAGACATTATTGTATATGCTGTTGGCTTGTGAAATATTATAATTCCCACAGTGAACCTGTATTAAATAAATTCTTGCCAAGGACAATCTCAATTTCTGAGCATAATTTGCCACCCAGAAACAAGACAGAAGTAGAATTCAAGGATGCTAATTTGCCATCCTATGCTTGGAAATCTATTTTTTAGACAGTATAACCTTTCATCAGTGAAAAGTAGTTGACCATACCAGTAAGGCATCACACCAAGCGCACATTACAATAATTTCCAGGTTTTAAAGCAATTCATTTGTTACAAAAAATAAGGAGAAAGAAAATAAGAAAACTAAGTTGTATTAAAGAGGAGGATTAAGGTTTTAAATTTTTATCATATTTAATATTCCTACCACCCGGTGTTCTCGTATGTCTCTGAGGATATTTTCCTCAAATTAGGTGATTTTAATAAAGCAAATGACATCTTGTCAGTAAAAGTAATATTTTTATGAATATTTATGTAATTTCCAGTGGAATTATATTTATATAATTTCTCATTTTAGGAGATTTAATAGCCCTTATGACTAATTTCTTTCCCAGAGACTTCTTTCTATTAAAAAAAAAAAATCAGGGCTTCCCTGGTGACGCAGTTGTTGACAGTCCGCCTGCCGATGCAGGGGACACGGGTTCGTGCCCAGGTCCGGGAAGATCCCACATGCCGCGGAGTGGCTGGGCCCGTGAGCCATGGACGCTGAGCCTGCGTCCGGAGAACGGGAGAGGCCACAACAGTGAGAGGCCCACGTACCGCAAAAAAAAAAAAAAAAAAAAAATCAGTTTTTTATAATGGATTGAATTAAAGTTTTTTAAAATCTCTTCAAGGGGATTTGACAAAATTATACATTTTTAAAACAGCATCAATTTTTAGCATATATTTAACCTTTTAATTTTTTTAGCTTTTGCCATATTTTAAATGTTTGCTTCTAATAACATTTCTTTAAATCGAATCTATTAAATCTGTTGGAAATTCTGGAAACTGAACAATGGTAAACAAATTATGAAGAGCAAAAAAAAAAGTCAAATAAAATTGAGATTATCCACAATTGAGCCTTTTTGGATAATCTGAGTCAACTTCAGACTTTCTCATCACCCTGTTCTAGTTGCTTCTAGATTATCAGTACACAGTATCTGACTATCACACAATATGAAGCATGGAAAGCACCTATGTATGTATGCTAAGTGCCCATTACTGTGTGTGCATGAGTGAATCCCCACACCAACCATAAGTCTTGTTTGGAATATCTCTAATGTGTTGTGTTTACTCTCAAAGGAGTGAGAGTTATACATATTTAATATATAATAAGTTTGGTGTTTGGGTTTCTTTTCCAGTTTAGGTTTAGAATTTGATCGGGAGTGTCTAAAGGAAAAGTCACTTTTATTATTATTTTTTAGTTATTGCGTGGAAGAGGGAGATGAGCAAGTTGTCTCAAAATTATTTTTATTACCAATATTGTATTAAAAACTATTGGCATAAATATTTGTTCCTAATATTTATGAAATTTAGAGATTTAGAGAAATAGTGATCAAGTCACATTCTATTGATAGATTGGCATAGCAAAGACATTCAGGGTATATGGCTAGAGACCCAGGGTTTTCTCGTCCCTTACAAACCACTTCTTCTGGGCTCTCGTTCTCTGCTTTTTGGAGTGCCCCAGAAATCCAACCTGAAAACTTCTCTAACTAGACTCAATCTGTAGGTGATCTTGTCTACTACCATGGTTCCAAAAATTATCTATAGTTTGCAAATGACTTCCTAATGTGCATTTCTAGTACAAACCATCCCTTGAACATTAGGCTCAGATACCCAACTCTCTCTATGGCATCTCCACTTGGTTGTTAAATGGGCATCTTAAAGTTAAAACGTATAAAACTCTCCCCACAACACTCTTCTGCTCCCAGTATTTCCCCCCTAGAAAATGAACACCACCCAATTATTCAGGACCAAAACTTTAGAGTCAACATTACACCTTTTCTATCCCATCCTTTCCACTTCTTACTTTCTCATGGCCACAGCCATAGCCACAGCCACCACCTTTTGCCTGAACCACTGCAAATCAAAACATTGGTCTTCTTGCTTTCTCTTCTGAGGTCTTCATACTACAATCTTCACTATAAGGATTACTAGGAATCCTTTCAAAATTTAACTTGTCATGTCAATTTTCTGCTCTCAACCCTTCTTTAGTTTCTCATAAAACTTAGAAAAAAAAAATCCAATGTCCCCCCCACCATGGTCTCCAAAGTCCTATATGATCTGATTTCCTGCCACTGTCCTCTCACTCACTCTTCTAGCCACCATTGCCATTTTGCAAAACATCAACCATATTCATAATTCATTGCCTTTGAACTTAAGTTTTCATTGCCTAGAATATTTTCCACCAGATACTTATAAGGCATGCTTCCTCATTCTTTTTATGTACAAATTCAATAATCAGTTTCCTAGAAAGGCTTTGTTGAAAGCCCAATCTAAAATAACCTTCTTTTACCTCCTCCCAACGTTGTTTATCCCCTGCATTTTCTTTATTGCTCATATCACAGCCTAATATTATATTATAATTTTTTGCTTGCTTAACTAAAGGCAGTTTCTTCCATCATAATATAAGCTCAATAAGGGCATAAACTAGTAATTAAAAACAATGTTATATTGCCAATACTTAGAACAATGCCTCCTACATAGTGGACACTCAGTAAATAGTTGCTGAAATTATCAGTGAGGTAGGTTCCTCAGAGCCCAAACTTCTAATCTAATAACACCAGTACATAACAAATAAAGTGAACCATCCAAAACCACCTTACCTACGAGATATCAGGAACATGTGTGATTAAGAAGTTTCCTGGGGACTTCCCTAGTGGGGTAGTGGTTCAGAATCCACCTGCCAATGCAGGGGACATGGGTTCGATCCCTGGTCCAGGAAGATCCCACATGTCGTGGAACAACTAAGCCCATGTACCACAATTACTGAGCCTGCACTCTAGAGCCCGCGAGCCACAACTACTGAAGCCTGCAAGCCTAGAGCCTGTGCTCTGCAACAAGAGAAGCCTCGGCAATGAGAAGCTCGCTCACCGCAATGAGGAGTAGCCCCCGCTAGCCGCAACTAGCGTGCAGCAGTGAAGACCCAATGCAGCCAAAAATAAAATAAATAAATAAGTTTATTTAAAAAAAGATGTTTCCTGAGCAACCAAGTTCCAGTGAAGATATGTATTCAAAGTCTCACTTTGTCATGTATAACAGTATTGACATACCCAAAGGGAGGAGCTGGCAAAAGAAGACAGATCACATAGCATATAGAAAAAAAGAGGAACAGAAACAGAAATCGGTAAGTAGCTTAAGCATCTTTTCAGAGATGCAAACTTGTTCAGTGGTTTCAAGTTCCACAGTTGCACTGGCAGGGGAATTTTATGGCAGGAAATAATGGTTCAGGATATCTCAACTTGTTTGTTTTTGTACTATCCTCCCCAAGTAATGGTTATATTATGGTTTCTCATGAAAACTACTTGTGTTGAGAGACTGCTAATCTCATGAAATTTTATTAATGAGTGTAAGTTCCTCAGCAGTTTATCATTTCTGGTTCCATTAGACAAAATCATACTTTATTTATAGAATATGTTACATGAAGGACCCTGCTGAGTAAAGTCTTGAAAAGGCCTTGATGGATCCAATATGTGTAAATGATCACAGCATTGTTCATGATATATGCATCATACATCTACAATTAATATATGAAAAAAATTTTAAGAAAATACAGATCCATAAATAAAACATTTATTTGTTATGAATAGTCCAAACTATTCACAACCTTAAGTCTCTTATTGTCAGTAAGCTGGAACCTGAATTGTTGGACTATTACGGGGATTCTCAGGACTTAGGTTGGGGCTGGATTGTCTGAGGATGGAGATATGGGCTACAGCAGATGGATTAAAGGATACTGAGACAAGACTTTCAATAAATAAAAATTGAAATTACATCCTTGGTCTGATTCTGAGGAGGCAATGCAAAGAATACAGAGCAATAAGAAAGAACTGAATATCCAAGAAAGAACATTCAGAGAGGATGCTAGAAGCAGGACCTGGAAATGTTTCCTGAGTCATAAGAGAGAATCTGCAGATCCTCCTTATGGGGTGCTGCTCACCTTGCCCATAAGTAGTAAGGGAACAGTTAAGGCCACTAAAGTGACTTCTTATATTTTTCCTAATGATAAAATTACTTAATCCATAAAATTTTGAAAACATTTGTATTAAGAAATCATGGCATAGATCTGAGCATCTTTTTAATATTTTATGAGCATATACTTTGTTTTTATACTGTTTTAAAATAACCTAATAGTTTTTATTTGTATCATTTATTTTAGATTCTGCAAAGTGATACAATATTTGCCTTTCTCTGTCTGTCTTACTTCACTTAGTATGATTATCTCGAGGTCCATCTATGTTGCTGCAAATGGCATTATTTCATTCTTTTTATGGCTGAGTAATATTCCATTGTTATATGTACCACATCTTCTTTATCCATTCATCTGTCAATGGACATTTAGGTTGCTTCCATGTCTTGGCTATTGTAAACAGTGTTTCAATGAACATTGGGGTACATGTATACTTTCGAACCAAGTTTTTCTCTGGATATATGACAAGGAGTGGGATTGCTGGATCACATAGAAGCTCTATTTTTAGTTTGTTAAGGAACCTCCATATTGTTCTCCATAGTGGCTGTACCAATTTACATTCGCACCAACAGTGTAGGAGGGTTCCCTCTTCTCCACACCCTTTCCAGCATTTATTGTTTGTAGATTTTTTGATGATGGCCATTCTGACACGTATGAGGTGATATCTCATTGGAGTTTTGATATGCATTTCTCTAATAATTAGTGATGTTGAACATCTTTTCATGTGCCTGTTGGCCATCTGCACGTCTTCTTTGGAGAAAGTCTATTTAGGTCTTCTGCCCATTTTTTGATTAGGTGGTTTGTCTTTATGGTATTGAGCCACAGAGCTATTTGTAAATTTTGGAGACTAATCCTTTGTTGGTCACATCATTTGCCAATATTTTCTCCCATTGTGTGGGTTGTCTTTTCGTTTATGGTTTCCTTTGCTGTGCAGAAGCTTTTGAGTTTAAAGGATTATACACCATGATCAAGTGGCATTTATTCCAGGGATGCAAGGATTTTTCAATATCTGCAAATCAATCAGTGTGATATATCACATAAACAAATTGAAGAATAAAAACCATATGATCATCCCAATAGATGCAGAAAAAGCTTTTGATAAAATTCAACACCCTTTTATGATAAAAAATTCTCCAGAAAGTGGGCATAGAAGGAACATACCGCAACATAATAAAGGTTATATATGACAAACCTACAACTAACATCATACTCAAAGGTGAAAAGCTGAAAGCATTTCCTCTAAGATTAGGAACAAGACAAGGATGTCCACCCTCGACACTTTTATTCTACATAGTTTTGGAAGTCCTTGCCATGGCAATCAGAGAAGAAAAAGAAATTAAAGGAATCCGAATTGGAAAAGAAGAAGTAAAACTGTCATTGTTGGCAGGCATCATGACAGTATACATAGAAAATTATCTAGATGCTACCAAAAAGCTACTAGAGCTCATCAAAGAATTTGGTAAAGTGGCAGGATACAAAATTAATACACAGAAATCTGTTGTATTTCTATACACTGACAAAAAAAGATCAGAAAGAGAAATTAAAGAAACAATCCCATTTACCATCACATCAAAAAGAATAAAATATCTAGCAATAAACCTACCTAAGGAGACAAAAATCTGTACTCCAAGAACTATGAGACACTGATGAAATAAATCGAAGATGACACAAACAGATGGAAAGATATAACATGTTCTTGGATTAGAAGAATCAATATTGTGAAAATGACTATACTACCCAAGGCAATCAAGAGGTTCAATGCAATCCCTATCAAATTACCAATGGCATTTTTTGAAGAACTAGAACAAAAAATCTTAAAATTTGTATGGAGACACAAAAGACCCCGAATAGCCAAAGTAATCTTGAGAAAGAAAAACGGAGCTGGAGGAATCAGGCTCTCAGACTTCAGGCTATGCTACAAAGTTACAGTCATCAAAACAGTATGGTACTGGCTCAAAAACAGAAATATAAATCAATGGAACAGGATAGAAAGTCCAGAGATAAACCCACACACCTATAGTCACCTACTCTATGACAAAGGAGGCAAGAATATACAATGGAGAAAAGACAATCTCTTCAATAAGTTGTGCTGAGATAACTGGACAGCCACATGTAAACAAATGAAATTAGAACAATCCCTAACACATACACAAACGTAAACTCAAAATGGATTAAAGACCTAAATGTAAGACCAGATACTATAAAACTCTTAGAGGAAAACATAGGCAGAATACTCTCTGACATAAATCGCAGCAATATTTTTTCAATCCATTTCCCAGAGTAATGGAAATAAAAACAAAAATAAACTAATGGGGCCTAATTAAACCTGATAGTTTTCAGCTTTAAGAATGTTTTTCTCTTCCGTTGGATAAAGAAGATCTACAAAAAATCAACACTAACATCATATGTAATGGTAAGAAACGCAAAGCTTTCCCACTAAGACCAGGAAAGGGACAAGGATACGCCCACTTATCACTCCTTTCCAACATCATACTGGAAGCTCTAATTAATGCAATAGACAAGAAAAAGAAAATAAAAATGTATACAATTTGGGAAAGAAGAAATAAAACTGTCTCTTTTTGCAGATGACATGATTATCTATGTAGAAAACTCCAAAGAATCAGTCAAAAATAAAAAAACGTCCTGGAATTAATAAACAATAATGGCAAGTTTGCAGAATACATAGTTAATATGTGAAATTCAATAGATTTCCTATATATCAGCCATAAACAAGTGGAATTTGAAAACACAACACTATTTACATTGGCACCCCCCAAAATTAAATATTTATTATAAATCTAAAAAAAAAACATGTAAAAGATCTATCTATATGAGGAAAACTACAAAACTCTAATGGAAGAAAACAAAGAACTAAATAAATGGAGAAATATTCCATGTTCATGGACATCAATACTCATATTCTCAAGATGTCAGTTCTTTCCCACTAGACCTACAGATTCAACACAGTGCAAACCCAAACCCCAGTAAGTTATTCTGTGAATGTCAAGAAACTAATTCTAAAGTTTATATGGAGAGGCAAAAGACCCATAATTACCATAAAGCTATAGTTATTTAGATAGTGTGATATTGATGAAAGAATAGACAGATTAATGTAACAGAACAGAGGGCCGAGAAATAGATCCACATACATATAGTAAACTGATCTTTGACAAAGTAGCAAAGGCAATACAATGGAGAAAAGATAGTCTCTCCAAAAAATTGTTGTGAAAAAATTGGACATCCACATTAAAAATAAATTTTTAATTTATAAAATTTAACCCAAAATATATTATCAACCTAAATGTGAAATGCAAAACTACAAAAACTCCTAGAAGATAACATAGTAGAAAATCTAGATGATTGGGATATGGCGATGACATTTTAGATACAACACCAAAGGCACGATCTATGAAAGAAATAATTGATTAACTGAACTTCATTATAATTAAAAGCTTATGTTTGGTGAAAAACAATATTAAGAGAATGAGAAGACAAGCCACAGACAGGGAGAAAATACTTGCAAAAGATACATCTGATTAAGTTACTCTTACCAAAAATATGCAAAGAGCTCTTAAAACTCAACAAGAAAACAAATAACCCAACTAAAAGACCAGAAGATCTGAATTGATATCTCATCAAAGAATATATACAGATGGAAAATAAGCATATTAAAGGGTATGTCATATGCTTATATACTCCATATCATATGTCATCAGCGAGTGCAAATTAAAACAGTAAGATCCCATTACAAATCTATTAGAATGGTCAAAATCTGGAACACTGGCAATAGCAGATGCGAGTGACAATATGGAGCAATAAGAACACTCATTCATTATTAGTGGGAATGCAAAATGGTGTAGCCACTTTGGGATATGGTTTGGCAGTTTCTTACAAAACTAAATATACTCTTACCATACAATCCAGTAATCATGTTCCTTGGTATTTTACCCAGAAGGGTTGAAAATTATGTTCACACAAAAACCTGCACATGGATATTTATAGTAGCTTTATTCATAACTGACAAAACTTGGAAGCAACAAAGATGTCCTTCAGTAGGTTAATGAATGAATAAATAAACCGTGGTTCATCTAGTCAGTGAATATTATCCAGTGCTAAAAAGAAATGAGTTATCAAGCCATAAAAAGACACAGATGGACCTTAAATGCCTCCTACTAAGTGAAAGAAGCCAGTCTGACAAGGACACACAGCATATGATTCCAACTGTATGATATTCTGAAAAAGGCAAAACTATGGAGATAGTAAAAAATTAGTGGTTGCCAGGGGGTATTGGGGAGGGATGATGGAGCACAGAGGATTTTTTGGGCAGTGAAACTATTCTGTAGATACTATAATGGAGGTAAAATGTTGTTATACGTCTTTCCAAATCTATGTGCACATTAGGGAGGTAAGGAGGAGGCCCATAAAACACAAAGAGAGAATTTTATATTTAATTTTTTCTTGTCCTGCCTTAAAATATAAATTTTATTTCATCAGTTGTGAATCTAAAGTTGTTCTACAATATAAACCCATTTAAAAGGTGAAAAAATGCTTTTCCTTATATTTATAAGTTCCTGTCTTAAAACATACCCACACTTCTAGTTAATTCCCAACTAATCAGATGAAACCCTCTTTTTTTGATAATTGAATCCTATTCGCATGTTCTTTCTTACATGACAGTGTACACTTTCCTTCTAGGGTGCTTGAAGGTTTTATCTGGCGTACTCTAATATCCATATTTGGCTTCAGCAGTACTTCTTGGTAAAAGGCAAGAGAGGTTATGATAAATTTTTAGTCTCAATTCTTCCATTCTTCCTGTATTTATGCCTTTTTAATGTAACTTTGAAATTCCTCCTACAGAAGGTAAATATACTTCCTGCCCCTAGAGTTTGGACTTGGCCGTATAATATACTTTGGTCAGTGAGTTAGCAGACTTGATGCAGGTTATGTGCTTGGCTGGTTGGGTCACCACCATTCTTCTGCCAACATCATGAGAAGAGGCTGAGAGACACATAAATCAAAGCCACCCACCTGACATGAAATGTGAAGCTACACTACTCCAGCTGACATGAAAACTTGTGAGCTAGACAGAATGTTCATGTTGCTTGCCATAGAAGTTTTGAGTTTGTTATGTAGCACTAATTGACTGTTACACAGGCCAAGAGCTAACTCTCTACTATCAACTCATATGCAACTCCATCCCTATCTGTATATATAAAACATAGAGTAGTCATTCAATTTATTCATTTATTCATGCATTCATCCATTTATATATTTAAAATTCTTACTGAGTTTCTACCCTGTGCCAGGCACTGCATGATTCAGATATTGGCTAGGAATGCATATAAGCATATATATCAACTACATATGTGGATGCACATATGTATGCATATATGTGTGTGTATAAATTTTATGGCATTTATGTGTATATACATGTGCAATTTTCTTTTTTTAATAGTTCACTGTTATTTTTATTTATTTATTTATTTTAACATCTTTATTGGAGTATAACTGTTTTACAATGGTGTGTTAGTTTCTGCTTTATAACAAAGTGAATCAGTTATACATATACATATGTTCCCATATCTCTTCCCTCTTGCGTCTCCCTCCCTCCCACCCTCCCTATCCCACCCCTCTCGTGGTCACAAAGCACAGAGGTGATCTCCCTGTGCTATGCGGCAGCTTCCCACTAGCTATCTAATTTACATTTGGTAGTGCATATATGTCCCTGCCACTCTCTCACTTCGTCACAGCTTACCCTTCCCCCTCCCCATGTCCTCAAGTCCATGCTCTAGTAGGTCTGTGTTTTATTCCTGTCCTACCACTAATCTCTTCATGACATTTTTTTTTCTTAGATTCCATATATATGTGTTAGCATACGGTATTTGTTTTTCTCCTTCTGACTTACTTCACTCTGTATGACAGACTCCAGGTCTATCCACCTCATTACAAATAACTCAGTTTCATTTCTTTTTATGGCTGAGTAATATTCCATTGTATATATGTGCCACATCTTCTTTATCCATTCATCTGTTGATGGACACTTAGGTTGCTTCCATGTCCTGGTTATCGTAAATAGAGCTGCAATGAACATTTTGGTACATGACTCTTTTTGAATTATGGTTTTCCCAGTAGTGGGATTGCGGGGTCGTATGGTAGTTCTATTTGTAGTTTTTTAAGGAACCTCCATACTGTTCTCCATAGTGGTTGTATCAGTATACATTCCCACCAGCAGTGGAAGAGTGTTCCCTTTTCTCCACACCCTCTCCAGCATTTATTGTTTCTAGAGTTTTTGATGGCCATTCTGACTGGTGTGAGAAGATAGCTCATTGTAGTTTTGATTTGCATTTCTCTAATGATTAATGATGTTGAGCATTCTGTCATGTGTTTGTTGGCAATCTGTATGTCTTCTTTGGAGAAATGTCTAGTTCTTCTGCCCATTTTTGGATTGGGTTGTTTGTTGTTTTGTTATTGAGCTGCAAGAGTTGCTTATAAATTTTGGATATT
>NC_041219.1:97677885-97678697 GCF_002837175.3 Physeter macrocephalus
CGTTGCTTGCTTCCTCTTTATTTCTTCTAGGTCCTTGTTAACTGTTTCTTGCAATTTGTCTATTCTATTTCCAAGATTTTGGATCATCTTTACTATCATTATTCTGAATTCTTTTTCAGGTAGACTGCCTATTTCCTCTGTTAGGTCTGGTGTGTTTTTATCTTGCTCCTTCATCTGCTGTGTGTTTTTCTGTCTTCTCATTTTGCTTATCTTACTGTGTTCGGGGTCTCCTTTTTGCAGGCTGCAGGTTCGTAGTTCCCGTTGTTTTGGGTGGCTGTCCCCAGTGGCTAAGGTTGGTTCATTGGGTTGAGTAGGTTCCCTGTTTGGGGGGACTAGTGCCTAAGTTCTGGTGGGTGAGGCTGGATCTTGTCTTTCTGGTGGGCAGGTCCACATCTGGTGGTGTGTTTGGGGATGTTGGTACCCTTATTATGATTTTAGGCAGTCTCTCTGCTAATGGATGGGGCTGTAGTCCTGTCTTGCTATTTGTTGGGCATAGGGTGTCTAGCAGTGTTCGTTGCTGGTCCTTGAGTGAAGCTGGGTCTTGGTGTTGAGATGGAGATCTCTGGGAGATTTTCGCCCTTTGATATTGCGTGGAGCTGGGAGGTCTCTTGTGGACCAGTGTCCTGAGGTTGGTTCTCCCACCTCAGAGACACAGCCCTGACGCCTGGCTGGAGCGCCAAGAGCCTTTAATCCACACGGCTCAAAATAAAAGGGAGAAAAAATAGAAAGGATTGAAAAGGAAGGAAGGAAGGAAGGAAGAAAGGAAGGGAGGAAGGAAGAAAGGAAGGAAGGAAGAAAGGAAGGAAGAAATG
>NC_041219.1:97678763-97682728 GCF_002837175.3 Physeter macrocephalus
GAAAAAAAATAGAAAGGATAGAAAGAAAGGAAGGAAGGAAGGAAGCAAGAAAGGAAGGAAGGAAGAGAGGAAGAAAGGTAGGAAGTAAGAGAGGAAGAAAGGGAGGAAGGAAGGAAGGAAGGAAGGAGGGAAGTAAGGAAGGAAGAAAGGAAGAAGACAAAATAAAGTAGGATAAAATATAGTGAGACTTTAATCCACACGGCTAAAAATAAAAGGGAGAAAAAATAGAAAGGATAGAAAGAAAGGAAGGAAGGAAGGAAGGAAGGGGGAAGGAAGGAAAGATGGAAGGAAGGAAGGAAAGAAGGAAGGAAGGAAGGAAGAAAGGTAGAAAGGAAGGAAGGCAGGAAGGGAGGAAGGAGGGGAGGAAGAAAGAAGGAAGAAAAAAGGAAGGAAGGAAAGGACCCCTCTCCTCTTTGTTCACACAGTTCCTGGGGTTCAGCTTTGGACTTGGCCCCGCCTCTGCGCGTAGGTCGTGCGAGGGCGTCTGCCCTTTGCTCAGACAGGACGGGGTTAAAGAAGCAGCTCATTCGGGGGCTCTGGCTCAGGCCGCGGGGAGGGAGGGGCACGGATGCGGGCTCTTCCGTAGCTCTGCGCCCGTTTCTGGAGCTCCTGTAAGCAGCGCGCTTAATCCCCTCTCCTCGCGCACCCGGAAGCAAGGAGGGAAGAAAAGGTCTCTTGCCTCTTCGGCAGCTCCAGACTTCAACCGGACTCCCTCTCGGCCAGCCGTGGCGCACTAACCCCTTCAGGCTGTGTTCACTCTGCCAACTGCAGTCCTTTCCCCGGGATCCGACTGAAGCCCGAGCCCCAGCTTCCAGCCCCGCCCGCCCCGGCGGGTGAGCAGACAAGCCTCTCGGGCTGGTGAGTGCTGGTCGGCACCGATCCTCTGCGGGAATCTCTCCGCTTTGCCCCCGCACCCTGTGGCTGCGCTCTCCTCCGCGGCTCCGAAGCTCCCCCCATCCGCCACCCGCAGTCTCTGCCCGCGAAGGGGCTTCTAGTGTGTGGGAACCTTTCCTCCTTCACGGCTCCCTCCCACTGGTGCGGGTCCCGTCCCTATTCTCTGTCTCTGTTTATTCTTTTTTCTTTTGCCCTACCCTGGTACGTGGGGAGTTTCTTGCCTTTTGGGAGGTCTGAGGTCTTCTGCCAGCGTTCGGTGGGTGTTCTATAGGAGAAGTTCTACGTGTAGATGTATTTCTGATGCATCTGTGAGGAGGAAGGTGATCTCCGCGTCTTACTCTTCCGCCATCTTCTCGCACCCCCCATGTGCAATTTTCTGATCGCTGCTTACAACAAATTACAAACAAAGAGTGGCTTAAACCACACAAATTTATAATCTTACAGTTCTGGTGGTCAGAAGTTCAAAACTGGTCTCGCTGGGCTTATATCAAGGTGTCGATAGGGCAATATATATATATATATATATATATATATATATATATATATATATTTTTTTTTTTTTTTTTTTTTTTTTGCAGATTCTAGGAGAGAATCCGTTTTCTTGGCTTTTTCATCTTCTAGTGACTTCTTGCTTTCCTTGGCTCATGGCCTTCTTCCTCCATCTTCAAAGTCAGCAGTGTTGGTCTGAGGCCTTCTCACACTGCCATTTCTCTGGTTCTTCTACTCATAAGGCCCCTTGTGATTACATTAGCCCACTCAGATAATTCAGGATAACCTTTTCATCTCAAGGTCAGCTGATTTGCAACCATAATCTATCTACACCTTAATTCTTCTTTGCCATGTAACCTAACATATTCATAGGTTCCAGGGATCTGGGTGGGTACATCCTTGGGAGACCTTTATTTTGCCTATCACAATACAAAAAAGCATAATAAATTCACATGTGTTGCAGATTTCATCTGTATATCTTCTTTGAATTCTCTGAAAGTAAGAATAAAAGTTTTAAAACATTTTTCAAAAAATACATAAAGCTATATATTAAATTCTTAGGGCCAGATATATTTTGGAACTCA
Source organism: Physeter macrocephalus (assembly GCF_002837175.3). Classification (NCBI taxonomy): domain Eukaryota; kingdom Metazoa; phylum Chordata; class Mammalia; order Artiodactyla; family Physeteridae; genus Physeter; species Physeter macrocephalus. The sequence goes on from NC_041219.1 coordinate 97,680,731, forward strand.
GAATTTTAGTATTTAAAAGATAATTAAAAAATTTCAAACCAGTGATGTCTGCAGCAGTATTCCATATTCAAGCACATTAGTCTTTCTGTGAGAAAGTATGAATATTCACCCCAAGTGGGATAAATAAAAGCTATAAATAACCTCATAACAGTCGAGGCCAAGATTTGCCACTAAATGAATTCTGCTCAGGTCAGAATTTTGTTGCTCTATGAGCTATGAAACAAACTTAGTTTTGAACTTTGGGGATTATAAAAGTGCAGATTGTATGTATGCAGAAAATACAGTAGAAAATATGAAAAAATATTAATAGTTGATTTCAGCTTGTTTAATATTTTCTGTGAGTTCCTAATTTTCTACAAATATTATTTATCCTTTCTTTAAGATAATTTATACTTTAATAAATTTATCAAAAAGTACACTCCATAGAAAAATTTATAACACCATGAATTTTCATAAGGTAAACACATTGTGTAACCAGTACCCAGATCAAGGAACAAACCATTACTGAAAGTACAGAAGCTCCTTTCTGCCCTGTAGTTCTTCCTCTAACACTACCACCTAAGGGGAACTACCCTCTGTTTTTATTATAAGTTTAGCCTGTTTTGAACTTTACAAAAATGGAATCATAAAATATATACTCTTTTGTGTCTGGATTATTTGCCTTAATATTACTTGTGTAAAATTCATCTGTATTATTATATGCAGTTGCTAGTTTTGTTTTGTTTTTTGACTCTCAATGACTTAGGTAGCACTTTATTTTCTAAATATGCATGGTTTATTTATCCATGTTAGCGTTAATGGACATTTGAGTTGTTTCCATTTGAGGGCTATTAAAATTAATGCTGCTATGAACATTCTTGGTAAACATATGTGCACATTTCTGTTGAGTGTATACCTAGAGTGGAATTTCTACACTACAGGGTTTCCAATGCTCAGCTTTAGTGGATACTGCCAAGCAGTTTTCCAAAATTATTGTATCCATGTATTGTTTGTATAATCAGGAAAAAACAATTAAAAATATAAAACAAGGGGAAAAAATTCCGTTTATTTCCTAGAAAGAGCACTTGATTGTATCACCCGTGATGTATATTTCAGGTCTGGCCCTGCACCAACTAACTGTGAATTTGGGCAAGTCACTTTTCCTCTAAGGGATGAGTTATCTTTAACAAGAAGGTTGGAGTAGATGAATGCATGAGATCCATCCAAATCTGAGTCTATGAGAAAGAGTGGAACAGAGGCTCTGAAGTTTGATGTGCTACTGTTCCAGCTTCCACACTACCCTGCAACCTCCCCTTCCAGGGCCTGGGACTATCTTTGGGGCTATTTTGTTATTTATGGTATCTTTTTAAAATTTTCAGTTCCCTTTGCTTTGCTGGACCAGTATGTAGGCTTTGAGGCACAATGATTTGAAATTTAAGAAGAGAAGCCAAAGATCAAGATTAAGGGAGATTTAGAAACCTGGCATGAGTATTAAAGTAGAACTACCTTCAAATTCCCTGGGACAGAGAGACTCTTAAATGAATAAAGGTAACAGTGGCAGTTGATGAAAGTAGCACTGACAGGGTAATGACTAAAAAGGATTTGTGGGATTTAGCCATTTAAAGTTCACTCATCCTGGAAAAAGTAGTTTTCCTACAGTAGAAGCAGTCCGAAGTCATACTATCTGAAAGCATGAGTTCCCAAACATGCTTACAAATACAAATGTACAGCCCACACCTCTGTCTCATTAAATCTGAATTTTTAACAGCTTGTTATTAGGCTACCAAGTAAGTACCTACTTGTGGACTAGAATTTGGAAAACACTAGTACAGTATAGAACTTCTAGAAGGAAAAAAGAGAATGATAAGAAGAAAGCATGGGGCTTCCCTGGTGGCGCAGTGGTTGAGAGTCCACCTGCCAATGCGGGGGACACGGGTTCGTGCCCAGGTCCGGGAGGATCCCACATGCCGCGGAGCGGCTGGGCCCGTGAGCCATGGCCGCTGAGCCTGCGCGTCCGGA
>NC_041219.1:97682857-97705661 GCF_002837175.3 Physeter macrocephalus
AACGGGAGAGCCCACGGGAGAGGGACGCGTGTGTCCCACAAAAAAAAAAAAAAAAAAAAAAAGAAGAAAGCATGGAACAGAAAGAGAATACACTGTTGAGATTTTTAAAGTTTATTTACTCATCCATTCAATCTTTCACTTACTTATTCCGTAGATATTTATTATTGTGCAAGTTATGTGCTTGGCACAGTACTAGGTGTCAGGAATATAAATCTCAAAAAGATAGAATTCATCTCTTAAGCACTTTACCATCTAACATAAGGGAGACATACACATAACAGTTCATCCAGCAAAGGTTTATGGGGGGGTTGTGAAAGAACATGTAAAGGATGTATGAGGCACCTGAGAATAGAGGGACCTTTCTACTGGGGAAGGATAGGAAAAGATAGGTGTTCTGGAGAGAGATGGCTGCAGAACTGGAGGTGTACAATTGAGATAAATGTAGAAGGACAGTGTTTTGATCAAAACTAATCGATGAGCATAAAATTTCAGTTAAGCAAGATGAATAAATTCTAGAGACCAGCTGTACAACATTGTGTCTATAGTCTGCAGTACTTTATTGTGCACTTAAAAGTTTAAGAAGGTAGATCTCATGTTAAGTACTCATACTACAATAAAATAAAAAAATTTTAAGGCAAATTTTTGTTAAGTACAGAAACCCACTTCAAATACTCCAGTTGAAAAGGAATTTACTAAAAAATATAGAAGAAAATCAATCTCTCTCTGCAGAACAAATCAGCTTGGCCTCTTGAGAATGGCACATTGATGTATTTGCTCTCTCAACCTCTTTCTCTAAAGCAGCATCGTCTCTCAATTCTGCTTCTTTCCAGTCTTTTCATTTCTCCTCCTTAAGATTCTTAGTTTCTGCTTTGCCATCATTTCAGTTTCCATGATGCTTTGGCTTGCTGGTGCCAACTAAACTCACTTTAAATGATCTTTCTGTCCCCATGACCACTTCTGGTTTTGTCCCTCTCCATGTCTTTTTTTGTACATCCTGAAGTTGTATGGTACAGCCCCTTCATATCCCAAATCCAAAATCCTGGGAAAGAGAAACCTATTAGCCCAGGTTGTATCAGTTACCCATCCTGATATAGTCAGCTATGCCCAGATGGAGCAGGGTCTCTGGATATGTAAGACTTTTTTTTTTCCATGAGTCATGCGTTCTCATGAGAAGGGCTTGCAGGCAGGCAGGCGGGCAGGCAGGCAATGATAGGCAAGTTGGTATTTATCACTTGAACAAAATAAGGAAAGAGAAAATAAATGATGACACAAAGATGACATAGAAGAGCATGTTCAAGAAAATCTAAGCACTTCATTATGATTATTTAGAACAGAGAATGCTTAAGTATTTAGAGTAACTAGAAAATAGGTAGAAAAGACTGAAAGAAAAAGTACTGGTCCAACTCTTCACATTTTATTACTAAAGAAGAGTATCTATCATAAAGTGTCTCTTCCTGAAAGGGCAGGCACCAAAAGAAGTAGCCCAATGAATTTGCACTAAAAAGAAAAATAAAAGGTGTGAAAGATGGCATTGAGAGTGGGATCATTTGTATACCTTACACTAATTCTTTGATTATTTGCATGTGGTTTATGAGAACGACCTGCTCATTCCACTGATTAAGATACCAAATGTGGTGTTCAGAAAGTATTTTCTTTCTACTATTGTGGTTAAATTGACCCTGGATTATAGTACTTGTTAATTTGCTATTTAGTGTCTATGTCTTGTTAGTTTTTAACTAAACAGAATAAGTTTCTGGTAACAGGAGAGAACACCTCTGCAGAAACACACATCAATATTTCAGAGAATGTGAAAAAGTTTTGAGGGTACAAACCATAGAAGGCTTCCTCTTTCTTAGCCCTGCCGTAGCAATAGACAAAGTTTCAATAATATTGCATACATTAGTTTTTGGTTCAATGTGAAATAAATTAACTTGCTACATTATTGCTCTGGAGATTTCCTTAGCTTGTCCAGGTAGTAGATAAAATAGTTTCTAAAGTCCTTCAAATGTACACTTGCTGGTTTTCTGTTTTTTAATAAAACTGAATGTCATAAGGGAAGGACCTATTTGCCTATACTTGATCTTAATTCTTTTAAATATCTCTATTTGAAAACTGAAAATACACAAATTTAAGTAAAAAAGACTAGGAAATATTAACTGCTGTATTGTTCCTACAAATGAATGGATTTCTTCCATCATGTTTCAATTGTCTACACCACTGAATTTGATTACTAATCACTAAAAGTTAGATCTGGGATGGACTTGGATCCTACTTTACACTAGAGTTTATGTTGTTATTAAGTTCACTTAGACCTTGAAATCCAGCCTTCTTAGTAAAATGTCTATGAACTTCATTATGCAAATATTTTCTCTCCTTCCAAATTAATCTAATTTAGAAAATGAATTCTTAGCCCAATCTTCAGCATAGGGAAATCCAAACTATTTTATTTTTACGTATAGGCACTTACAATAATTTGTCCTTGGGGAGGGATGTCAATTTTTATGCCCCCCTGCTCTTATTCCACATTTCTCCATGACAGAGATCATGACTGGTCCACACTGATTGTGTCTGGTTGAATTATGACCAACTCATCAGCTGGATTACTGACTTAAAGATGGATGAATGCAAATTGAGAGTTTAGAGAAGACATAAACATATTTAGATAATTCTGACATTTGCAGAATCATCTGCAAGCAACAATGATTTTGCTGCAACTTGAATTCAGGAACACTTCACTGAGTAATAATAAGAAAAACACTTATCTGTAAACCAAAGGCTGTATCTGTCATAATTTTCTTCCTGTAGATGTGTAATGCATAAATACTAGGTTTAGCATTTATGTTTCCTCCCTTGCCCTTTTCCAATTTATTCTCTGCGTAGCATCCAAGTTCTATAAATATATACATACATACAAATTATAATTAGAATAAAATACAAAAGCCATACTTTTACCTGTAAAACCTTACATGTTTGGCACCTGACTGTTCTCTGGCTTCATCTCAGGATACTCTCTGCCTTAATAAATTAAGTGACATGAGCTGATTTTCTGGGTTTTGAAAATGCCAAGATTCTCTTACGTTGTTTCTTCTGCCCATAATGCTCTTCTCACTATTCTTAGCATGGCTGGCACTTTCTCATTTTTCAGGTCTCATCTCAAACCTTATCTCGAAGAAACCTTATGTTGTGCCATATTTAAAGTAAGTTCCTTTTTATTTCCTTTGCAGTCACATCTTATAACCATCCATGATTGCAAGAACATGCTCATGGCACGTTTGCAGAGCAAGGCACAGAGTAGATGCTCGGTAAAAATTTAATGAAGAATAGATAATAATTATGACAAGCATAAGCAGAATGAACATTTGTATCTTTTCCTGAGATACAATCATTCCTAATAAACTGTTAGAATAACTTATATAAACAAGAACAGTTTTTGCACATAATTTCCTTCATAATATTTACATTCTCCACACCTATTTCTTTTGAAAAAGATTAAAATGAACTCCAATAGTCTGGTGAAAAATTCTTCTCATAGTCCAGAACTGGGACAAAGTTTGTGTCTTCACATGTCCTATACAATTTTGTATAAGATGATTAGAGCTATAAAATTTAATGTTTCCTTTTGGTAAGACAGCCAAGTAGCTCAGGTATGAACTCTGGTATAAGTTTTCTAGGCTTCCCTCTTTCCTCTGGTCTTTTTTATATTTTGATGATTTGGTACTATAGTTGTCTCTACACCTAACATTCTGGTCACCAATTATAGTGTGTGGAGGTTTTTTGCTTCTTCCCATATCTAGAACAGCACTTTTACAGTCATTGACCTTGTAGAGCTATATATTTGGTCAATCATTTCAAGTCACCTAGTCATTATTATTTTTATTGGAGGTTCAGTCCAAATTACATATTTGGTAATGCAAGAAAAAATAATCTTATAAAATTGTCAGAATAAAGTAATATAGTAGTACTACCTTATAATAGTAATAAGGTCATAAGTAAGTATTTAAGCTAAGAACTTCCATTAGGTGTAACCCAGCATCTACCCAGGCCATCTGACCAGTCTGTTCTGCACCAATCACTATCATTGAGGAAAATGATATATTGGCATTGTACATAACGTTCAACAAAGACGTCTAAACATACAAGGTGAGTGGTTGGCCATTGTGACCCCCTACAGGATTGAGAAAGGAATGTTATCTTCTAAGAAGTTACATGGCTGGTGCCAGAAGAAAAAAATTGATCATTATAATTGAGCAGGTGTTTTTGCCATTGGGAAGATCTGGTTAACACATAATGCAGAAGCACAATGCACACTAGATGGAAGGGAGGAGGGCAAACGGGCAGAGAAAAAAATTTGTTTAAATTTTTCTTGTCCTGTCTTAGAAGATGAATTTTTATTTCATCAGGCCCTATCCCTTCTTCTCTCTTTCTCACATCTATCAGGACCTTGTTCAAACCACAACATAATGTGTTTATATTTTTATTGAAATTTCTTGTAAATAATTTTATTGCAAGAAGATGGAGATTAAATTTAAGTCAAACAGCTTCCCTGGTGGTGCAGTGGTTAAGAGTCCTCCTGCCGATGCAGGGGACCCGTGTTCATGCCCCGGTCCAGGCGGATCCCACATGCCACGGAGCGGCTAGGCCCGAGAGCCATGGCCGCTGAGCCTGCGCGTCCGGAGCCTGTGCTCCGCAACGGGAGAGGCCACAACAGTGAGAGGCCCGCGTACCGCAAAAAAAAAAAAAAAAAAATTTGAGTCAAAAAAAGAATTATTTACTAAAGGCTTCATGTACACAACAGTAATTTAGAACTCTCTCCAAAAACTTCTAAAGTAATAAATAAATCTCTCCAATATACAGGTATAGATTTAAATAGCATATGGAACTATATGGAATTACATTTCTTTGACCATATTGACTGACAAAACCAGTCATTAAGTATGATTATTGGGAATGTTTACCAAAACAGGTACAGTAATGTGACCTTGGGTACTCAAATTGCATGCCTTAAACCTTTAAGGCAGTCTATACATTCTGGTTCCTGGTAACTTAATTGAATATGCATATTATAATGGCAATGTCAAACACTGAAACTTGCAGGCTGACACCAAAAATAGATCTTATTTTTACTGAAATATTCAAGAACTTTTGACATGGGAATGGATAAGAAGGCATGGTCAGGGCAATAAACCACAGCTTAGAATGCTGAAGGGCAATCAAGGCAATAGTGTGGTAAGAGCTGATGCACTACAAACATTGTGAGTTATTGTCACACTGTAAGAGTGAATGTTCTATAATGCTGTGGACTTGTATCATGTCATATTGGGTCTTTTAATCCCTTCAAGTTTACAATAGCAATTGTAATATTTCAAAGTGTGAAATGAACACAGAAGTGTTGAGAACCTATTATAACTTTCTTATAAAAAGAAAAAAGCCACGGTCTGGGTATTTCTCTGAAGTACAAGTGAATTTTATTTCAAACCTTTGTGCAGTCAAAGCCAGACATTAATCCCTTTATGCCTCATTGTCTCCAGAGAATTCCTTTTGCCAAACTCCATCCAGCATGTGTCAAAGGAAACACCCAAGAGTAACATCACTTTTTTTTTTTTTCCTGGAGATTTTAAAGCACATCAGAGACATCATATCATTCACCAATAAATACTCGAGTATATATGTCTAACAGATGTGGATTAAAAAGAAAAATATAATCACAATATAGTTATCCCTCCATATCCATGGGGGATTGGTTCCAGGACCCCTGTGGATACCAAAATACCCAGATGCTCAAGTCCCTTATATAAAATGGTGTAATACTTGCATAAATTTACACACATCCTCCTGTATACTTTAAATTATCTCTAGATTACTTATAATACCTAATAAAGTGTAAATTCTATATAAATAGGGGCTGGCACATGGCAAATTCAAGTTTTGCTTTTTGGAAATTTCTGGAATTTTTGTTTTTACTATTTCCAGTTCAAGATTTGTTGAACTCATGGATGTGGAACCAGGTGATACCCATCCTGGCAGGTGTGACGTGATATATCATTGTGGTTTTCATTTGCATTTCTCTGATGATTAGCAATGTTGAGGATTTTTCTTTTTTTTTTTTTTTTTTTTTTGTGGTACGCGGGCCTCTCACCATTGTGGCCTCTCCTGTTGCGGAGCACAGGCTCAGCGGCCATGGCTCACAGACCCAGCCGCTCCGCAGCATGTGGGATCTTCCCGGACCGGGACACGAACCCGCGTCCCCTGCATCGGCAGGCGGATTCTCAATCACTGTGCCACCAGGGAAGCCCGAGGATTTTTCAATGTGCCCATTAGTCATCTGTACTTGTTCTTTGGAAAAATGTCTATTCATGTTTTCTGAATCAGGTGTTTGTTTTTTTGACATTAAGTTGTTATGAGCTGTTTATATATTTTGGATATTAACCCCATTGTCAGTCATATCATTTGCAAATATTTTCTCCCATTCAGTATGTTTCCTTTGCTGTGCAAAAACTTTTCAGTTTAATTAGGTCCAATTTGTTTATTTTTGGGTTTTGTTTTGTTTTTTGCTTTAGGAGACAGATTCAGAAAAAACTGCTATAATTTACATCAAAAAGTGTTCTGCCTATGTTTTATTCTAGAATTTTTATGGTTTCTCGTCTTACATTCAGATTTTTCATCTATTTTGAATTTATTTTTGTATATAGTGTTAGAAAATGTTCTAATTTCATTCATATGTTGATTTTTAGTTTTCCCATCACCACTTATTAAAGAGACTGTCTTTTCTCCATTTCTTTTCTTGCCTCCACTGTCATAGATTAATTGACCATAAGTGTGTGGGTTTATTTCTGGGTCCTCTATTCTGTTCCATTGATCTATATGTCTGTTATTGTGCCATTACCACACTGTCTTGATTAATGTAGCTTTGTAGTATAGCCTGAAGTCAGGGAGCATAATAACTCCAGCTCTGTTCTTCTTTATCCAGGTTGTTTTGGGTATTTGGGGTCATTGTGTTTCCATACAATATTTAAAATTATTTCTTCCACTTCTGTGGAAAATGTCATTGGTATTTTGATAAGAATTGCATTAAATATGTAGATTGCCTTGGGTAGTATGATCATTTTAACAATATTAATTCTTTCAATCCATGAACATAGTGTGTCATTTCATCTGTTTTTCTTGTCTTCAATTTCTTTCATCAGTGTCTTATACTTCTTTGAGCACAGGTCTTTTACCTCCTTAGGTAGGTTTATTCCTAGTTATTTTATTCTGTTTGATACAATTGTGAATGGAATTGTTTCCTTAGTTTCTCTTTCTTATGGTTCATTCTTAGTATATAGCAATGCAACAGATTTCTGTGTATTAATTTTGTGTCCTGCAACTTTACTGAATTCATTGATAAGCTCTAGAATTTTTTGGTGGCATCTTTAAGATTTTCTCTGTATAGTATCATGTCATCTACAGTGACAGTTTTCCTCTTTTCCAATTTGGATTCCTTTTATTTCTTTTTCTTCTCTGATTGACATGGCTAGGACTTCCAAAACTATGTTGAATAAAAGTGGCAAGAGTGGATATCCTTGTCTTGTTCCTGATCTTAGAGGAAATGCTTTCACGTTTTCACCATTGAGAATGATGTTAGCTGTGGGTTCGTCATATATGGCCTTTATTATGTTGAGGTAGGTTCCCTCTATGCCCATTTTCTGGAGAGATTTTAATAATAAATCGGTGTTGAATTTTGTCAAAATCTTTTTTTGCTTGTATTGAGATGATCATATGGTTTTTTTTGTTTTGTTTTGTTTTGTTTGTGGTATGCGGGCCTCCCTCTGCTGTGGCCTCTCCCGTTGCAGAGCACAGGCTCCGGACGCGCAGGCTCAGCGGCCATGGCTCACGGGCCCAGCCGCTCCGCGGCATGTGGGATCCTCCCAGACTGGGACGCGAACCCGGTTCCCCTGCATCGGCAGGCAGACGTGCAACCACTGCGCCACCAGGGAAGCCCGATCATATGGTTTTTATACTTCAATTTGTTGATGTGTTTTTATTCTTCAAATTGTTGATCAGTCAATGTGCAAATCACATTGATTGATTTACAGATATTGAAAAATCCTTGCATCCCATCCCTGGGATAAATCCCTTTAATCATGGAGTTTGATCCTTTTAATGTATTGTTGGATTTGGTTTGCTAATATTTTGTTGAGGATTTTTGCATCTATGTTCACCGGTGATATTGGCCTGTAATTTTCTCCTTTTGTCTGGTTTTGGTATCAGGGTGATGCTGAACTCGTAGAATGAATTCGGAAGTGATCCTTCCTCTGCAATTTTTTGGAATGCTTTGAGGACAAATGTTTGTCTTCTAAATATTTGGTAGAATTTACCTCTGAAGGCATCTGGTCATGTACTTTTGTTTGTTAGGAGTTTTAAATATTACTATTCAATTTTATTAGTGATAATTGGTCTGATTGTATTTTCTATTTCTTTCTGGTTCAGTCTTGTCAGGTTGTACATTTCTAGAAATTTGTCAATTTCTTCTTGTCCATTTTATTGACATATAATTGTTCATAGTAGTATCTTATGTTCCTTTGTATTTCTGTGGTGTCAGCTGAAACTTCTTTTTCAATTCTGATTTTATTGATTTGGTCCTCTCTCTCCCTTTTTTGCTTGATGAGTCTGGCTAAAGGTTTTTTTAAATTTATTTACTTTTCCAAAGAACCAGCTCTTCATTTCATTGATCATTTATATTATTTTTTAATTCTTTATTTCATTTTTTCTGCTCTGATCTTTATGATTTCTTTTCTTCTGATAACTGTGGGTTTGTTTGTTCTTTATCTAGTTCCTTTAGGTATGTATTTAGGTTGTTTGAGATTTTTCTTGTTTCCTGAAGTAAACTTGTATTGCTATAAACTTTCTTTTTAAAACTGCTTTTACTGCATTCCATAGATTTTGGATTGTTGTGTTTTTATTTTCATTTGTCTGCAGGTTTTTTTTTTTCTTTGATTTCTTCAGTGATCCACTGGTTGTTTAGTAGCATATTGTTTAGCCTCCACCTGTTTGTGTTTTTTGCAGTTTTTTACTTGCAGTTGATTTCTAGTGTCATAACATTGTGGTCAGAAAATATGCTTGATATGATTTCAATTTTCTTAAATTTACCAGGACTATTTTTTATGACCTAGCATGTGATGTATCCTGAAGAATGTCCCACGTGCACTTGAAAATAATGTGTATTCTGCTGCTTTTGGATGGAATCTATTAAGTCCATCCAGTTGACTGTGTCATTTAAAGCCAATCTTTCCATATTGATTTCATGCCTGGATGATCTATCCATTGATGTAAGGTGTTAAAGTCCCCTACTACTGTATTACTGTCTATTTCTCCCTTTATGTCTGTTAATATTTTCTTTATGTATTTAGGTGCTTCTGTGCTGGGTGTATATACATTTACAATTGTTATATCTTCATAGATTGGTCTTTATTTAACTTTCTTCTTTGTCTCTTGTAACAGTCTTTGTTTTAAATTCTATTTTGTCTGATATAAGTATTACTACTCTGCCTTTCTTTTTTTAATTTAATTTAATTTATTTAGTTTTATATAGCAGGTTCTTATTAGTTATCTATTTTATACATATTAGTGTATATATGTCAATCCCAATCTCCCAGTTCATCCCACCACATGCCCTGCAATTTCCCCACTTGGTGTCCATACATTTGTTCTCTACATCTCTGTCTCTATTTTACTCTGCCTTTCTTTTGGTTTCCATTTGCATGAAATATCTTTTTCCATCCCCTCACTGTGTCTTTAGATATGAAGTGAGTTTCTCATAGGCAGCATATATACAGGTCTTCTTTTTGTGTCCATTCACTCACTCTGTGTCTTTTTACTGGAGCATTTTGTCCATTTACATTTAAGGTAATTATTGATATGTATATTCTTATCAACATTTTGTTAATTGTTTTGGTTTTTTTTTTTTTTGGTAGCTCTTTTATTTCCCTTTCTTCTTCTTTTGTTCTCTTGTAATTTGATGACTATCTTTAGTGTTAGGTATGGATTTCTTTTTCTCTTGTGTGTGTGTATCTATTATAGATTTTTGATTTGTGGTTACCATAAAGGTTATATATAGGAATCCTTATACATACATGATTGTTTTAAATTGCTGATCTTTTCATTTAAAATGAATTTTAATGACCGTGCATTTGTACTCCCCTCCTCACAATTACTGTTTTTGACATTGTATTTTACATCTATTTATTTCATATATCTCTCAAATGTTTACTGTGGATACATATGATTTTACTAATTTTGTCTTTTAACCTTCCTACTAGCTCTGTGTGTGGATGATTTACTACCTTTACTGTATATTTGCCTTTACCAATGAGCTTTTTCCTTTCATAATTTTTATGTTTCTAGTTGTGGCCTTTTCTTCTTAACTTAGAGAAGTCCCTTTGACTTTTTTGTAAAGCTGGTTTGGTGGTGCTGAAATATTTTCACTTTTGCTTCTCTGTAAAATTTTGATCTCTCCTTCTCATCTGAATGAGAGACTTGCTGTGAGAGTATCTTTGGGTTTAGGTTTTTCCCTTTCATCATTTTAAATATATCATGGCATTCCCTTCTGGCCCACAGAGTTTCTGCTGAAAAGTCAGCTGATAGCCTTTATGAGAGTTCCCTTGTATGTAAAAATTATTGCTCTTCCCTTGCTGCTTTAAATATTCTCTCTTTATCTTTAATTTTTGCCATTTTAATTACAGTGTTTCTTAGTGTGTTCCTCTCTGGGTTAATCCTATTTTGGAATCTGTATGCTTCCTAGACTTGGAAGCCTGTTTCCTTTCCCAAGTTAGGGAAGTTTTCAGCTATTATTTCTTCTAAGCACGTTTCTCTCTCTTTTCCCCTTCTGGGACCCCTATAATGTGAATGTTAGTGCACTTGATGTTGTCCCAGAGGTTTCTCAAACTGTCCTCATTTCTTTTCATTCTTTTTTTCTGTTCAGCATCAGTGATTTCCACTATTCTGTCTTCCAGCTGGCTGAGCCATTCCTCTATATCATTTAGTATACTGTTGATTCCTTCTAGTTATTTTTCATTTTAGTTATGGTATTCTTCATCTCTGTTTGGTTTTTCTTTGTATTTTCTTACTCTTTGTTTAAAAATTCTAATTTCTCACTCTGTGCATCCATCCTTCTCTCCAGTTCTTTGGTCATCTTTACAATCATTACCCTAAACTTTTTCTTGGGTAGATTGCCTATTTCCACTTTACTTCATTCTTCTTCTGGGGTTTTATCTTATTCCTTCATTTGGAACATGTTCCTCCATCACCTTATTTTGCCTAACTTCCTTTTTTTATTTCTATGTATCTGGTAGGTTGGTTACATTTCCCGACCATAGAGAGGTGGCTTTCTGTAGGAGATGTCCTAGGCATCTCAGCAGCACACTCCCCTCTTGACATCAGAGCTATATGCTCTCGGGGTTCCTCTTATATGGGCTGCATGAATTCTTATTTTCTGGTAGGCTGACTACTCTGGCCATTCTGGTAGGCTTGGTTGGCCCTGGTCCAGTTGTTTGCCTGGCCTTGCGTTGTGTGGAGGTTGCCAGCCATTGTGTGGTGGGGCTGGGTCATGATGCAGCTGGCTATAGCACCCTGGGTGGCCCTGGGGTTAGTGCTGGCTCACTGGTGGGCAGAGTTGGGGTACAGGAGACCCCAGGGCTGGTGCCTGCCCACTGGTTGGTGAAGCTAGATCCTGAAGCTAGTACCACCTTACTGACTTGCAGAGCCACATCTTGGGGTCTGGCTGCAGGGGTTCCAGAGGTGGTGTCAGGCTGCTCATTGGTGGGACTGGTTCCTGACACAGCTCACTGCAGAGCCTACAGTGTTTTGAAGCTTGTGTTGGCCTGCTAGAGAGTGGGGCCAGGGCCCAGCCAGTCCCAAGGTAGGGGCTAGCCTGCTGGTAGGTGGGCTGTGTCCACAGGTTTCAGATTTGTGGCTGTCCTGTGGTCTGTGTCTGTCCACTAATGGGTGAGGCTGGTCCTGAGGTTAAAGCAGGCAGGACCAGGAATTCTGGGGCTGATGACTGCCCACTGGTGGGTGGAGCTGGGCCCCAGGTCTCTGAAGGCAAGACCCTGGGGCCCTCTGGTATAGTGCATACACACTGGTGTGTGGGGCCAAGTCCTAGGCCCTCTGGTGGGCTGGGCCATGTCCAGGGGTGATTTGGGCTCAGGGGATCTTAAGGCAGTCTGCCTGATGGTGGGTGGGGCTATGTCCCAACTCAGTTAATTGCTTAGCCTGAGACATCTCAGTGCTGGTGCCTACAAGCTGTTGGGCAAGTATGGGGTTAAGTTCTGAGGCTAATAAGCTAGATAAAGTATTCTAAAATGGAGATTGCCAGAACCAGTGTCCATGTGGTAAAACAAGCTCTCAAAAATGGCTGCTAGGCTTCCCTGGTGGCACAGTGGTTGAGAGTCCGCCTGCCGATACGGGGGATGCGGGTTCGTGCCCCGGTCCGGGAAGATCCCACATGCCGCGGAGCAGCTGGGCCTGTGAGCCATGGCCACTGAGCCTGCACGTCCGGAGCCTGTGCTGTGCAACGGGAGAGGCCACAACAGTGAGAGGCCCGCATACTGAAAAAAAAGAAAAAAAATGGCTGCTGTCTGTGTCTATGTTCCCAGAGTGAGCTCCAGTTGCCTCTTGCCTCTCCAGGAGACACTCCAGATCAGCAGATAGGTCTGACTCTGATTCCTTTCAAATTACTACTCCTGCCCTGGGTCCTGGAGCATGTGAGATTTTGTATGTGCCCTTTAAGTGTGGAGTCTCTATTTCCCCCAGTCCTCTGAGACTCCTGAAAGTAAGCACCACTGGCCTTCAAAGCCATCTTCCAGGTACAAGACTTCCAAACAGGGAAGCCTGATATGAGGTTCAGACCCCTCACTCCTTTGGGAGAACCTCTGCAATTCTCCCATTTGTGGTCACCCTCCTAGGGGTATGAAACTTAACTATATTATGACTCCTCCCCGCCTACCAGTCTCCTTGTGGTTCTTTCTCTATATCTTTAGTTGTAGAAGATCTTTTCTGGTAGGTTTGGCTTTTTCATCAATAATTGTTCTGTAAATAGCTGTAAATTCGGTGTGTAGTGGAAGGAGGTGAGGTCAGGATCTTTCTACACTGCCATCTTGACCTCTCCCTCAAATACTTGATTCTTTCCCTTTATCAGTTTCTAGAAAAACCAACTGGTATCTAACAATTATCCTAAAGTTGCATAAGAGATTTTTTTAAGTATCATTATAAACCCATATATTATATTTTATATATATTTCAGTGCATTTTAATAATTATTGTTTTGATGCTCAAACTGATCTATCTTTGGCTAATGTAAGCCCTTTCAACCTGGCTTCTGTGCCTTTTTGACATGATCTCAAGAGTTTTGGAAAGCTTCCTTGTTTTCAGAAATGACAAGATAGCTCAGATCCATCTTTTACATTTAGTACCCAGTTGAAGAATCTGCCATTTCTCTAAGGAGACCTTGTTCATTTTAGTAGGAAATGTTTGAAGATGAAAATCTGTGCACAAGGTATATTTTTTTCTACTAGTTGTTATTGCTTCAAGAAAACTGAGTGGACAAAACTAGAAAATATGCATGCTTTTAGAATGAAGAAACTAAATTCTGAGTTCATACTGATCCTTCCAATTAAAAATGAAAAAATAAAGAGTTTTTCCCTAACTTATTTCATTTCATATTTATATTGCATACCTTTTAACATTTTATCTCTTAAATTTGCTATGAGATATATGTTTTTCTGTGGAAAAATAATAATGATAGAGAGTAAATACTGTTTAAATTTGGAGCATTTGATTTGTTGGTATTATGGATAATTCTGTTGTGATCTACCCCTTCCCTACAGATGACTTACTCATCTTAATAAATGATACTAAAACCCTAATATCTACCTTTGATTCCTTTCTCTCTCTTACTCTGTATCTAAACTATTAGCAAGTCCTACAAGCTTTACTCCCAAAACGTATTCTAAATCTATTTACTTCTTCCATTTTTAATACTACTACTACTACTGCTACTACCACTAGCTGCCAATCATTAGTTAGCTTTTGCTGCATAGCAAACCACCCAAAAACTTAGTATCTTAAAACACCAATAATTTATTACTTTTCACAATTATGTGGGTTACATGGGCGGTTCTTCTAGTGTGGACTGGTCTGGCTAGGACTGAATGATTTAGAATTATCTTGCTTACACATCTGAGGCCTTACATGGGATTGCTGGGATGACTGGAACACCTGTCCTGTGTTCATTCATCATTTTCAAGCATGCCAGTCTGGGGCTTGTTCATATGATAGTGGAAGAACATCCAGAATCAAGATGGCAAAAGCTCCAACAGACTTTTTTTTTTTTTTTTTTTTTTTTCCTCTCCCGTTGCGGAGCACAGGCTCCGGACGCGCAGGCTCAGCGGCCATGGCTCACGGGCCCAGCCGCTCCGCGGCATGTGGGATCCTCCCAGACCAGGGCGCGAACCCAGTTCCCCTGCATCGGCAGGCGGACGCGCAACCGCTGCGCCACCAGGGAAGCCCCAGACTAGTTCTTTTTTCAAGCCTCTGCTTGTAACACCAAAGCTAGTCATCAGGTCATACCCAGATTCAAGGTCAGAAGAAATAGACTACACTATTTGTTGGGAGGAAAGGTAAAGCCTTGTGGCAAAGGTTGTGCAAAAAGGGATGGGAGGAATTTTTCAGTCTACCACATCACATGAGGCTAAACCACTACTATTTCTTATGTGGGTACTTGCAATAATACCTTATTCCACTTTTGCCTTTATGCAAACAATTGTCTGTGTATGAATTAGTCTGCTATTTTTTAAATATAAATCAAAATCATTTCTTTTTCTAAACACTGTCAAAGATTTCTTATCATATTTACTTGCTCTTTGTGCCTTATGTGATCAGTCTCTTGCCTTCCTCTTTGACATAATCTCTGCCACTCTTCCCTTAGTGCATTGGTCTTTCTCTTCCAAACTTAGGACACTTGCTCTCCCTGTTTCTTCTCTGTAGAATGTTACTCACCTTTATCTTCACATAGCTGGTTTTTCTTGTTATTCAGGTTTCAGAGAGAACTTCCTATGTGGCATAAATATCAGTAGTACACACCTCTCTTTGCTAGATACTTGGAAGATTATACTTCCAGACTCGACTGGAACAACTTAAGGACGTTTGACCAGTTCTGGTCCGCAGACCATGAGCAAAAGTAAAATGTGTCATTTCTAGGTTGAGTCCGTGAGAAGTGTTCTAATCTCTCTTCTCAGGGTTCTAATCTCCCTTCTTCCCTTTCTGTCACAATTGAAGAGTCTCATGTTGAGATGGCAAAGCACAAGGTTAAAGTAGCTTTTGTTACTAAGGCAATACATGAAGGATTGCTGTCCTGGAGAGTTTATAAAACCCAGGGTGGACTTTGGATGAGTGAGAAATAAACTTGTGTTGCTATAGTACACTACAATTTTGGAGTTAATTTGTTATTATAGTATCCTCTCCTGTCCTGACTGACACACTAAGAAAAGTTTTAAGTAGCTGCTTCATAATGTTCTCAATCTCTGTACTAACAATCTGTTTCACTTTCCACATAACTCCTAATAATATTCACTTATATCTTGTTATACTCCCACTTATCTAGAATGTAAACTCTGTATAAGGAATCTTATCTGCTTATGAATCATTGTATTTCCAGGGCTTAGAATAGCAGCTATTCAGTAAATATCTATAGAAGGAATCAGTATGGTTTCTATTACATAGCACTCTCTGGTATACGAGATTGGATTACACAGCTGTGCATGACAAGAAACAAAATAGAACAGGTGAATTCTCACCGAAATATATTGTGGGAAATTTATAGGAATTAAATTATATTTTTTGATACTTCATAATTATAGAAGTGTGTAAAGACAACAAGTAAAATGCTCGTTTTATTATTAGAACCAAGTGGACACATAGGCACAATGCAAAACTCTTCAGCCTTGGAGAGAGTAGAGAGATGCTAGGAATCTGGCAGAGTTCCAGAGGGACAAGAAAAGGAAAGCAGAGAAAATAAATATGCTAGCAATATATCCCTGATACTCACTTACTTCTTTTCTTTTCTGAGACAGCCATACCCTAATTGACCATACACTTATTATTAAGTCCACTGAATTAACTCAGAATAAAGAGAATAGAGAAGACAGGAGAACATTGCCTCCTTAACTGACCTCTATTTCCATCCATAGAGAAGAAACTATTTCACACATGCCACCAGGACAAGTCTGGTAAACAGTGTAAGAGCATCTTACATCTCATTCTCATTGTTCCTAAAGCATGTAGCTCTCTCATGAGCCTCATAAGAAATAGTGGCTAATGCTTTGTGAAGATTCTGGCATCATTAAGAGCTCAATCTCTAATATAGTTGAATATGATTCTAACCTGCATGGAAAGACCAGTCCGTTAATGACTGAAACCCTCATAGCAAGCTCATTTTCTTTGTCAAAAGACTCCTGAGCTCATGTGAATTAAGGAGTATGGGTGGACAACTCTTTCAACGTCCATGAATAATCTGTAGCAGCAAAGAAATTTCCTGAGCATTCTCTGACAGAAGAGCTATTGCCTAGGGCAATAAATATACTCTTGGAAGGGGAGGTTCAGTGTTGCCTAAGTCACATACTAATTAACGAAATTACCTAACTGAGCCAAAATGTGTTTGGAGATCAAGGCAGACAACAGGCAGAAGAGGAAAAATTGGTTAGTAAAGAGCAGAATCCAAAACCCAAAGAGACACAGACAGATAGATAAAGAAAGTGTGGGAATGAGAAGTACTAAAGTAGCAAGGTCCTCTAATTGAGATGGTGCTATGTGCAAGTTACCAAGAAAGAAATCCAGTGCTAGGAAAATAAAGCATGTTTTCTCAAAATTGGAAAAGAAGGTGAGTCCATTTCAGGAACAAGGTGAAAGTTCAGCTATCAGAGTCTAATTCAGCACAAGACTCACAACAAAGATGTAGAAAGTTGAATGGGAGCTGCTTAATCATTGGTGCCTGGTAGAACTTACCCTAAAGACTGTGCAAGGCTGGCGCTAAAGGTAGGCATCAAGTAGCTCCAGGCCTGAGAAAAGTAGATAGAGGTTAGGAACATGGCAGAGTCTTAGACAAAAAAAAAAAAGAAAGCACGGAATGCAATAAGAATGGCAACAAAGCTCTTTCCATGTGACTAGGGTTTTCACAGGAAACCCCAAATATCAAGTATATCATTTGATTCTTACAACCACACTATGACTTAGGTGGTGTCCCTATGTCACAACTAAGTGGAATGTCTCTCCATTCCTTTTTCCCATACAGTAACAAATTTGGCATTTCTTCACCCTCAAGTTTGGATTTCTACACGTAAGTGAAAGTGAAATTGGCTTTTGATAATTCTGGAAAAATGTTAGATGTCCACATAGTTTTAGCTGGATTAGTTACCAACCAGCTTAACAATAGGATTAAAATGAAGAAAAACTATTTCCAAACAAATTTTGAAAATACAATCATAGAATATTGTCTATGGAACACAATAAAATTATTACAAGTGTAGCTGAAAAATTTTATTTTCTTATAATCTACTTTGTAGAATAATGGCAAGTGCCACATTTAGAGCACAGTAGAACATTTTGTTGCCCTGTATTTCTTCATCTTCTCAACCCCCAAAGCTTAAAATATTTCTTTATGACAAAACTCAGTTATGATAATGCCTCTATCTAATTTAGATATCCTTTCAAATTACTATTATGAAATAGTTATTTCCTATATACTTAGGAATGTTATTTTCATCTCTGTTTTCTCAATTTCTAAGTTGAAATATAGTAAGCAGTGTGGAAGTCACTTTACGAAACTGCCATAAGATTGACCTGCAGTGTTGAGGAAAGGTAGAATAATAACGCTGACTGAAAAATAGATATTTATACATTATACATATTTCTCATCCCATCCTGAAACAAACCTATGAAGCACATATTTTTATTAGTCCTATTTTACAAGTGAGAAAACTGGGGCTTAAAGCGAGGTTAAATAAGCTATAGAATGACTATAATTTTAAAAAAGACAGACAATAACAAGTGCTGACAATTATGTAAAGAAACATTGCTGGTGGGAATGTAGAATGGTGGCTGTGGGTTTTCAAAATCTTTCTGGTCTCATGTCTTAAACAATAGTCTGGTCATACTGCAGTAACTTCGCATGTAGTATGCAAAGATTGCATGCTACTTTCTAGGTAGCTCTTACCCTGTAAATTGACACAACTCCCTCATTTCATTCACATCTCTCCTCGAATATCATCTTAACAGAGAGGTCTTTCCCAAACATCTTGTCTAAAAGATATGCTCTCTAAACTTTCACCCTGATTTATTTTTTAATAGCACTTATCACCACCTGACATATTTATTTGCTTATTGTCCTCTTCATGGACTACTCCTAAACAAGTGGAACTACATCAAACTAAAAATCTTGTGCACAGCAAGGAAACAATACCTAAAATATATAAGGGAAATACATACCTCAATAGCAAATAATAATAATAATAATAACCCAACTGAAAATAGGATAGGGACCTTAAAAGACAATTCTTAGGGCTTCCCTGGTGGCACAGTGGTTGAGAGTCCGCCTGCCGATGCAGGGGACACGGGTTCATGCCCCCGTCCGGGAAGATCCCACATGCCGCGGAGTGGCTGGGCCCTTGAACCATGGCCGCTGAGCCTGCGCGTCCGGAGCCTGTGCTTCGCAATGGGAGAGGCCACAACAGTGAGAGGCCCGCGTACCGAAAAAAAAAAAAAAAAAAAAAGTTACATATAAACACAATGGGATATTATTCAGCCTTAAAAAAGAATGAAATCCTGCCATTTGTGATCACACGGGTGAACCTGGAGGACATTATGCTAAGGGAAATAAACCAGACACAGAAAGACAAATACTTTATAATCTTGCTTTTATGTGGAATCTAAAATAGTCAAACCCATAGAAACAGAGTAGAACGTTAGTTGCTAGGACTTGAAAGGAGGGGAAAATGGGAAAGTGATGGTCAAATGGGAGGGGAAAATGGGAAGGTGATGGTCAAATTTACAGCTGTGCGAGATAAATAAGTTCTGAAGATCTACTATACAACATTGTACTTCTAGCTAACAATAATGTATTGTAAACTTAAAATTTACTAAGAAGGTAGTTCTTATGTTAAGTGTTCTTACTACACATACACACAAATGATGATAATAAAGGGGGCAGGAGGAAATGTTGGGAGGTGATGGATATATTTATTTCCTTAATGGTGGTGATGGTTTCATAAGTGTACACTTTTCTCCAAATTCACCAAGTTGTATACATTAAATACGCACATCTTTTTTTTTTCAGCTTTATTTGGGTATAATTGACTGGCCTGCAAAGTTTCTGCTGAAAAGTCTGTTCATAATCTTATGGGGGTTCCCTTATACAAATAAAGTTGCTTTTCTTTTGCTGATTTTAAGATTCTCTTTTTGTCTTTAACTTTAACAATTTAATTAGAATGTCTGGGTAGAGCCTCTTTCGTTCATCTTTTTTGGAAATTTCTGAGCTTCCTGGATCTGGATGTCTGTTTCTTTCCCCATGTTTAGGATAGTTTTCAGCCATTATTTCTTTTTTTTTTTTTTTTTTTTTTTGCGTTATGCGGGCCTCCCACTGTTGTGGCCTCTCCCGTTGCGGAGCACAGGCTCCAGACGCACAGGCTCAGCGGCCATGGCTCACGGGCCCAGCTGCTCTGCGGCATGTGGGATCTTCCCGGACCGGGGCACGAACCCGCGTCCCCTACATCAGCAGGCGGACTCTTAACCACTGCGCCACCAGGGAAGCCCCCAACCATTATTTCTTTAAATAAACTGCCCCTTTCTTTCTCTCTATTCTCCTTCTAGGACGCCTAAAATGTGTATATATATATTTGTCCTCTTGCTGTTATCCCATAAGTTCCTTAAGCACTCTTCACTCTTTTTTCACCCTTTATTTTCTTTTTGCTTCTCTCATTGAATGAATTCCACTGCACTGTCCTTGAGTTTGCTGATCTTCTCCTTCACTTGATCTAGTCTGCTATTGAACCCTTCTATTGAATTTTTTACTTCAATTACTGTATTCTTCAGCTTTGTGACTTTTGTTTGATACTTTCTCATATTTTCTCTTTGTTGAAATTCTCACTTTGTTCACATATTGTTCTTCTGACATCTATGAGCATCTTTATGACCATTATTTTGAATTCCCTATCAGTTAAATCACGTATCTCCATTTCATTAAGATCTATTTCTAGAAATTTTCTTGTCCTTTTGTTTGGAACATATTCCTATTTCTTCATTTTCCTTGATTTTTGTGCTAGTTTTTGCACATTAGATAAAATAGCCATCTTTCACAGTTTTGACAGAGTAGTCTTTTGGAGGAGTTTGGACTTGCCAACCAGCTGAGCCCAACTCCTGTCCAGGCTGACTTCTTTGTTCTTAGTATCTCTCGATAGTTTAAGGTGTGCCAAGATATGTCCATGTCCCAACAGGTAGGATTGCAGTCAGCACCTAGATGCAGACTGATTAGAAACCAGACTCTCTGGAAGTAACTGGGAAAGTATGTAGTTAAGCCTTTTCCAGGGAGAAACTGAGAGATTGGTGGTTTTGCCTGCTTCTTCTATGCTGAGCCCAGGTATATAGCTGTCGGGGACTGGTGGCGGTGCGGGGTGGGGGGTCGCTCCCATACCTTTTTAGAACTGCTTATTCGTTTGCTATAGTCCTGTGAGACTCATGAATGTAAGCTCTATTGGCTTTCAGAGCCAACTGATCTGGAAACCTGTCCCTTGAGTGGTAGCCACAGATGCTGGGGTGCCAGATGTGTGTACTAGCTCCTTCTAGAGAGATACTAGAAACTTGGCCTTATTGTTGGAGACAGCCAGAAGGAGAATGCAGAGGAAGTGTCTGCCAGCTTCTCTGGTCTCCAGGGAGGTCACAGCCAGGTCCTAGACACATGCTAAATTTAGAAGTCAGACTCTCAGACCGCAGCTTATACAGTATGCAGTTAAACCCCTTTCAGGGAAAGCCTGGGAGATGGGCTGCTTCCTCTGCACTGAGTCTTCGGGGAATAACCATGTTGACTGCTAGTGTGCCCATCATTGCTTCTTTGTTTGCTATAGACTGTGGGTCTTGTGGATGCACACCCCATTTGCTTTCAGAGTTCAGTGTTTTGGAGGCTCAGCCTCAAGGTCAGAGTCTTGAAAGTTGGGCACCACATGTGTGGTCCAAACCCTCTGCTCCTCAAGGAGAATCTTGGAGTTGGGGGTTCCCCCCAGATTGTATGGCTCTGTACTGAGTGGGGTCTATGGCAAGAGTGTATCTCAGCCTTTCCTATTCATTTCACTGTGAATATTTTCTTGTTTATCCAATGTGTAGGAATCACTCCGCTAGTTTTTGGATTTCTTTCAAAAGGAATTGCTCCCTCTGTAGCTGTGCATTTGGTACATCCAAATGGAGAAAGGAAATTAGGAGCCTCCTATGTCACCATCTTAATTCCATGTACAGCTTTTTACTTGACAATCATCTCTCAATAAAGTGATATTTTTCTAAAGTATATATAGGACTATGAAGTATATAAAGACAGATGAGGAAAGGAGTGTGACCGGTATAGGTGGGATGAATTACAGGTGGGAGAGAACTATTAGAATAGTGAGGAATATTGATTGAGTTTTAAAGGTGTTCTGACAAAATTATAATTCTAGATTTTGAGTATTAATAATCAACTTTCTTTCCTCTCATTAATTTTATGGTAGGACCATTTGTCTTTTAAAGCCATTAAAATTATCTCGTTGGCATATAGGAAACTTTTTTATTATATAAGGGAAAGACTGGGGGAGAAAATGAGAGATGAGGCAGTGGTGGAGGATTCATATGTTTAGCTCATTTCAAGGCCACCATCAAAAATGAGAGACATAGGTAGACTCATTTTGCATTCTTCCCCTATTCAATTCTCAAGCTTGAATGTTACAAACAATTAATGCGTCCTAGAGAATGATGCTAAATTTCCATAAGTAATGCAGAATCAGTTCCCTAGGATCAGACTCTGAGATGGATATTAACAAAGAGTAGGTTTATTAGGGAATACTCTTGGAATCCAAAACTGTGGAAGAGAAGGAAGGAATCAAGACTGGATAGAGGGAGAAGTCAAGCCATTATGTGTCTTCAATGGAAGGCTCAGTCAACCTTTTAGGGCTTTTTTGTTTTTTTTTTTTTTTTGAAGTAGTAATTAGTAAAAATTTATTGTGCACACACCAAAAGACAGTTTGCAAACCAGGAGTGGTGGAACCAAAACATGGAGTGAGGCTCAGAGGTATATTGTTAAAAAGCAGCAGTGACTATTTTTCAGCAATTGGTTACAATATTAGAATTTTCTTTTTTTTTTAATTTTTTTAACATCTTTATTGGAGTATAACTGTTTTACAATAGTGTGTTAGTTTCGCCTTTACAAGAAACTGAATCAGTTATACATAGACATATGTTCTCATATCTCTTCCCTCTTGCGTCTCCCTCCCTCCCACCCTCCCTATCCCACCCCTCTCGGTGGTCACAAAGCACAGAGGTGATCTCCCTGTGCTATGCGGCAGCTTCCCACTAGCTATCTAATTTACATTTGGTAGTGTATATATGTCCCTGCCACTCTCTCACTACGTCACAGCTTACCCTTCCCCCCCACCATGTCCACAAGTCCATGCTCTAGTAGGTCCGTGTTCTATTCCCGTCCTACCACTAATCACTTCATGACATTTTTTTTCCTTAGATTCCATATATATGTGTTAGCATA
>NC_041219.1:97707299-97707778 GCF_002837175.3 Physeter macrocephalus
ATTGATTTGAGTCTTCTCCCTTTTTTTCTTGATGAGTCTGGCTAATGGTTTATCAATTTTATCTTCTCAAAGAACCAGCTTTTAGTTTTATTGATCTTTGCTATCGTTTCCTTCATTTCTTTTTCATTTATTTCTGATCTGATCTTTATGATTTCTTTCCTTCTGCTAAATTTGGGGTTTTTTGTTCTTCTTTCTCTAATTGCTTTAGGTACAAAGCTAGGTTGTTTATTCGAGATGTTTCCTGTTTCTTAAGGTAGGATTGAATTGCGATAATCTTCCCTCTTAGAACTGCTTTTGCTGTATCCCATAGGTTTTGTGTCGTCGTGTCTCCATTGTCATTTGTTTCTAAGTATTTTTTGATTTCCTCTTTGATTTCTTCAGTGATCACTTCGTTATTAAGTAGTGTATTGTTTAGCCTCCATGTGTTTGTATTTTTTACACATCTTTTCCTGTAATTGATATCTAGTCTCATAGCGCTG
>NC_041219.1:97707817-97711014 GCF_002837175.3 Physeter macrocephalus
AGTGTTCCATGAGCACTTGAGAAGAATGTGTATTCTGTTGTTTTTGGATGGAATGTCCTATAAATATCAATTAAGTCCATCTTGTGTAATGTATCATTTAAAGCTTGTGTTTCCTTATTTATTTTCATTTTGGATGATCTGTCCATTGGTGAAAGTGGGGTGTTAAAGTCCCCTACTATGATTGTGTTACTGTCGATTTCCCCTTTTATGGCTGTTAGTATTTGCCTTATGTATTGAGGTGCTCCTATGTTGGGTGCATAAATATTTACAATTGTTATATCTTCTTCATGGATCGATCCCTTGATCATTATATAGTGTCCTTCTTTGTCTCTTGTTATAGTTTTTACTTTAAAGTCTATTTTGTCTGATATGAGAATTGCTACTCCAGCTTTCTTCTGATTTCCATTTGCATGGAATATCTTTTTCCATCCCCTCACTTTCAGTCTGTATGTGTCCCTAGGTCTGAAGTGGGTCTCTTGTAGACAGCATATATATGGGTCTTGTTTTTGTTTCCATTCAGCCAGTCTGTGTCTTTTGGTGGGAGCATTTAATCCATTTACATTTAAGGTAATTATCGATATGTATGGTTCTATTACCATTTACTGAATTGTTTCGGGTTGTTCTTGTAGGTCTTTTCCTTCTCTTGTGTTTCTTGCCTAGAGAAGTTCCTTTAGCATTTGTTGTAAAGCTGGTTTGGTGGTGCTGAACTCTCTCAGCTTTTGCTTGTCTGTAAAGGTTTTAATTTCTCCATCAAATCTGAATGAGATCCTTGCTGGGTAGAGTAATCTTGGTTGTAGGTTTTTTTCCTTCATCACTTTAAATATGTCCTGCCACTCCCTTCTGGCTTGGAGAGTTTCTGCTGAAAGATCCGATGTTAACCTTATGGGGATTCCTTTGTGTGTTATTTGTTGTTTTTCCCTTGCTGCTTTTAATATGTTTTCTTTGTATTTAATTTTTGACAGTTTGATTATTATGTGTCTTGGCGTGTTTCTCCTTGGGTTTATCCTGTATGGGACTCTCTGTGCTTCCTGGACTTGATTGACTATTTTCTTTCCTATATTAGGGAAGTTTTCAACTATAATCTCTTCAAATATTTTCTCAGTCCCTTTCTTTTTCTCTTCTTCTTCTGGGACCCCTATAATTCGAATGTTGGTGCGTTTAATGTTGTCCCAGAGGTCTCTGAGACTGTCGTCAGTTCTTTTCATTCTTTTTTCTTTTTTCTGCTCTGCAGTAGTTATTTCCACTATTTTATCTTCCAGGTCACTTATCCGTCCTTCTGCCTCAGTTATTCTGCTATTGATCCCATCTAGAGTATTTTTCATTTCATTTATTGTGTTGCTCATCGTTGCTTGCTTCCTCTTTATTTCTTCTAGGTCCTTGTTAACTGTTTCTTGCAATTTGTCTATTCTATTTCCAAGATTTTGTATCATCTTTACTATCATTATTCTGAATTCTTTTGCAGGTAGACTGCCTATTTCCTCTTCATTTGTTAGGTCTGGTGTGTTTTTATCTTGCTCCTTCATCTGCTGTGTGTTTTTCTGTCTTCTCATTTTGCTTATCTTACTGTGTTTGGGGTCTCCTTTTTGCAGGCTGCAGGTTTGTAGTTCCCGTTGGTTTTGCTGGCTGTCCCCTGTGGCTAAGTTTGGTTCAGTGGGTTGAGTAGGTTTCCTGGTTGAGGGTACCAGTGCCTCTGTTCTGGTGGATGAGGCTGGATCTTGTCTTTCTGGTGGACAGGTCCACGTCTGGTGGTGTGTTTGGGGATGTTGGTAGCCTTATTATGATTTTAGGCAGCCTCTCTGCTAATGGATGGGGCTGTAGACCTGTCTTGCTCTTTGTTGGGCATAGGATATCCAGCACTGTTCGTTGCTGGTCCTTGAGTGAAGCTGGGTCTTGGTGTTGAGATGGAGATCTCTGCGAGATTTTCACCGTTTGATATTGCGTGGAACTGGGAGGTCTCTTGTGGACCAGTGTCCTGAGGTTGGTTCTCCCACCTCAGAGACAGAGCCCTGACGCCTGGCTGGAGCGCCAAGAGCCTTTAATCCACACAGATTTCTTTGAATGAATCACCATTCTTTTCCATGAAATTACTTGAATTTCAGTTTCTTAGTGGCTTTTAGTTTTAGTTGATCCTGACTTGCTGTTGCTATTTTTCAGTCCACTTCTTATGTCACCGCAGGACAGTCGCGAAGTCCATACACTTCCGCATGACCCGAGCACACTCTTACCTGCGCAGCCGAGTCGGCGTGCGCTGCCCTCTAGTTGCTTTAAGTATAAGGTTAGATTGTTTATTTGAGATTTTTCTAGTTTCTTGAGGTGAGATTTAATTTCTATAAACTTCCCTTTTAGAACTGCTTTTGCTGAGTCCCATAGGTTTTTGGTCATCGTGTTTTCGTTGTCATGTTTCTAGGTATTTTTTGATTTCCTCTTTGATTTCTTCAGTGATCTCTTGGTTATTTAGTAGCATGCTGTTTAGCTATCATGTGTTTGTGTTTTTTACAGTTTTTTTCCTGTAATTGATTTCCAATCTCATAGTGTTGTGGTCAGAAAAGATGCTTGATATGATTTCAATTTTCTTAAATTTACTGAACCTTGATTTGTGACCCAAGATGTGGTCTATCCTGGAGAATGTTCCCTGTGCACTTGAGAAGAAAGTGTATTCTGCCACTTCTGGGTGGAATGTCCTATAAATATCAATTAAGTCCATCTGATCTAATGTATCATTTAAAGCTTGTGTTTCCTTATTTATTTTCTGTTTAGATGATCTGTCTGTTGGTGTAAGTGAGGTGTAAAATCCCCTGCTATTATTGTGTTACTATTGATTTCCACTTTTATGGCTCTTAGCATTTGCCTTACGTATTGAGGTGCTTCTATGTTGGGTGCATAAAGATTTACAATTGTTATATCTTCTTCTTGGATTGATCCCTTGATCATTATGTAGCATCCTTCCGTGTCTCTTGTAATAATGTTTATTTTAAAGTCTATTTTGTCTGATATGAGTATTGCTACTCCAGCTTTCTTTTGATTTCCATTTGCGTGGAATATCTTTTTCCATCCCCTCACTTTCAGTCTGTATGTGTCCCTTGGTCTGAAGTGGGTCTTTTGTAGACAGCATATAAACGGGTCTTGTTTTTGTATCCATTCAGCCAGTCTGTGTCTTTTGGTTGGAGCATTTAATCCATTCACATTTAAGGTAATTA
>NC_041219.1:97711454-97713040 GCF_002837175.3 Physeter macrocephalus
CCTCCACACCCTGTTGCTGCGCTCTCCTCCGTGGCTCTGAAGCTTCCCCCTCCGCCACCTGCAGTCTCTGCCCGTGAAGGGGCTTCTCGTGTGTGGGAACCTTTCCTCCTTCACGGCTCCCTCCCACTGGTGCAGGTCCCGTCCCTATTCTTTGTCTCTGTTTATTCTTTTTTCTTTTGCCCTACCCAGGTGCGTGGGGAGTTTCTTGCCTTTTGTGAGGTCTGAGGTCTTCTGCCAGCGTTCGGTGGGTGTTCTATAGGAGAAGTTCCCCGTGTAGCTGTATTTCTCTAGGGCATTCTTAAGATGCAAGTTGTGATGAGAGGACCAAACCTTTCTACTACCCCTCATCAGTCACTGGATGCTCCTCTTTTCTCCAGAAAGGGGATAGGACATTGAGAGTTGTGCCTTTCTTTAGCTTAGGCAATCCCTGAAGGAGGCAGACAGCTGAGAGCAATCTTCTGGCAGCACTCTCAAAAGCTGGGAAAATAAATCCTTTATTTTTGAAGGGGAATCTGGGCAGTGCCTCACAGTATGCCTCACAATAAACTTAGTTTGGTGATGACTAAATTGCAGCTGCTCTTCTAGATGTTTCTGTAACCAAATGAAACAATATGGGCTCCAGAACTTTGTTTCCAAATATTGGTTTGGAATCAATATAAATATTGATTCCAATTTAGTACCTGCTTTCTAATCTACTAAATTGGAATCTCTTGGATGAAGTTCATAAATCTATATTTTTGCAAAGATCCCCAATGCTTATGTTATAGACAATCCATAGGCCTTCATTTTAGAATCACTCGTTGTGGTTCCATAGGCAGTTGTAGCTCCATAGGCAGTTGTGGCTCTGTAATTCTGGCAAATAGTATATTAGTAGACATATATGTACAACTTCTGGGTCTTGCCTTTAAAAGGAAGACACATACATTCCCCTTCTCCCATTCCCCTTTTTTGCTGATTTGAATTAGACTGAAATGCTAGGGTCTGGAGGGAACCATCATGAGCTACAGATGGAAAATGAAAGATGCATGTTGAGAATGTCAGAGAAACAAGATAGGAGATACAATGTGAGTCATACCTGTTCTGGATCACATACCCAGTCTTGTGCATGAGAGAGAAACTTCTGTTTTTCTGCATCACTTATTTTGGGTTTTCTGTAATCAGTTGAATTCCTAATAATACAGAGATAGTGGGCCATCACTTCCAAAGTGAAGGACATGCTGCTGTAAATTGTTCCCCTATACTAGGAGACAGACCCATTAGATTTTGGAAATATAAAACCTATATGGATGTCTTTCTTAAGTCCTTTTACTGGATGACCTAAGAGCTTCTAACTCTAGAGGGACTTTGACCAAAAAAACAGCTGTTTGGGTTATCAAGTTTTTGGTGAAAACTGCCTTGATTTTAACTATTACAACTTGTGCTGATCTAATGGTTCTAGAAGAATCTTTAGCAAAAGAACAAAACTTCGGGAAGCCAACGACAGGTTTTAATATAATCATAGCGGGCTTCCCTGGTGGCGCAGTGGTTGAGAGTCCGCCTGCCGATGCAGGGGACACGGGTTCGTGCCCCGGTCCAGGAAGATCCCA
>NC_041219.1:97713105-97775752 GCF_002837175.3 Physeter macrocephalus
AAAAAAAAAAAAAAAAAAAAAAAAAAAAAATATATATATATATATATATATATATATATAATCATAGCAATTGCTTTGGGAGCAAGACCACATCAGTATCTGGAGCACCTATGCTATTTTCAACAAATAACAAGCTTTTTACTGGTATCTAGCAATAACAGGTAACCGTGACCAAAGCACCTCATCCTGGACTGGACATTTTCTTGTCTATATAGCCATGAAATTAGACATTCCCAGCAGCAGTCAGAAGTCATATATACAAGATGGGTGCCCCATGACCCATTCAGATCTCAAAGGTAAAAGTCAGATCCATGAGATGGTTTCTTAGTGCCTACAATATGGTACCACTTATCTGGCTGTCACCTTTGTCTGAATTTATGCCTATTGCTTGGAGGGGAGGACTAGCTTATGACCAGTTGGCACAGGATGAAAACACTCAAGGCTGGATTACCAAGTGACCCCAGTATCAGTGAAAAGTAAGCTCTGTGTGGTATTATAGTCTATCTCAAGCAACGCCATGGATGACAACTGGAAAGGATATTTCTCATTGGCTATTGTGCTTAGTAGAAGGTTGGCTCAAAGTCAGGATTTACACTGATTTCAGGGAAGTAGCAGATAATTGATAGAGATAACCAAGGACTCAAAAGAAGCAAAATTGGAGGACGACACAAAGAAGATTTAAATTCTGGGTCACCAGAATAGATCCAAGTCTGAACCTAAGTAAGCATATATTTACCAGAGATTCCTTACCAGGATTTTCATGCAAGAATCAGGTAATAAACAGTATGTGTTAACTATGGTTATCACAGTTTATGGTTGTCAGTAAGTCTTTTTCTCATCTTGGCCAGTAGTTGCTAAATGAGTGTTGGTTTGTAAATTGGCCACTGTACACAGAGGGCAAGGAAAGACTGAAGAGGCAGACCACTGCAGATTGGTAGGTGGCAGGTTTTAATTAACAAAGGAACTTACTTACAAGGCTTATCTTGGGCACAACAAGACAAGTGGATCTCTGCAGCCACCTGCTAGAATCTTAAAAGATTATATAGAGGCCTTAATTGAATTCAGTCACATATACCATTCAGATGGTCTCAGTAACATCTCACTATCTCAAGGCTATGTCCTTGGGGTAGCTGCTAGTGAGGGGAAGGTAAGTAGAACACACATTCAAAGGACAGGGAACGGGGTAAGGAGCCTCCAACTGCCTCAGCACATCCACAGATCAACTGGCCATCATGTACTCTTGATGACTTCCTTCAACAATGAGGTTCATGAATAAGGTAGCAATTGTGGCAGGGACGAGGTGATATATGGGCTCAAGAGCCTAATTTTCTGCCACTAAAGCCAGTATGAATACCACAATGTCAACAATAAAGTGATCTTCTTTTATAGCCTCATTATGGAGTGCCAGTCAGCCACCTGGTAACAAGTGGACAACTTTGATCCTTTTCGGTTGGGGGGAGATCAGTACTTCTTTTCTCCGATATAACCAATTGTTGATTTGAATTTCCTTCTTGTGTTTAATATGCCTCAGGAAGTACTGCTATCCATAGCTTATTGAATATTTTATTCACTACCATGAAATGATGCACAGCACTCCTTTCAACTGAAAAAAATTTGTTTCAAAATGAAAAAAGGCAATAGGTACATACAGCATCAATGAAATTATCTTGCCTATTATTCATAGATGGTAAACCTTAAAGACTGGCCTATTGAGAACTCTTCTCTAACACCAGCTGAGGGATACTAACTTGTGAGGTTGATATGCTGATTGCACTATGTGACATATTAGATGAACCAGAAATCAAGATTTACATTCTCTCCCATTTGTTCAAAGTCCCTGCTAGCCATTTTGGGTCTTTTGTGACTCTAGAACAGCCTTTCTAAGCAGAAAATCCATCTCTGTCATTATATTGTCTGGGATGATCACTTCTGACTACCAAAGGAGAATAGAGTTACTGTCTTGCAGTAAAGGCTGAGATGTAGGTGTATAGGTGTATATCATTCCCTGAAGTAAAAGGTATTGAAAAACTCTTACAACCTCATCCATTTGGATTTTTAAAGGCTCTAATTCACAATATTTTGCCAAATGACCAACTCGGATATAGACTGAGAGGAAGAAAAACCTGGAACAAGTGACAAGACATGGAGGAAAGCCAAAGGCCTTGGGACCAGATTTAAAAGTACCTATAATATCCACCTGTATTTAGTTATTATTCACCTTTTGTTGTCAGTTACCAAGATCCTAGTTACCAAGAAACCCACCATTGGACATACAGTGTTTGATGATAGTTAAATGTACCAATAGTCCACATCATATAAAAAGGTGAGTAGTACAGAAGTGGATTATGATAAAGTGGGTTTGGGAAGGGAATAAGAGTGCTAGTAACTGTGCATGTTTTGCATATGTAAACAATGTTGTGCAAGACACATTTGAAAATATACGTATAGGAAGAAGGGTATGAGTGTGAGGCAGCAAAGTGTAGAATGTACTGAAGATGACAGTCATGATATTATTGAACCTCAACTTCTTCTAGCTAACTACCTCAATGATATGCAAAATACAAGTAGAGGAGTGGGTTGGGGGTGTGACATTAATTTAGTTTTGGTCTTGCTTAATTTGTGGTACCTACAGAATGTCCAGTTAGACATGTAAATTCAGAGTTCTATCAATGTAATTCTATCAATGTAATTCAAAGAAGAGTTTGGGGCTGGAGATATAGATTGGAGAACCTTCATGTGTAAACCCATCTGCCTATGTTAGTGAAATTGTCCAAGGAGTCTCAGTAAAATGAGAAGAGGAACAGGATACAACTTTGGAGAACTGAGATTTAAAAGACTGGCAAAAGTGAAGGTGTCCACAGAATGTAGGAGTACTAATTTAAAATGATGTCACAGAAACAGCAAGAAAAACGTTTCAAGAAAGGAAGAGTAAAAATGATATCAGACCCTACAGAAAAAAATCATAAGAAGGCCATGGGTGTTCTCAGCAGAGGGAGTTGTCATAGAATGAAAGGGGTGATGAACAAAATTTACATTTTCATAAGTTTAGCTGTGAAGGGAAGGAACAAAACAGGAAATGGCCTCATCCAGATGAAGACTAGAAGGCTAGTACACTGGGACTCAATGCTTTAGGACTCAATTCTCCTTGACTTCTAGAATTCTCATTGCTACCAAATAAATGCATATGTTCACTAATTGCTTGCAAAGTTGTATTTATTTTTCAGATCCATTCAATAAAAGAACAAAATGACTCATCATGGCAACTCACATTTTGAGTGACATACAAATGTTTAGTTATTCTCATTATTTAAGTCATTATTTCTGTTCACTTACAAAATAAATACCTGGTCTGTTACAATTGGAAAGGTAATGCTATTTACTATTAACTGACTGTTGAGGTCGTAGATTGTTGGCACATGTCTAAGCAGGAACACGTCGTGATGTGCCTGTATCTGTAAGGTATTGTACCACCATCAGGACAGTCAAGAACAATTTCTCTGAACTCATAGTTTTCTTCTTGGCAGCAAAGGCATGAATTTTTCAACTGAAAGTTATCATAATCATACCTAAAAAAGAAAGACAATTAGGTAATAAATATTTTCAGAATGTCTTCTGAAATAAATTGACATCAATGCTCAAATTCTAATTGTCTAAGTGATTTAGTAAGTCTTCCAACCAATTTATTCTTTCCCTACACCTTGCATTTCCCCCTTTACTGTAAACTTCTGGTGTGGATTCATTGGATTCATTATAATTGGTATGTAAGACCAAAAAGAAAAGAAAAGAAAATGAAAAAAGTCCAAAATGGAGAGATTTACCATTTCATAATTAGAGCATTATGGTGCAAAAAATATAAACAAAACACTTTTTAAATATACAACTTAATACCAAATTATTATTCTCCATATATTAATCTACATGTAAAAGTGTACAAAAGGAAAAATATACAATATATGTTATGTCTAAAATGTAAGCAACTTTTTAAAAAATCACTTTTAAGCAAGAGTATTTGCTTAAGTAATCTCTGTAATCACTATATGAAAATAATACATTTGTTATAAATGTATTATGTTTGACTTATTTAGAAAACTACTTCAAAATGATTACTATTTAAAATGTTTACTTTGATTTGCAGATATTAATATTTTCATTTTAACCAGGTCCTGATCATTAGCTCTCATGTAAACATTTGTCCCTGTAATGTTTTTGTTTTATTTTTTTGCGGTACGCAGGCTCTCACTGTTGTGGCCTCTCCCGTTGCGGAGCACAGGCTCCGGACGCGCAGGCTCAGCGGCCATGGCTCATGGGCCCAGCCGCTCTGCTCCACGGCATGTGGGATCTTCCCGGAGCGGGGCACGGACCTGTGTCCCTTGCATTGGCAGGCGGACTCTCAACCACTGCGCCACCAGGGAAGCCCCATGTAATGTTTTAAACGCTTAATTTTCTCCACAGTGTTCCTAAATTAATGCATAGTATACATTCAAGGAAAAACTTACCTGAGAGTCTTTTTGCATTCCTCTGCGCATCTTGCCATCTCAACTTTTTTCTTGCAACCATTGTAGTTAACAGTCACATTCACGGGTGAAGGTCTGCAATTAGTTTTACCTAGGATAACAGAGTCAAAAATGAGGTTCAACATTAACAATTGCTAAGTCTCAGTTTTCTTAACCGTAAAGTAGAGAATAATAACAACAAATACTTCACAATGTTATTGAAAGGGATCAACTGTCTCAGCACCCAGAACAAGGTACCTGGTTAATACTCAATAAATGTTATTATTATTCTATTATTACTATCATAGGAGAAGAAGAAATAAAAGAAGGAGGAGGAAGGGAAACAGGTAGAAGGAGGAAGGAAGAAAGAGGAGGAAAGGAAGAAAAGACAGAGATAGTTGTTTCTGATAACCATTTTCTCATTGCTGATCATCCTTATGATCTAATACAACAATTTACAACATAACCTACTGATGTTAGGAGAGCAAACTAATTTTTTTTCCATGAAAATTAAATTTTATCCCTTGTAAACATCACTGGTTTTTACCGGGAAGAATGCTGCAACCAACATGCGTGAGAAAATATAATATTTTGTATTAATTGTTAGTTTATGCATATGGGTTAGATTACCTGTTGTGTTAAAAACACAGGAGACTTTCTATTAATGATCTGCCCTTTTGTTTTAAAGAAACACTAAATTTTTGTCAACAGTTTACATTTCCTCTGTATGTGGAACTTGATTTTACTTACATATATAGCAACAGTTATTTGAATCATAGACTCTGCCTTCCTGTAGGGGTAAGAGAAAAAGAAACAGACAGAAAAACCTCTGTATTTTTCTATATATAATATAACATTTGTTAACTTATTGAAGTAGCATCACAAAGGGGGAAATGGAACAGATAGACACGCTGATCTCAGATCCAGTCAGCACCGACGGGAGAGTATAGCAATAAAAATGAGACTATTGACACCAAATTTTTTCAACAGTAGTTAGGAAGCGAAAAACAATGTTTAAATTAAATTCTTCTTTAAAATAAAATACCAAAAAATAAAGAATTACTCCTGCCTATTTGAACTGAAAAAAAATACTTTAATAATAGCATTACTACTTGACACTAAGTTTCTCACGGGCAGGATTTTCGCCGTATAAATTATTATACCCTCAAACTTCTCAATGTCTCAAAGTAAAAACTCAGTAAATGTTGAAAGCCAACACTGGAGTTCTAAAATAAAACTTTAAACTATATTATCAATTATAGCTTCAGAAAGAAAAAATAGTTAAATTTAAACCTTCCTTAGTAATTTAAACTTAAGCATTCATTAATACAAAACCCTCACCATATTTTCAGGGGATAAAAATTGTGGCACAAAGAGAGATCTGAACAGTACACATTTATGTGATTATATTAAAAAATATTTTCTTTTACAGAAAATGATTAAGCTGAATCCATGAACCTTGAAAAAAATAGTTTTTTGTTTGTTTAAAAAACAGCAACATGCTTTCTATAGTAACTTACTTCTAGACTAGCACTAGATTAAGTTTTATAGAACCTGCAAATATATATTTGATATGAAAAATATACTTGGCAATAAAAGGTGTATCACATAACTGGAATGGAATCTACAAGAGATGTATAAATATTGTCCAGGCACAAACTTTTCCAAATAAGGAAGAAGACAGGTTGCGTTTATATTTAACATGAGAAGTGAACCTTGTTGATCACTGCTTAAGAAGATGACTTACTTCTGCACACCAAGTCTGCTTTGGGCAGTCTTGTACCACCGCAACGAAACCTGTGCTGTGGCAGAAGTAGGAGACACATGGGTTGCTGGGGTCACCAAATGAAGCACTAACCTGGGAGGTAGGGAGGGGGAGAGAACAAATGAGTATTCATCTTGATTTCTTTTTCAGGTTGACAATAAAACCTGTAATTCTGGGCTTCCCTGGTGGCGCAGTGGTTGAGAGTCCGCCTGCCGATGCAGGGGACACGGGTTCGAGCCCCGGTCCGGGAAGATCCCACATGCCGCGGAGCTGCTGGGCCCGTGAGCCATGGCCGCTGAGCCTGTGCGTCCGCAACGGGAGAGGCCACAACAGTGAGAGGCCCGCGTACCACAAAAAAAAAAAAAACACCTGTAATTCTTTTTTCAAATTTATAATGTTTAGTGAATTTCCAGAGGCACTTTCAGCCATTAGATTAATATTTAAGAAAAGGTGGATTAAAGTCTTCTACTTCCATGAATAAACCAAAGGTCTTCACTGAGAGCACAGAATGTGTCAAGATTCTCAATCCTCAAATTAAGATTCATCTATAGTAGCTCTATTATATTTTTCAAGGATTTTAAAAAAAGTCCCACAAGATATCTTCTATCTTTCCTTGTGTTCCTATGCTTTTAAAGCTCTCTAGATTGCTTTATAATTACTTTATGGTTAAAATTCAAACATCAGTTTGGGGAAATTCCATTTATATCAGGCCCTCAAACCACAAGTGAACTTTCTGGTAAACTGAAATTTTATTATTTCAACTATTTTGCATATAAATGATTAGAGGTAAAACTTTTCTTTGTTCTTTAAACATCTTCGCATTTTATATTTCAAAACTGTCATAGGTTCTCAAGTCAGATAACCTTTGGAAACTAAAATTTAAGAAGCCCAGGTAGAAATGTGAGTGTAATAAATGAGTTATATCAAATTAAATTATTATTAAATTATAGGCTCTGTTTTATGTATTTCCTAACATACCACATATTTATTTTATAGTTAGATTGTTGTAATATTTAGTATCACCAGTTCAAATTTATTAATATCAGTTTGAGAATCAACTGGTTTTTATGGCTTCATGATACTTTCCCTAGAAAGTTAAATTACTTTCCAATATGTCAAATCAGTTGTCAAATCCAGCCCTGAATATACTGTGTTGCTATATCCCTATAGTAGAGTTCTAGTCTTTTGGGTTTTCTTATTTGATCTTTGACAGTTCAGCCATCTGATCTTTCTGATTATAATTACAGTTTAACTCTGTTCATTGATTTGAACATTGTATGTCTTCTCCATTTGGTGAGACCCATGGGAAATTTTGTAAAGAAGCTCCATTGCTAGGTTAATGATCAAGTATATTGCTCCCTTTGAAGCAAGTTATGGTGGATGTTGCATTTGACCTTTCTTTTGAAATGAATATGGGAAAGAAATAAATACCACTCCACCATTATCTATGATTTTTTTCATATTAGCCAAAAGAGCCTACATTTATTCATAATTATATTAATAAAAGTATTTTAAAGTATAAATGACTTTACCTCATAGTCGGTATTGTTAAATAAACATGTTCTTGGTTCTGAAAAATAAGTACACATTTTACCCTAAGATAAATATTATAATTTTTTATTTACAAAACAGAAATTGTATATGATATCATATTTACCAACCAATAAGGAAACATTATAATGTTTCTTCCCATAACACCATCATCTCCTTTAAACCTACTGATTACATTCATAACTGGGTTTCCCCTGCTCCAAAGATAGTAAGTTTTAAGAGGGCAAGTATTGATTCTGCTTTATTTATCACACCCATCAAGCATTTGACTCATATTAATAGCTCAATAAATATCTCTTGAATGTGTGAATAACTAAACAACTATTCAATTCAATTCAAATAATGTATTATGAATACATACCACAGTACCCGATTTCACAGCAGGTATCATTAGCTTTGAACTTTACAAGCCTCTCTTCAGTTTTGCATGTGGGTGGAGAAGGACACCCCTTGGGTTTACAGTCTACGGTCTTTGCATTGGTACAGGTGCATCTGTGGCAATTGGCAGTCCATATGTCTCCAGGCTACAAAAACAAACCAAGTTTAGACTTCTATTTGAATACAGGAATGACAGCAAATTTGGATTAAAGTAGAGACAAACTGTGTACTTACAGACTTCTTTTCTCCCAGTGGACCATGACAAACTGTTAAGATGAAATGACAAATGCTAATTAAATTTGGCAAAATATAACAGTCAATTATCTGTAGATAACCACCAGGTTGACCAATACAGAATTGGCACTAGTATTTCAGAGATACAGAATTATGAACGATTGTAAGGTGCTTTAAGGTGGATAAATCACCTCCCCCTACTTTGAGCAAACTGTCTTTAGCAAGCATATATATATTTCCTATTTTTACACTCCTCAGAAAGGATAATTCTTGACCTCTCTTGTCAGTGGTCAATAAATCTTATAGCTACTGTTATACTTATTGTTTCACTTTCTGACTTCTGTCTCCACAATCCTAAAAGTCACCAAGACCTCATAATTACCAGTCCCAAGCACTCTTTCTCAACTTTTCAAGTTCCCTACAATAGCTGACATTTTTTTACCTCTCACCTTCTTGGAAACATTCTCCCTTCAGATTGAACACTCTGAAATTCCTGTTAGCAGCTCTTCCTCCTCCCTCTCATTTTGTCTCTATTCTTCCCACTGGTACCTTCCTCCATCTTTACAGTATCCACTGTAACATCAAGTGGATGACTCTCAAACTTCTAGCTCCTGTATAAACATCTCTTGTGAGCTACAGACCCAGATCTCCCTTGGCCTAATAAACAGCACTTCGGCGGATTTAAAAGAATGTCAGACATGTGCACAAAATGTGCACAAAATAGATTGAATCATTTTTCCCCTAAAACCAGTTTTTCATCTTAGCTGGCCACCTCCTGTTAAGGACTGAACTATGCTTTCAAATACTTAAGCTTAAAACTTAGAAGTCATCTTGATTATTTCCTTTCCATAATTTGGCATTGAACCAATTGCAAAATCTTGTATAGCCTTATTCAGATTTGAATCCCTTCCTTTCCTGATTTTACTTGTTACAATACTACTCCAGGACCTTAGTATCTTTTTTTTTTTAACATCTTTATTGGAGTATAATAGCTTTACAATGGTGTATTAGTTTCTGCTTTATAACAAAGTGAATCAGTTATACATATACATATGTCCCCATATCTCTTCCCTCTTGCATCTCCCTCCCTCCCACCCTCCCTATGCCACCCCTCTAGGTGGTCACAAAGCACCGAGCTGATCTCCCTGTGCTATGCGGCTGCTTCCCACTAGCTCTCTATTTAACATTTGGTAGTGTATATATGTCCATGCCACTCTCTCACTTCATCCCAGCTTACCCTTCCCCCTCCCCTTATCCTTAAGCAGGACCTTAGTATCTTTGACCTAGCAGAATCTGGCTTTTTCGGGGAAGTCTGACTCAGTCTTCTTTCTGATCCAGTCAATTGTCTGTGTCATAGGTAGAATAGTTTTCCTAAAGCCTACTTTTCATCTCATCATTGCTTCGATTAAGAACTTCTGATACCCCTTGCTGTCTTGTAAACTAAATACCTTATTTTAGCATTCTGCCTTCTGAGGTTGCCATAACATGTCTCCAATCTATCATCTCGACCTTGTCACTTCTTTCATTTACATACCCTGAATTAGCCTACTTATTGTTCTTAAATTTCAATTCTCTAATGAAATACCCGAGAATCCTTCCAAAGTATACAATATATGTAACATGTGTGACACATAACATGTGCTTGCTATATAATACATAGGTCACATATTTCACTGTGAAATTTATTTTCAGCCTTATATGAAAATTGCCTATGTTTCCTTGAAAATCTCCCCTCTCCCACTGTATCCTAAGATCAGAGAATGATTTTTTTGGTAACTTTTGCCACTTTGTACAAAGCACATCACATTGGCTTGATAATTTTAGAGGAACTCAAAGTCCTCTAAAAGTATTGAACTCTGGTTACGCCTAATTTTTCTTGCTAAAATTCAGTCCTCAAAAAAAGCTGGAATTATTTAGCTTAAAAAATACTATCAAGTAGCAATATTTTGATCAAGGTATCATATAGTTACATGAAACACTTTATTTAGTAAACTCTATTTAGACTAAGTGACAAGATGCATTAGTTTGGTTTGGCTTTATTAGTTTGTGTGTGACAAAACAAACTATCATTCACTATTTATTTGGTGAATAAAAGCTAAATTCATACACTTCAAGTTTTCCTATTCTATCACACTTCCATAGCTAGTGACTTTCATTGGCATGACCTCTGAAATTTGATTTACAAGAAAAACCATTAATGTAGGATGATTGATTTTCAAGTGGAGGTAAGCTTACCTGGAGGCAGTGGAAGTGATACTGGACATCCTGTGTAAAAACAGACACCTCATATTAATCTCTAAAGTTACTGGAATAGGTTTGGAATAAATATAGTTTTCTAATCACTGAAAATACATGGCCACATTGCTAGTCTTACAAACAGACATATTCCCACCTATCTTCCCTTTCTACTCCTCATGGAATTTGATATTCCGCCATTAAGAAAGTGTTTCCTTTAGATTTCAAATATTAATGGGAGGAAAATATGAGAATCAAAAGGAGGAATGAGAATCAAGGTAAACTTCTCTTCAAAATTTCTCAGAAGACAGTTCTGATAAATAGGACAATAAAATATATAATCAAACAAGGAAAAAGATAACCCAGATATAGAAAAGATATAAGTATTATTAGATGCCTGGTTTTAATCCTTTAAGAATTTTTATCCTCTTTTTGTCTTACAATATTTTAATCTTGTTCTGTCTCCACTCCCACAAAATGCTTTAAACTGCTTACTTTTTTTTTTGAGGCTTCACTTATCACAAAGTTTGGTCAACCTAACAATCCACTCAGATTTCAAATTCTATTTCCAAACTGCTAAAATTCAGATTAATATTTTTATTCTCTCTACCAAGCAGAAGGTTGAACTAGAAGTAAGAGAATATTTGAGAAGAACTTAAAGTTTCTTTATGTTTGAGTAAAAGGACCCCAGCAACTAATAGGCACAGAAAAACAGAAAATAAATTAATTAAAGATGTGCAAGTTTGGGGCATAAAATATTTCTCTTTACTAAGGGGACACTAGGCTAATTCCCAATTATAAATGCTTAACAAATTACCAGAAACCCACAACAGCAGAGAGAAATTGTGTTTAGGCATAAATATAGCAAAAAATTTTCCCTACCCAGAATACTCAGCTCATTGAAAGAATTTGTAATGGGAGGAATAAGATACAATCTCATACTCTCCACATTGCTATCAGAGAAATTTTTCTAAGAACTATCTGATCATACCATTCTCTTAACAAAATCTTTAAGGAGACCCCATTTATTATAAGGATAAAGTCTCATTTAAGTTTGGAAATAATGTCCTTCATAAATATTCCTTTGCTTACCTTTCTAATCTCATTTCTTCCCTGAACCTCATACAAATATTACCAATACTTGGTTGATTCCTGAAGTCACTCATGCTGTCTCAAGTCTCTGTCTTTTTAAGTGCCATTTGACAGGAATTCCCTCCTCACCCTAGCCAATATTGAAATCAATGATCTCTTCCCTAATGCCTTCACTCAACCCTACCAACTAATAAATGGAAATTAACAGTCTCAGTGCACTCCCAGGACCATAATTGTTGTGCACGTGTTTGAGTAGCATTAAATACACTATTAACGATAGTATCTGTACTCATAATAATCTCTTCCAGTCTTCCCTGGTTGCACAGTGGTTAAGAACCCGCCTGCCAATGAAGGGGACAGGGCTTTGAGCCCTGGTCTGGGAAGATCCCACATGCTGCAGAGCAAGTAAGCCCGTGTGCCACAACTACTGAGCCTGTGCTCTAGAGCCCACGAGCGACAACTACTGAGCCTGCATGCTGCAACTAGTGAAGCCCACGCACCTAGAGCCCGTGCTCCGCAACAAGAGAAGCCACCGCAATGAGACGCCCATGCACCGCAACACAGAGTAGGCCCTGCTTGCCGCAACTAGAGAAAGCCTGCACGCAGCAACGAAGACCCAAGACAGCCAAAAATAAAAACAAATAAATAAATAAATTTATATTAAAAAAAATAATCTCTTCCCCCACCACACACACACACAAAGTAATAAAATGGCAAGGGCTGCTACAGAGTCTAGCACATATAAGGTATTAAAGAAGTGTTAGTTGAATAAGTAACAAAGAAATTAGTACTTTTCCCATACTGACCTGTTTTATTTTCATTTTCTTGATCTCCTGTTGCTACTACAGTGGTATCTGTAAAAGGATAATACTGTCATTTTATTTATTAGATAGCATGAACACATATCAAGTTTCTGTGTGTAAGCATGCACAAATGATCACACACATTCACGATTAAGGAAAGCTTCGTGTGGAAGAGACAATTCATTCCAGTGCATTTGAGTCATTTCATTTTACCTGGGTAGGACACTTTGGGGGCTTGTTATGATTCCATTTGACACTGAGGTGGAGCCTGCAGAAGGAAATATTTAAAATTTCAGGAATAGCACATTTCATAATCCCATTCTCAGAGATTTCAAGGTCATAACTAAGTCTTCCAGTGAGGGGTTCTGCTAAAAGCCTAACCCAAAAAAATCCTGGAGGAAAAAAAAAAATCCCTAGTTGAACTTCAAAGTCATATTCCAAAAGGAAATGTAGGATAATCTTCCTGGCCTTTCTTTGCTGTTTCTTTCCCACCACTCCTCTCCTCCAAACTCAACTCCTCATATATAATCACAGGCACACATCACTGAAGAGTCTGTATTGCTAGCATTCATCTGTTTGCATTCCAGTTCCAGAGGTTTCCTTGACTCCTGTGGAAGCAGTGACTGCTAAGAGAGGCACAAACGTGGTGAGTAGATGG
Organism: Physeter macrocephalus; assembly: GCF_002837175.3. NCBI lineage: Eukaryota > Metazoa > Chordata > Mammalia > Artiodactyla > Physeteridae > Physeter > Physeter macrocephalus. Next base: position 97,726,315 of record NC_041219.1, read on the forward strand.
ACTAAAAAAGCTAGAGTTTAATTTCACGTAAGCTGCCCTGTCTTCTAAGATGCCACCAAGCAAAGTTCATTTATTATTATTTGACCTACCTGAGGTAGAAATTACAGGAGCAGTGGTTGTTTCAGATGCTTCCTTGGAGGCAACTAAAATGAATAGGAAAAGAGCAGTGAACTTTTTCTGGCCTCAGAAGAGTGTGTCTGAAGACATCTTCACAAAGAATAAGAGTCTCAAAGCACCTGGAGTGTACTAGTACACCTACTAATGCTAGTTCATGCTCCTGCCATTGAAACAGAACAGGCCCTAACATAGCAACTCCTTGCTCAAAGAAGAATTGAGTATTTTCCTATGACCCTGGTAGCCTTATCACTTAAGGGCCCCCTTCTCTTAATGACAAAAACTATTTTCACACTTAACTATTTTGCTTCCTATATCCTGGTTTCCTGGTTCTCCTATATTAGTTTTTTGGGGAGAGTTGTATGAGTTGTTTATATATTTGGGATATTAACCCCCTGTCAGTCATATCATTTGTAAATTTTGTCTCTTATTCAGGAGGTTGTCTTTTGTTTTGTTGATGGTTTTCTTTGCTGTGCAAAAGCTTTCAAATTTAATTAAGGTCTCATTTGCTTATTTTTTTTTATTGGTGTGTAGTTGCTTCACAATATTATGTTAGTTTACACTGTACAGCAAAGTGAATCAGCTATATGTATATATATATATATATATCCCCTCTTTTTTGGATTTCTTTCTCATTTAGGTCACCACAGAGCACTGAGTAGAGTTCCCTGTGCTATACAGTAGGTTCTCATTAGTTATCTATTTTATACATAGTATCAATAGTGTATATATGTCAATCCCAATCTCCCAGTTCATCCCACCACCACCCCCTTTCCCCCTTGGTATCCATACTTTTGTTCTCTACACCTGTGTGTCTATTTCTGCTTTGTAAATAAGATCATCTATACTGATTTTTTTCAGATTCTACATATACGTGTTAATATATGATATTTGTTTTTCTCTTTCTGACTCTTTCATGGTCCATCCATGTCTCTACAAATGACCCAGTTTTGTTCCTTTTAATGGCTGAGTAATATTCCATTATATAAATGTACCACATCTTTATCCATTCATCTGTCGATGGACACTTAGGTTGTTTCCATGTCCTGGCTATTGTAAATAGTGCTGCAGTGAACATTGGGGGTGCATGAGTCTTTTTGAATTATGGTTTTCTCTGGGTATATGCCCAGTAGTGGGATTGCTGGGTCATATGGTAGTTCTATTTTTAGCTTTTTAAGCAACCCCCATACTGTTCTCCACAGTGGCTGTATCAATTTACATTCCTACCAACAATGCATGAGGGTTCCCTTTTCTCCACACCCTCCCCAGCATTTATTGTTTGTAGATTTTTTGATGATGGCCATTCTGACCAAGATGGTGGGGGAATAGGAGGATGGAGAGTTCAGCTCTCTCCACAAATGCATCAATAGTACATCTACAGGTGGAACAATTCTCACAGAACACCAGCTGAACACTAGCAGAAGACCTTGGACACCGGAAAGGACAAGAAACATCCCCGCATAACAGGGTAGGGTGAAAGAAAGAAGGGAAAGAGAAGAGGAGAGGAAGCAGGATGGGATCTGTGCCCCTGGGGGGGAGCTGAAGCACAGGAGAGGCTCCCACATCTGGGAAAGACCCCTCACTGACAGGGAAATCAGTTGGGACAGAAGGGGAGCATCTGAGGCTGTTGAAGGAGGGTGTGCGGCAGACAGGACAGAGTGGCACCTACACAGACAGTCCGCACCATAGCACTGCATGCCCCAATCTGGGACATGTGTCTGCCGGTGCACATGGGGGCTGAGAGCTGAAACATGGGGATTGGAGAGCAAACCTGGGGGGAGGACTGCTGTTGGCTGCAAGGAGACAGCCTGAGGAGATAGGAGGGAGGTAATTTGTAACCGGGAATGCTTCTGGAGGAAATCATTTGCATATTTTTGTTTTTATTTCTTTTGCTTTAGGAGACAGATCCAAAAAAATATTGCTACGATTTATGTCAAAGAGTGTTCTGCCTATGTTCTCTTATAGTAATTTTATGGTTTTAGGTTTTACATTTAGGTCTTTAATCTATTAGAACTACCATATGGCCCCACAATTCTGCTCCTGGATACATATTCAAACAAAATAAAAACACATTCAAAAAGATACATGCACCCTAATGTACAAAGCAGTACTATTTACAATAGCCAACATAGGGAAGGAACCCAAGTGTCCATCAACAGATGAACGGATAAAGAAGATGTAGTATGTATATATGCATGCATGTGTATATAATGGAATATTACTCTGCCATAAAAAAGAATGAAATTCTGCCATTTGCAACAATGTGGATGGACCTAGAGAGTATTATGCTTAGTGAAACAAGTCATACAAAGACAGAAACTGTATGTTATCACTTACATGTGGAACGTAAAAAATAAAACAAACAAATGTATATAGCAAAATAGAAACAGACTCACAGATATAGAGAACAAACTAGTGGATACTAGTGGGGAGAGGGAAGAAGGAAAGGGCAAGATAAGGGTAGGGATTAAGAGATACAAACTACTGTATATAAAATAGATAAGCAACAAGTATATATTATACTTTCAGGGAATATAGTCATTATTTTGTAATAATTTTAAATGGAGTATAATCTATAAAAATATTGAAGCACTATGCTGTACACCTGAAACTAATATAATATTGTAAATCAACTATACTTCAATAAAAAAAGAAAAGAAAAATAGTGCCCCTATCTCCCTGTCACTGTGGGAAGGTAGGAGCCTAACTTCATTCTATAAGCACCAATTAGCAAACACAGATGGCCAAATCACAGAAACCAACCTCTCTCCTAACGTTCTCTAGTACTTTTCCACTAGTTCACCCCAGCACTTAAACACTCTCCCACCTTTTATTTCAGTAAAGTTGAGTTCAAAATCTCAAACCTATTGCAATGTTCTTGACTCCTATTTAATAATCTTAAAGTCTTTTTTGCCCATTTAACTCCATTTGGTACAATTTTTCTTTTACAGTTCAAGTTTAATATTCATAGAGATAAATATCCATTTTCTGAAACAACTAGGAGTTAAAGGGAAGAAGAATATTGAACATGTTAATTTCACTGTGTCAGTCATTTCCATTACCTTGGCTGGAACTTTCTGAGACACCAGTAATTTTGCTTGATATCACAGCAGTGCCTGCAAAGTCAAATGAAGGACATTTCACATCAGACATACCTTATATAGGTAGCCTCAAAGATCAAAAGCAGGAAGAGAAAGTAAATCAGATGAAAGTCTAGGCCAATGCTGCAGCTAGCCCATAGAGCAACTTTATGAAGTAAAAACAAACTAACAAAAAACAACGACAGAAAAAAAAACCCTCTGGGCAGATGAAACCTCATGGATTTATAACTTGTTGAAGAAATGCTGGCTGGATTTCAGCCTCTACTCCTCCCTTTAGTAGTGTGCCCTTGTGTACTTTTACACACTTACCTGGGGGCTCTGGTTGGAGCCCAGAAACTCAGAGCAAGAAAACAACCTTAGATGGCTGGAAGAGGACATTCTCTAATGAGATTCTGCCCTATTTCCTGGCCCTTTATCTTTACCTTCAACATTCCCCTAGGTTGAAGCAAAGGCATAGGAGTCATTAACTGAGAACGTAACAGATTTGAACCACTGACACTTACTTTTTTGTGTTCCAACTCCAGTGCTAGTTCCTAAGAAAGGCAAAGAAGACTAAAGTCAGGACTGTTGTGTTGATGCTACAACAGTCAGTAAATTCTAGAGAAAGGCTCTTATTTTTCTAGGCTTAGCTACTTAGAGCCACATATTAAATATTTTCTTGCCTGTGTTGGAACTTCCAGGAATACCTGTTGTGCCAGAGGTTATCCCAGTGGTACCTGTAGTAAGAGAGAAGGATGAGCCTCACAAAGCCTTTCTCACCCTAAGAAGAGTGTGGTATTGACAAGTGTTCCTGTTTATCTGAAGCAGTAGAAAACTGTTTAAAATTTTTTCTTGCACAAAATGTTAAGCCTAGCATATTTTCCTGTGCACTTTCTCATAACTTCTTGTTCAAATAAAATATAGGAGGAAAAGTCATACTTGCTCCATAGATCTTATTTCTCTATATCTAGAATCTGATATTAAATGAGAGAATGTCTGTCCTATATTTACATGATTTACTTCTAGTGACTTAACTCCCTGGTTTTCCAGTATAAAAAAAAAAAAAAAAAACAGAAAAAAATTGTCTAAACTTGTGATCAAGGGTTAGGAATCTCAATCAAAGCCTTAAGTAACAAATTTACTTGTGTCTATTATAGTGATCTCCACTCACCTTCTTGGCTACTGGTGACTCCTACTGATTCCGGGCTATTGCCTGGCAAAACAAAAGCAGTGAAATTTCAAATAAAGAATGTGCCTAGAGAATTAAATTACATCTACAGTATGTTCTCTAGGAAAAACCAGGGAGCTAATCTAGGCTGGCCTTATGATCTGCTATTAAATTAAAAGAAACCATTTTTAAGTCATGCTAATTTTCACTCACAACCTGTATGTAGTAAATTCAAATGGAAAAATCATTGAGAACCCAAAATCTGGCAAAACTCACCTGATGAAATTCCTGCTTCAGTGTTTCCAACATATTCTTTAAAAGTTGTTGCTTCTATAAGAGCAAAGGAGGAAAAATTGAGAAAATTGAGAGGTTGAAAATATGAAAATGATATAGCAGTGTATGATCTTCTCCCTACAACCACTTAAAGGAGGATTCCTTTTACTATTTGACTTCCCTGTTTTGAAACCTCCAGGTGAGGATGTCCCAGAGCCTGTCCCAGTGGTACCTGGGATGGGAGAGAATATAAAGAGGAGGAAATGTGCAGGGATGTCTTTCTTATTAGATGGAGATCATGGTTTAGGACAAATCATGTGTTTCTGTAAAAGAATGCATTCCTTCTCTAGGATTCCTTGTTCCAAAAGGTGTAATAAACATTTTTTTATTGATCTGTTTCATATCTTGTGGTAAACTCCAGTCTTCTGGGATCCTTCTTTTCTGAAACTAGTATCATGGAGTTGGGTGCCTCTCCCATCTTCACCTTTTTAACTTCCCCAACTTTGCCCATTTTACTTCTAGTAGATTGGTTCCCTGAAATTATGCTAGTGACTCCTGAAGGTTAAAAAATGGAAAGGATCAAGAATCTTGAAATTTTAATTAATTATTTCAAGACAGTTCTCCCTTTTAATTTCAAAGTTTTATAATTTTAAGGCTAGGCTCTCTGAGAAACAAAATATTAAAAACACATATGTCCCCTGCAAATTCTGGTTGATCCTGTTTGATTTGACATTCTGAATCCCCAAATTAGAAGCAATCTAGTCTCCAGCACTCCAAAACTTTGCCTTATGGATTTGACTTAACCATACTGGCAATTGTTGAGCCCCAACTCCTCCCTTTTTCAGGCTCCTTTGCCTTTGCCCACCTATATAGCCCAAGGAATCATGTTTCCATTTATTTGTCTTCTCTTCTTACTCTATATGCCCATCATAAGGAAACCCACCAGCATCCACAGTTTCAAATATCATTTGTAAGTGAATGACTTGACAAATCTCTATCTCCAATGCAAGCCTCTCTTCTGTGTTCTGGTCGCATTTATCACTCCTGCTGAGCATACTAACTGGACGCCTCAGAGCATCTTAAACCCAAACTGTCAACATCTGACCTCACTATATCTTCTATCAGTTATAAAGTTTTTCCTTCCTCCCGTATATGTCCAGGTGCGATAGTTGTGCCAGTAGTCACCCTCGTGGTAACTGAAATCACAAGAAGAGAAAATCAATTGATGATTCCCTTTTACTAGGGTTTTGAAGTAGGATTTGTTTCAGCACAAATTGTATCAGGAACTTTCTTGCCTTAAGTGTGGCTTCTATTATGCCATTTTATTACAAATATACAAAAAAAAGGCAGTTCACATGGGGTAAAATATAGGGCAGTTAACATCCTCACAATTTGTACCCAAAGAGAGATTCAGGTAGAATAGAATTCCCCCTAACTTTATTATAGCCAACGTGATTTACTTTAAGATGAAGAGAAAAATAATTATTTGACTGCTATTGCTAACTTATTTTAATTCTACCCTGGGTGGTTTCACCACTTCCCAAAGAAGTTGTGTCCCCTAAGTGAAAGAAAGAAAGGAGAAGAATACTAAATTTTGAAGACTCATGTACTCAGAAAAGTTGGGTGGTATCCACTGGGTATGGTAGGGAATGTGTGTTTTTGGGTGAAGGAGTTGAAGGGAGTAGGCTATCTCATTACTGAAGTTCTTTATACTCCCCATTAGGTTATTGCTTTACTTGTGTTAGAGTTTCCAGATGCAACTGTTGTGCCAGAGACTACACTAGTGGTACCTGAAGTAGAAGAGAGAAACAGAGAATCCCAATAGTGATGCATTTACCATCCCGAGAAGAGCATGGCCAACAAGACTCTCTGGGACTTGAAAGTAGAAGACTCTTCTTGGGGCTATCCTGTCAAAATGAGGTGCATTCTCCATTTTTAAATTCAGGGCCACAATAAAAACATTGGCTTATGTCCCAGCCTTGATGATTTGCTTCTTAAGGTTAAATAACAGAGGTCGCTGGGCCTCTCCCATATTTACCTGTTTCACTTCCAGGGCTTGGCCTCTCAGATGTGTCAGTGGTGGCTCCTAATGACAAGAAATAAAAACAGTATTTGTCTAAATGCATTTAATTGTATAAAGTGAATAAATTCATAACATCCAAAATCCAAAATTTAATAGACCTAAACTTCCAGAGTTACTTCCATTATCTCTGCTTCCCTACTTATAATTATATGGACATATATTGCCTCCATCTCACACTCAGGTAATAGCTTGAATGTCCAAAAGGGAATCCTTTCTGGACTTCCCTCTTAAGAATTACAGTATAAGGTTTATCCCAGAAGAAATGATATAATTTTCATAAATACAAGATTCCTCCTTTTCTTTGGTTATGCTTCCTTCTCTGGAAGTTGTAGCTTCTAAGAGTGAAAAGGTAGAGAGTAGTGAAGGCTAATAGAAAGTCATAAAAAAGCATCATGTGCTATTGCTCCAGAACTTGCCCCAAGAAAGAAATTATAGCACCTGTTTCCTCATTGATTCACCTGTGTTGGAACTCCAAGGTGAGATGGTACTACCATGATCTGCTCCAGTACTACCTGAAAACAAAATTGAATGGTATTTGAGAGATTACTACAAGCAACTATATGCCAATAAAATGGACAACCTGGAAGAAATGGACAAATTCTTAGAAAAGCATAACCTTCCAAGACTGAACCAGGAAGAAACAGAAAATGTAAACAGAACACTCACAATCACTGAAATTGAAACTGTGATTAAAACTCTTTCAACAACAAAAGGCCACGACCAGATGGCTTTACAGGGGAATTCTATCAAATATTTAGAGAAGAGCTAACACCTATGCTTCCCAAACTCTTCCAAAACATAGCAGAGGGAGGAACACTCCCAAACTCATTCTACGAGGAAAACATCACGCTGATAACAAAACCAGACAAAGATGTCACAAAGATAGAAAACTACAGGCCAACATCACTGATGAACATAGACGCAAATTCCTCAACAAAATACTAGCAAACAGAATCCAACAGCACATTAAAAGGATCATACACCATGATCAAGTGGGGTTTATCCCAGGAATGCAAGGATTCTCCAATATATGCAAATTAATCAATATGATACACCATATTAATACATTGAAGGATAAAAACCATATAATCTTCTCAATATATGCAGAAAAAGATTTGGACAAAATTCAACACCCATTTAAGATAGAAACTTTCCAGAAAGAAGGCATAGAGGAAACTTACCTCAACATAATAAAGGCCATATATGACAAACCCACAGACAACATCGTTCTCAATGGTGAAAAACTGAAACCATTTCCACTAAGATAAGGAACAAGACAAGGTTGCCCACTCTCACAACTATTATTCAACATAGTTTTGGAGGTTTTAGCCACAGCAATCAGAGAAGAAAAAGTAGTAAAAGGAACCCAAATCAGAAAAGAAGTAAAACTGTCACTGTTTGCAGATGATGTGATACTATACATAGAGACTCCTAAAGATGCTACCAGAAAACTACTAGAGCTAATCAATGAATTTGTTAAGTAGCAGGATACAAAATTAATGCACAGAAATCTCTTCCATTCCTATACATTAATGAGGAAAAATCTGAAAGAGAAATTAAGGAAACACTGCCATTTACCATTGCAACATAAAGAATAAAATACCTAGGTATAAGCCTACCTAAGGAGACAAAAGACCTGCATGCAGAGAACTATAAGACACTGGTGAAAGAAATTAAAGATGATACACACAGATGGAGAGATATACCATGTTCTTGGATTGGAAGAATCAACATTGTGAAAAAGACCATACTGCCCAAAGCAATCTACAGATTAAATGCAATCCCTATCAAACTACCAATGGCATTTTTCACAGAACTAGAATAAAAAATTGCACAGTTTGTATGGAAACACAAAAGACCCTGAAGAACCAAAGCAATCTTGAGAAAGAAAAACGGAGGTGGAGGAATCAGGCTCCCTGACTTCAGAATATACTACAAAGTTACAGTAATCAAAGCAGTATGGCACTGGCACAAAAACAGACATATAGATCAATGGAACAGGATAGAAAGCCCAGAGATAAACCCACGCACATATGGTCACCTTATCTTTGATAAAGGAGGCAAGAATACACAATTCAGAAAAGACAGCCTCTTCAATAAGTGGTGCTGGGAAAACTGGATAGCTACATGTAAAAGAATGAAATTAGAACACTGCATAACAGCTCGTGCAGTTCAATATCAAAAAAACAAACAACCCAGTCCATAATTGGGCAGAAGAACTAAATAGACATTTCTCCAAAGAAGATATACAGATTGCCAACAAACACATGAAAGGATGCTCAAAATCACTAATCATTAGAGAAATGCAAATCAAAACTACATTGAGATATCATCTCACACCGGTCAGGATGGAAATCATCAAAAAATGTACAAACAATAAACGCTGGAGAGCGTGTGGAGAGAAGGGAACCCTCTTGCACTGTTGGTGGGAATGTTAACTGATACAGACACCATGGAGAACAGTATGGAGGTTCCTGAAAAAACTAAAAATAGAACTACCATACAACACAGCAATCCCACTACTGGGCATATACCCTGAGAAAACCAAAATATCTACAAACAATAAATGCTGGAGAGGGTGTGGAGAAAAGGGAACCCTCTTGCACTGTTGGTGGGAATGTAAATTGATACAGCCACTATGGAGAACAGTATGGAGGTTCCTTAAAAAACTAAAAATAGAACTACCATACAACACAGCAATCCCACTACTGTACCCTGAGAAAACCATAATTCAAAAAGAGTCATGTACCACAATGTTCATTGCAGCTCTATTTACAATAGCCGGGACATGGAAGCAACCTAAGTGTCCATCGACAGATGATGGATAAAGAAGATGTGGCACATATACACAATGGAATATTACTCAGCCATAAGAAAGAAGTGAAATTGAGTTATTTGTAGTGAAGTGGATGGACCTAGAGTCTCTCATACAGAGTGAAGTAAGTCAGAAAGAGAAAAACATTTACCGTATGCTAACACATATATATGGAATATATACATACATATATATATATATATATATATATATATATATATATATATATATATATATATAAGGTTCTGAAGAACCTAGGGGCCAGGCAGGAATAAAGATGCAGATGTAGAGGATGGACTTGAGGACACAGGGATGCGAAGTGTAAGCTAGGGTGAAGTGAGAGAGTGGCATGGGCATATATACACTACCAAATGTAAAATAGGTATACATATACCTGATTCACTTTGTTATACAGCAGAAACTAACACAACATTGTAAAGCAATTATACTCCAATAAAGATGTTTTTTAAAAACTTGAATGGTATCATTATGTCAATTTTATTCTTACAATAAGAAGAGCATATTCTAGAATAGGATGGGGAAGCTACAGAATTCTTTATTATGTTAAAATGTTGTTTTCAGGGATAGCTTTTTCCAGAGTTTTTAATATTTTTTCTAATGTAATATTTCATCCCAATAAAAATTTGGTGGGGGGAAGGTGCAATGTCGGGTGGTTGTGGGAGTCTCAATGATAACATTCCTTTCTCTAGGATCGATGTCATTGAAACAAAGGTAGTTTCCTTTATTTACCTGTTTGAATGCCAGAGACTTGGCTACTAGATCCCCCTAGAAGAATAAACAGTGAAGGGTTGATTGCCCATTGAATTTTCATCTGGGTAAAGTATTGATGTTACTGAAATATTTATGTGCAAGAAAAGTTTAGACATGTGACAAAGAAATCTACTGAAATAGTGTGGTAGTAGTAGCAGAGGAACATAGCTAAGTGGACGGACCTTGAAGCCAGACGGCCTGAGTTGAAATCTGCTGTTTATTTGCTGTGTAACCTTGCACACGTTAGTTAATATCTCTGAGCCATAGGTTTTCTTATCTGTGAAAACAGTAGTACTTACCTCACAGTTTGGTGTGAGGGAAAAGAAATAATAATAAGTTGTAGAATAGTTCCTGACACATAGTTAGTGTTCAAAAGAGTTAGCTATTATTGCTATTGTAAGTGAAAAGTGGAGAGGTTATGAAGCTTGTGTGCTCACATGTATTTATTCCAGTTTCTGTGGTCCCACTGTCTCCAGAGAGTGTACTAGCTTCTAAGAGAGAAGAAAAGTAAAAACAAACAAACAAAAAAAATAAGATGAAGAGGATTTAGCATTCTGAGAAAAGTTAAGCATTCTAAGAAAAGTTTTCTTGATAACAGCACCATGAAATATACTTTACTAGTAGAGATTTTCCTTTGGAGGATTCTCTCCAGTTGGTTGGCTCACCTGTGTTTGAACTCCCAGGTTCAAGTGTAGTGCCAGAAGCTACCCTTGTGGTACCTGCAACAAAAAGAGAAGTGGTGACTTTTCCTCCCATGGGGGGGATCTCAAATGGGGGGGATTTCAAATGCTTGTGAATTATTTGTGTTCTCTTATGCATAGTTTTATTCCCAAATCAAACAAAGATGCAAATTCCTCAGCATAGGAGGCCCCTCTTCTGGAATTTAATGGTAGTAGATAGGGGTTATTCATGCTCTGCCTTCTTGTTCTTCTGGTCCCCTTCCCACCATAGTCACCTAATGTGTTTCCAGTTCCTTCATTTATTGATACTCCAGTGGTAGCTCCTAAGAGGATGAAAATAGGAAAATTTTGAATGTAAACATAGACAGTTATTGGGATAAGCGCTGCACATTTCAGTCACTTTTGTACTCAAGGAAGAATCTAATGAACAGAGGTCAATTTTCTATGTTCATTGTAGCCTTCTGTTTACCTGAAATAGAACCCTCTGGGACTGTCTTTCCATCATTTAATTTCGTGGTGATACCTAAAATGGCAAACAGAAAAAACTTTCTAGACATTTATCGCTTCTACTTTCATTTGCAGGGATCTACATGTATAAGGCTGGACCACAGAAAGAGAGGGACTTCAAAAATCTGCCCAAATTGATTCAAAATCAAGTAACAAAACAAAACATTGTTGATCTAAGATGAGAGTTCCTAAAAAGTTCCTCCGCAAGAAACTGTCCTGCAAGAAACAAAAAGCACAGTTGACTATTGAACAAGGTGGGGGTTAGGAGTGCCAACTCCCTTCATAGTCAAAAAATCCATGCATAATTTACAGTTGGCCCTCTGTATCCACAGATACTCCATATCCATGATTCCACATCCGTGGATTCAACCAACCACAGATTGTGTGGTAACAATAATGTTTACTATTGAAAATAACCCACATATAAATGGACCTGTGCAGTTCAAACCCATGTTGTTCAGGGTCAACTGTAATTTATCAACCAAAATTCTCACACACACCACCACACACACACATACACAATAATTCTCATCTATTTTCCATTCCACTACAGTAGTTCTAATGACTCCAGTGGAAGTTGTGGCTTCTGTAAATAAAAAAAGAAGAAATGGATAAAAGAGGATTTAGGAAGAAGGGAAAATAGGCTATGATGTTCTTACATGAGAAGATCAGTGAGAAAGACATTTTTGCCACCTTATTTCTAGGAAGGATGCTTTCTTTCCAGCTTGTTAACCTACCGGTATTGGAACTTCCAGGTTCAACAGTGGTAACTGAGGCCATACCCTTGGTACCTGAAATGAGAAGGACATGGGATTATCATGCAGAATCTTCCACATCGAGGCAATCTGAATATCAAATCAGTGTATAAAAATAAGTGTATATTTCCAGGGCCATATCATTCAGTGTTACATTGTGCATGGCAGCTTCCAGAGTCACTGTTCACAGAGAGCGTTTTGTCCAGATGGCAGACCTGTAAGCATGCCCTTTCATTGGCCTTTGTACTCCTGGATTGAATCGTGTGTGTTTTTCTCATATATCAATTATTTCATTCATTCAACAAATATTTATTGAGCTCTGTTGAATACTAGAGATTCATTAGTGAATAAATAAATGAAGACTTTTTAATCAAGAAGCCTATTTTCTAGTCGGCCTACTTAGCAAATATAACACAAAATCTTCAGCTCAGAACAGAGGAATTTTTTCCACATTTACCTGTTTTACTTTCAGTGACTTGATTGTCTGATATTCCAGAGATAGTTCCTAATGGTTGAAAGCAGGAAAAATATTCTGTGTATGTTATGACATTTAATCATTCATGGAGGCAACCAACCATTAGGCAAATTAGAATTTAAAGCTCAAAATACAAGTCAAATGGGAGGCAAAGTTTTCTAAGTTCATTTTAGTCATCTTCTTACCTGAGACAGAACCTTCTGGGACAGTGTTGACTCCTACAGTAATGCCTGTAATATCCAGTGGGTTAGTCTTCCAGGGAATTACTACTCGTACTGCCCTCTTCAGAAATCCACATCACAGTGCCAGGCATGGGAAAAGGCTGGTCCAGAAACCAGCCGTGGGTTGTGAATCAACAGTATTTGGGGCCCTGCATATCAGCTGGAGGGCCTGCCCTTCCTGTACAATCTCTCTGATCCAGAGGCAAACTCATGATGGTTCTCAATGGCAATGCTAACGTCTGGGAATCCTAGTTCTCACTGATTTCATAACAATGACTCTGAGGCTTTCTAAGGAAGTCTTAGACTCTGGAAAAAAGAAATGAGGAAAGTGGAAAGTATGTTTGGGGATACATATTTCTCCCTGAGGTTAGACTAAGGAAGTTTTAGACTCTGGAAAAAAGAAATGAGGAAAGTGGAAAGTATGTTTGGGGATACATATTTCTCCCTGAGGTTAGACAAGGGATGATTGCCTTTGTATCTATTCCATTACCAGTGCTGGAACGTCCAGATATAATAGCTGGGCTGGAGACTACACCACTGGCACCTGAAATCACAAAGGAAAAGGGATTATATGTCATTTCCTTTACATTCAAAGAAGAGCTAAGAAGAAAATCATTATGTTTCTTTTCAGTCATTGAAGTCCTATTCTAGGATTCCTCACATATCTTTCCACAGGTACATTTCTTTTGGAAAAAAATTAAGTAAAACTATATTTTCACATTAGAAGTCCTCTTATTCTGAATATTGGTAAATATCAGGGAGATATTTATATTTTCTCATGTTCAACTGTTTGACTGTCAGAGACCTGGCTCCCTGGTACAGTGGTCTGAAGAGAAGACAAGACAAAGAGATTGAGTGAGAGACAGAGAGAGATTTAGAGAGAGAGAGAGAGAGTATTCTGCTGTATATGCATTCAAGGATTTGGGGAAAATACTAGCACTCTGGAATTTGGAAGTTCAGACAAAGATTTCCATAGGGCAGAAATCACTCTGCACTCTATATTATTTCAGCTAGAAGTAATTGACAAAAAAAGAGAATTCTTTTTGGATTCTAGCTAATATGCTGGTGATATTTGTAATATCAATGGAGAAATCCCATCCCTTCTTTAGACTTGAAGCAGTGAAGCTCAATTCTGTATTTAATGGATTTTCAAAAAGATTTTCTCTCTAATAGCAAACCTATTTTGACTCACTTGCAGTGTCCCTAAATTATACACAAACTTTCTCAAGGAAAGCCTAGAGAGTCCTAAAACTGATGGCCTCAAATCACGGGCTCTTTGTTTTCACCTGTTTGAGCTCCAGTTCTAGTCTCTTCTGTGGAAGTTGTGGCCTCTGAGGGAAGAAATAGGATAATGATGAAGTCTGGGAATTTGGAATACTGGGAAGAGATATTGGGGTATTTTTTATTATAGAAGCCCTAAAAGAGAGATCATGACATCTGAGATTAAATATGGGGAATTTCCTTCCTGTTAACCTACCTGTGTTAGAACTTTCAGATGCAATGGTTGTTCCAGACAATTCTCCAGTGATACCTAAAATGCAAAAAGTAAATGTTGCAATACAGCATTTCCTCCTCAGTTCATCTTGGAATCATCAGTGTGGCCCTAAAGCACTGGTATCCTTTTCTGAAGACTATGAAAAAAATGGAAAATAAACAATTTTACAGCATTTCATTTCCCAAGTCAGCTTTGGATGGGTGTGTTGCTCCTGGGGTTCCCTTTTACTATGTAGTAAGAGGAAGCAGCAGTAAAAATCACCCTTACCTGTTTTACTTCAAGGGACATATCCACCTGGTGTGCCAGAGGTGCCTAAGTGAGGGAATAAAGTATGGTTTAATCTTTGTAAGAAGGAATCTTTGATATAACTTGGAACATTTTGATAATCAATTGCCTTCATGAAGTTTTCCATCGAGGGGAGATAGAAAATAAATAATAAACATCATGCATAAGTATGAGAGAGATAATAGACAGCAGGCTATGGCAGGAAGGCAAGCTGGGTAAGGAGGATTAGAAGTACTGGGGGAGGGGGTTGGGATATATGCAATATGTATGCATACCTTTTTACAGTAAAAAAAAATCTTTGTAAGCCAGAACACTGAAGACAGCTTGATTGAGACGTCTGCGGTCTTGGAATTCCCAGGAAGAATAATTACCTGGGTTCATATGGTAAAATATTGTTGAAGAAGAGGATTGTCATGGAGAGGATGTACAACTAGTTGACCTTAAACTAGACCCAGGCAATCAGTGACACCTCACCCCCTGCCCTGGCCTTGGAACTTACGTTCTGACCACAGTTCCCATAGTGGGAGTCATTTTCAAGGATGCAGCCTGGAGAGAGCAATGTGTCATTGAAACCTTCAGGATGGTATATGTGACTGAACTCAGTTAAGGCCTCTATATAAACTTTTAAGATTCTGGCAGGCAGATGCAGAGACCTACTTGTCTTATGGCTGCCCAAGACAAGCTTTGTATGTAAGTTCCCTTGCTTATTAAACCTGCTACCCACCAACCTGGAGTGGTTTGCCTCTTTCTTCAGTCTCACCTTGCCCTTTGTGGATGGAGCCAAGTTTCAGATTTCACCCAGGAAGCTCCTGAGTTTTTGAACCAACAAATATGGCAGGTCCTTCCCTCATACTCCTTCCCATTCATCTGCTCACTGAAGCAACCCAAATAGAGAAATAATGAGAACTTAGGCCTTGGACTGAAAATCTCACCTCCTGGTAGTCCTCCTTGGATGGTCTCACTGCCTCTTGTGGAACTTGTGGATTCTGAGAGAAGAAAAAAAAAAGGAGTAAAGACTTGGGGTGTGGACAAGACATTCTGGGCTTCCACAGTCTATATCTCCTGAAGGTCCATGTTTAGGACTCCTGACCTGTTTTGGCACTTCCAGGTCCCAGAGTTTTGCCAGAGATGCTCTCAATTGTGCCTGAAATAAAAAAAGAAAAAAAAAAGGATTGTGGTCAACTTGTACATCATGAAATGGGCATAGGCTTTAAAAAAAACTGTTTCTCCCATATACCAGTGAATCTATATTTCTCTGGACTTCTTAGTTTCAAGAGATCCTCCAGGTATTTCCTTCAAAACATGTCATTCCGTTTGCAAATTTATGGAGAAAGTCCTCCACCACTAAGACCCCCTTTTAGGTTCTAGTTAAAGGAAGATAGATTTGAGGGCAAATCACCTGTATAACTATCAGGAATGGGCCCCGTGATGCCCTGATGAAGGCTCGTTAGAACACAAGCAAGAAAAGTTGAAGTGTCTGAACTGAATTTATTGATGTCAAATACTGAACATCTGCTAAGATTTTGCCCAATATGCTGAATATGGAAATTCAAAGAGTTTTGATATATTTCAGACAAGACTTTTTATTGCAAAGATATTAGACAGTACAAGTAGTGACTCAGCAGTGCTCACCCGTGATTATTCCAATTCTTGCTGTTCCACTTTCTTCTACAGAAGTTGTGGCATCTGAGAGAGGGGAAAACAGAAGAGAGATTATTGGAAACCATGCAAGGACCATGGAAAATATGTGGTAGTTCTCCTACACAGGATAGCACTGGAGTAAACTCATCATAGCTGGATCCATGAAAGATTCCCTGCCATTTTGTCGACTCACCTGTGTTGGAACTGCCAAGGGCAACAGTTGTGCCAGGAATTACGCCAGTGGTGCCTGAAATACAAAGGGTCTAAAGTCATTACAGTGACTTGTGTTTGTCTCCTAAAGACCTGCCTCTAGAAGAAATGTGCTATATCAAAGTATCCTTTCACTGCTTCCTGATGAGGTGAGAGTCATAAGCCTTTTCTATGACTCATGCCATTAAGAAAGCAATCAAAATGTTCCCAAGTTGAGGCAACTTTCTCAGACAACCCCTTTATTCCAAGACAGGAAAACAAGGTGGTTTTCTCCCAGGTTCACCTGTCACACTCCAAGTTGCTTGACCTCCTGGTACTGCAGTGTTATCTACTGTGGGATGAAAACCAGAAAAATATTTGAATGTGCCAAGGAAAATACTGAATATCATTATTGATTATTTGAGCGAGAAAACCTTTATATAGGTAGGCCTGTTCATATTGCTTTCTCTTCTTCCTAGGTGTGTAATATTCCTTGGTCCCCCTGATGCATATGCCATCCCAAGGAGAAACCCCTCACATGGATTACACACCAGCCCATCTATAGAAAGTTACAGCTGTGAGGCTAGATGCTAGTATTGAAAGTTCTTCCATAACATGTTAAATCTTAGAAAATCCTAAAAGCCAATGAAAACTACTCTGCAGGAGATTACACCTCCCAACAGGCAAACCTATGGAGAATCATAATTCATGCTAAACCCCAAACTATGAGCAACCCATTTGTATCAGGTCTGAGTCCAGTTCCAGGTGTGCCGCTGCCTCCCATTAATCTTGTGGCCTCTGAGGAAATAAAGTGATGAATGATGAGGTCTGAGGATTTGGAATATTAAGAAAAGAATGATGCTGATATTTTATCAGAACAGGTCTACTAACTACATCATGAGGTTAAATAGCAAGATTTCCTTCTTGTTAACCTACCTGTGTGGGAACTTCCAGATATGGTTGTCTTAGAGAATTCTCCTGAAGTACCTAAATTGAGAAAAATAAAGGGATCAATACAGCATTAACTCCCCAATGAATACTGAAGTAGCTATGCAGCCTTGAACCACTGGAGACCTTTCCTGCAGATCTTTGATTCTGTAGGAAATGAACCATCAATTACTCCCACAGTTTCCTTTCCTGACACACCTATTGATCATTATTGTTATTAGAGTTCCCTTTCCATAGAGTCCATTGAAAGTGAAAGGAGACCTTATGTCACCCTCACCTGTTTCACTTCCAGACCCTGGGCTCCCTGGAGTGGTGACAGAGCTGCCTGAAGGAGGAAAAAGGCAGATGATGGGTTCCTCTTTCTAAGTTTTACTCAACAATTACTTGAGTTAATTTGATATTCAGATATTTAAAATAGATCTCCTTGACTCTAATACTCTGATAAGGTTAACTTATTTAGTCCATCTTACCTGACATGGAACTCTGTGAACTGCTGCTGGCTCCAGGTAAAACCATGGGGATACCTATTAAAGCAAATAGAATGAAGCTTCAAAATAAGTATACATTTCATCATTCCACTAGTATTTATTAAGCATCTCTTCTGTGCAATATTGTTTTAGGCCCTTGCATATATCAGCGAGCAGAATATTCAAAGATCCCTCCCCTAATGCAAGTTATATTCTAGCAACTGGAGACCAACAGTGAATAATAAACATAATAAATAGGTCGATGTGATAGATGTTAGTAAGTGCTATGAGAACATGGCAAACCATATAAAAGGATAGGGGACTTGGTAGGCAGGGGCTGGCTAGAAGGTCACCCTCATTCCTGCCATTCAACAACTAGCTCTGCAAGCTCAGGCCTCTGGAAATCCAGATGGAGACATCTGAGGTCATGGAATTCTTAGGCAGACCCAGGTTTGTGACTCTGGCATATTGTGTTCCCAGAGGAAATTCAGGCCCCTTTCCTTTGCCCACTTTCACACTAATGTGTTCACTGTATTCACACAGAGATTTGATGAAAGTCCCAAAGCCTCAGATTAAAAGAGCTCACCTCCTGGAAGTTCTGGTTGGGTGGTCCCACTTCTTCTCATGGAAGTGGTGACCTCTGACAGAGAAAAGAAAGAAAGGAGTAAAGACTAGGGTGTGGGAAAGTACACACTGTGCTTTTGTCAGACTATATCACCCAAGGTGCCACTGTCCAGATACCTGTGTTGTAACTTCCAGGTTCCAGAGTTTTTCCAGAGACTATACCAGTAGTACCTAAAACAAGAAAGGCTCAGAGGTCACTAGCTCAATTGCTGTTCACCATGTGATTTAAATAGGAATCTAAAGTCTCCGGGCAGTAGCAAACTATAACCCTGAGACTTTTAGTACCAGTAAGTGATCCATATATGACCCTTGTAACATGTCTTTCTACAATTTTACTGAGAAAGTGCTCAACTATCAAGTCCCTTTCTTTGGAGGGGAGATAGGAAATTTCTCTGTACATTACCAGTTTATCTGTCCCTAGTTTGACTTCACAATAGTCTAGTGAAGGCTCTTATAAGCTCAGGAAATAAGGAAACTGTCTTGTCTTGTTTTTCTGAATTTGCTCAATATAACATTTATAAACAGTGCAGATATATTTTCATAAGATTATTTTTGAGAAGTTATCATAAAGTTCAGGTATTAGCTTAGCAGAGCTCACCTTTGGATATTCCAGCTCTGGTTGTTTCACTTTCTCCTTCTGCAGGAGAGAAGGAGGAAAGAGTTAACTGGAGAATACTTAAGGATCATGGAAAGGATATGGCAGTAGGTCTGTAAAAGATAGTAACAGAGGAGACATCTAATTTGTGGGAGGACTGTGGAAGATTCTATGTCACCTTGTTGACTCACGTGTGTTGAAATTGCCAGGGGCAACAGTTGTGCCAGGGGCTACCTCAGTGGTGCCTGAAACACAAAATGAAATGTAGTCACCATGGTGCTCATGTTTCTTTCCTAAAAGCATGTCTCTAGAAAGAACCTAGGTATATCTTCATAGTATCTAACTGGACTGTTCACTGACTCTTCTCTGATGATGAGCCTGTGTAGTTTTTCATTATCCATTTTATTACCAAAGCAATCATAATGACAATGTTCTCAACCAGAGATACGCTTCCTGGCATTCTACATTGAGGAAACAGGGTGGGTTTCTCCCACCCTCTCCTGTCTTACTCCCTATGACTTGGCTTTCTGATGCTACACTGGTACCTGCTCTGGATTCAAAACAGAAGCCTTGAGTGTGCTGAGAACTTGAGACACTGTGAAAATACTGTGCTCTTCATTGCTTCCTTGTGAAAAGCATACATCTACATGGGACAGACATGTTTCCTAGGTTCCTGTAACTCTTCTCAGTTTCTCAGGAATACAAAGTTTTCTCACTCTTCCCTCGTCAAAGCTTATGATATATGTAAATCCACAGGAGAAGTTATTCATGACAATTACTACAATCCCAACTTCAGGGATTACAGCTATGACTCTAGACTCTGTTATTAGCAACTTTTCAGAAAAAAAATTCAAAGCTGAAAAACACTTAATTTGCCTAAAATGCAGTATTGGTAGAGTAAATATGAACTGTTCTCCAGAAATTCTCTCTAGGATCTCCTGTGTCCTAATTAGTGGTAATAACAAGACAGGAGCTGTTCCTTCTCACCTGTCTGGAATCCAATTCCAGCAGTACCAGTACTTCTGGAAGTTGCAGCCTCTGAGGTAGAAAATGGGAGAACAGTAAATTTTGGGCATTTGGGATATGGGGAAGAGGCATTTAGTATTATTTTTTCACAGCAGCCCTACAAAAAGCTTCATGTCCTGAGTACCTAGAGAGATGTTCTTATTATTATTTCAACCATACCTGTGTTGGAAATGCCTGTCTTAAAGGATCTCTCAGGTTTCTGGTAGCAGGCAATGAGTGACAACCGAGTGATGCATATTGAATTGTCCCCATTCCACAAAGGTAGAATCTAGTGAATCAGGTGGGCAAGTATCAAAATCAAATACCTCATCAGATAAGGACCAGAAAAGGATTTTATATCAGTGAACAAAATAAGAAAAAAATGCCTGTCTTCATGGAGGTTATACTCAAATGTAATGCTAAAAGAATGCAGAGGGGGAACAATTAAGAAAAAGTGGAACATTCTAAAAAATAAATTTCTTTTGCATATTTTTTTAAACTGTTAAACTTAAAAGAGACACCAGGATGCAATAAAAGCTAAAAAAATTAATGGAAATGGTAGGTGACAAATAATATGCTGAGAAATATGGGACTGCCTTTTTATTTAATAAAGAGCATATTTCTAGAGTCATTTTTGTTTATTTGATTGATTCTGTAAGTTTGTACACAACCAGTGTAGAATTTAATGATTATATATGAGATTCAATATGTCTTTGGTATGATTTAAGAAGGTATTAAAAATAGAAAAAGCAAGAGCCCTATGCCACCAAAATCTAATTTGAAGTTTATGTTTTATTAATCTGATAAATTGACTTCTGCTATCATATTTTTGATTCTAGTTATTGTAATACCATTTTTTTTCAAATCCACATTTATAATGTGACATTTTTTCATCTGTTACTTCAGGCTGCTTAAATGGCACTAAATTTAAAAATACAAATATATTTATAAATGTACATTTTTATTTATCTCAATTCATACAGTTTAATGTGTATTAGGTTAAAATTTGAGAAGAATATCACAGTCCCTTAGATATTTTTCAGTGCTCAAGTAGAAAAAATAGAAATATTATTTCAAGGCACATTGTGAAAAAGCATAATTTTGTCATTTTAATATCAACTTACCTACAACAGGTTCTGGTGGAATTGTATTATCTGAGCCTAATAGAGAAAAATTAAATTCATGTTTCAATTAAATAATATACGTGAATTTTATTTTTAAAATTCACCACAATGCTTCAACTGCCATGATATAAAAATTTTTTAATTAAAAAACAGAAATATGTTATTTCCACAGAGGCTCATCTTAGAAATTCTATTCAGGGTGAGAGACCTCTTGGGAGATAAATTGTAAAGTGCCCTTTTAAGAAATCATCTATGAGTTACAAATTATCAAAATAAAAACAAAATCATTGCCCTTTTCCCAAATAAAATGTTTACACATATGTAATTCTTCTTTGGTTCCATTTAAAGACTAAAGTCTTGAACTTGGAAAATGCAAAAAAAAAAAAAAAGATAAAATACATGCTGTACCCAGGAGTCACATATTAGTAACTATGGAATTAATTTATAATTATGAGGTTCAATATATAATATGAAGCATGGCAATTCATTTAGGTTAGCATAACCATAGATTGAATAGATAATAT
This sequence comes from Physeter macrocephalus, assembly GCF_002837175.3. Taxonomy (NCBI): domain Eukaryota; kingdom Metazoa; phylum Chordata; class Mammalia; order Artiodactyla; family Physeteridae; genus Physeter; species Physeter macrocephalus. Next base: position 97,748,154 of record NC_041219.1, read on the forward strand.
TATACATTTAGTCTGAATCAAATTATCAAATTAATTATTTTCTAGTGATTAGTTTGTAAAATAATTTTACATAAGGGGAGTTTGTAAGAGTAGTTAGAATAAACATAGGATAAATCTTTACCAGAAAAAGAAAGAATAAGCAATCTATTCTTAACATTGGACAATTTATTCACTAAAACCTAGGTTCTATTAGATAACCAGCAAATTGAGAAATGAAGTTTTTTTCCCAATATACTCGATATGAGTATATTGGGTTGGCCAAAAAATTCTTCGGGTTTTTCCATACAATGTTACAGAAAAGCCCGAACAAACTTTTTGGCCGACCCACTGTTACTAGTCTAGAAACTTGAATAAATAGTCCATTTATTGTTAAGAAAAAATTGTCTTATAAGTATTTGTGAATTTTATGTCATGTTGTAATAATTGTAAAAAGAAATGAAGAGATAAAATTTTGATTTGCAAAACAATAGTATTATAGTTTTTATAAATGCCCCAAATCTTGTGATTTCAGAATGGCAAAAGGCCAAAGTTTCTCAACATATTAAAAATGTTATACTTCTTTTTATTATCTGCTGCTGTCATTTTTATAGTTAGAAATGGGGAAAATTTAAGCTATGTAAATATTAAATGCAAACTCTTATTAATGGGTCACTAAAGATCATTGTATATTTGCCTCAGTGGAGGATGCCCTTGTGGTAAAGAGCAGACTGTGGAGTCAGTAAACAATGGATAAAAATATTGTCTCCACATGTAAATTGATACAGCCACTATGGAGAACAGTATGGAGGTTCCTTAAAAAACTACAAATAGAACTACCACATGACCCCGCAATCCCACTACTGGGCATATGCCCTGAGAAAACCATAATTCAAAAAGAGTCATGTACCACAATGTTCATTGCAGCTCTATTTACAATAGCCAGGACATGGAAACAACCTAAGTGTCCCTCAACAGATGAATGGATAAAGAAGATGTGGCACATATATACAATGGAATATTACTCAGCCATAAAAAGAAATGAAATTGAGTTATTTGCAGTGAGGTGGATGGACCTAGAGACTGTCATACAGAGTGAAGTAAGTCAGAAAGAGAAAAACAAATAACATGTGCTAACACATTTATATGGAATCTAAAAAAAAAAATGGTTCTGAAGAACCTAGGGGTAGGACAGGAATAAAGATGCAAATGTAGAGAATGGACTGGAGATATGGGGATATATGTATATGTATAGCTGGTTCACTTTGTTATAAAGCAGAAACTAACACACCATTGTAAAGCAATTATACTCCAATAAAGATGTTAAAAAAAATATATTGTCTCCACTATTTGATTTGCTGTAGAACCTGGACCAACTTATGTAATATCTTTTCTAAGTTTTTCATGAGTAAAATGAGATAACAATACTTATTTAAATATTTAAATGACATAATAGATTTTAGGGCATTGTATTATTTAACTGGAATTATTATTAATTATTTTGTCTTTTTTTTTTTTTTTTTTTTTTTTTTTTTTTTGCGGTATGCGGGCCTCTCACTGCTGTGGCCTCTCCCGTTGTGGAGCACAGGCTCAGTGGCCATGGCTCACGGGCCCAGCCGCTCCGTGCCATGTGGGATCTTCCCGGACCGGGGCACGAACCTGTGTCCCCTGCATCGGCAGGCAGACTCTCAACCACTGCGCCACCAGGGAAGCCCTATTTTGCCATTTTTAATTAGCCAGTGAGCATGAAAACAAGTCAAAAAATACATCTCACATCCCCTGCTTACTTACCAGTAGTAGTGGATCTTTCTGGTGCAATTGTTGAGACAGGGGTGGCTCCTATGGAATGTGAGATTAAAAGTAGAAAGTCATGACCAATATTCTTATTTTATTGGGACACTACCTGGACATTTAACAATGTAACTACTTTGAGTCCAGGTGCTGCAGTTGCAGTACTGGTCTGAAAACACCTAACAAAATATCCAAGGTCCTCAATACCAGATAATTTGGATCAGATTTTCTGATTTCTAAACTTATAATACACTAATATCCAATAATGGATATTTATCAGATTTATCAAAAAACCTTATGTTGGGTTGTAACTGGGGCCAATACCTTCCCTTCCCACTCACCTGATTTTCTGGGTGTAGTTGATCTGGTCATGCTTTCACCCACTTCAGTAGTTTCTCCATATGGTTCTTCAGTTGTGTCTGGTTAAAAGGATAACTGACTATTATCTTCACATGGTTCATTTTGTAAAAATTATAAACTTACTGCCATTTAAGTAAATTTCAAATTTAGATGTTAATAATAAACCTAGACCACCTCTTAATCATTTCTCCAAAAATGTGGTCCTTGCTTAAATTAACTTAAATCATTATTGTAATTTGGGCCTAAGCCATGCTCATGTTGGACCACCAAAGGAGCACCCTGGTGAGTCTTGCCTGCTTGGTTCCCAGCAGACGTGGCTCTAAAGCTTGATGCTCCAACTGGGCCTCCACTACCAGCACCTCTGGTAGCTCCCAGTGATCTACTGATTCCACCTGGTCACAAAAGAAGTAGCAGGGATGAAAACATAACCTTCTTAAGGGGTGTGAGGAATCAATTTAAAACAATAATATTCTACAAAGTTCCCATCTTTATTCAACAATGAGTTCTAAATAGTATAATTCTGATAAAGTAATATAGTTCAAAATTATATCTCTATCAAATTAAAATTATTTATATTATTGTTTAAATATAGCTAACTTGACTTGCCTTCATATGTGGTAACCTCAATTCCTGGCCCCCAAGTTGTCCTCCTGGTCTCTGTGGTTGTAAAATTTGATGATCCAGTTGTTCCAGATCCTTCAACTGATGTCCCAGTTGTCCATGATCTTCCAATTGATGGTCTAGTTGTCTTTGATCCTTCAGCTGATGTATCAATTGTCTCTAATACTCCAGTTGATGATCCAGTTGTCCCTGAACCTACAATAGATGTTTGTGTTGTCCACATCACTCCAGATGATGGTCCTGTAGTCCCTAAACTGACAACAGAGATTTTAGTAGTTCTTGTCAATCCATCTGGTGATGCAGTTGTCCCTGATCCTTCACCTGAGGGTCCACTTTTTCCTGATTCAACAACAGTGGTCCCTGTTTCTCCAGATGATGATCCAGTTGTCCCTAAGCCTACAGTGGATGTTATTGTTGTCCTTGTCACTCCAGATTATAGTGCACTTGCCCCTGAAGCTATACCAGATGTTCTAGTGGTTATTGTTAGTACACCTGCTGATCCAGTTGTCTGTGATCCTTCAGCTGATGATCCACTTGACCCTGATCCTATAACAGTCATCCCTGTTTCTCCAGATGATGGACCAGCTGTCTCTGAACCTACAACAGAAGGTCTGCTTGTCCCTGTCACTCCAGGTCTAGTTGCTCCTGAAGCACCAGCTGACAATACAATGGTTGATGAAGTTACATCTCCTGGGCTGGTTGTCCATGATTCTCTAGTTGATGGTTCCACTGTCCCTGAGCCTACAACAGAGAATCTAGTTGTGGCAGTCAGGCCAAGTGATGATCCTAGTCTTTCAATTGATGCTCCAGTTGTCTCTAATGGTCCAGATAATAATCCAGTTGTCCCTGAACTTACAATAGAGATTCTAGTTTTTCCTAACAGTACAACTGTGGAACTAGTTATCCCTGATCCTACAACTGATTGTAAACTTGTCCCTGATCCCATAACAGTCATCCCTATTTCTCCAGATAATGGTGTAGTTGTCTCTGAACCTACAAAAGATGACCCAGCTGTTCCTGATCCTCCAGGTATTAATCTAGTGGTGACTGATCCTTCAACTGATGGTAAACTAGTTCCTCTTCCTATAACCGGGGTCCTTGTTGCTCCAGATAATGGTGCAGTTGTCTCTGAAATTACACCAGGTGGTCCAGTTGGTGCTGATCCTACAGGCAATGATCCAGGAGTCCCTGATGCTCCAGATGAGGGTACACTGGTTCCTGATCCTATAACAGTGGTACCTGTTGTTGCAGATAATGGTGCACTTGTCTCTGAACCTACAACATATGGTCGACTTGTCCCTGACCCTCCAGGTGTTGAACTAGTGGTGGCTGATGCTTCAACTGATGACAAACTTGTTCTTGACACAATAACAGTGGTCCCTGTAGCTCCAGATAATGGTGCAGTTGTCTCTGAACCTACAACAGATGGTCCACTTGTCTCTGATCCTCCAAGTATTGATCTTGTGATCGCTGATCCTTCAACTAATGGTAAACTGGTTACTAATCCTGTAACAGTGGTCGCTGTTGCTCCAGATGATGGTGCAGTTGTCTCTGAACTTGAACCAGGTGATCCAGGGGTCAGTGATCCACCAGGTAATGATCCAAGGTTCGCTGATGTTACTGATGAGGGTAAAATGCTTCCTAATCCATAAATAGTAGTCTTGTTCCTACAGATAATGGTGCAGTTGTCTCTGAACCTACACCAGGTGGTGCAGGTGCTGCTGATTCTCCAAGCGATGATCCAAGGGTCCCTGATGTTCCAGATGAGGGTAAACTGGTTCCTGATTCTATAACATTAGCCCCTGTTGCTCCAGATAAAGATGCAATTGTCTTTGAACTTACACCAGGTGGTCCAGTTGTCCTTGATCCTCCAGGTACTGATCTAGTGGTCCCTGATCCTTCAACTGATGGTAAACCGGTTCCTGATCCTATAGCAGCGGTCCCTGTTGCCCTAGATAATGGTGCACTTGTGTCTGAACCTACAACGTATGGTCCACTTGTCCCTGACCCTGCATGTATTGAACTACTGGTGGCAGATCTTTCAGCTGATGGCAAGCTGGCTCTTGATGCAATAACAGTGGTCCCTGTTGCTCCAAATAGAGACACAGTTGTCTCTGAACCTACAACTGATAGTCTAGTTCTCCCTGATCCTCCAGGAATTGATCCAGTAGAGGCTGTTCTTTCAAATGATGTTAAACTGTCTCCAGATCCTGTAAGAGTGGTGCCTATTGCTCCAGATACTGGTCCAAATGTCTCTGAACCTACAACAGGTGGTCCAGTTGCTGCTGATCTTCCAGGTGATATTGCAGGGTTCCCTGATGCTCCAGATGAGGGTAAACTAGTTCCTGATCTTATAACATTACCCCCCGTTGTTCCAGATAATTGCTCAGTTATCTCTGCACTTAAACCAGTTGGTCCACTTGTCCCTGAGCCTTCAGGTAGTGATCTAGTGGTCCCTGATCCCTCAAGTGATGGTAAACTGGTTCCTGAACCTATAACTGCAGTTCCTGTTGCTCCAGATAATACTGCATTTGTCTCCAAAACAATAACAGGTGATCCAGTTGCTGCTGATCCTCCAGGTGATGGTCCAGTGGTCCCTGATGCTCCAGATGAGGGTAAACTTGTTCCTGATACTAAGGCAGTGGTCCCTTTTGCTCCAGATAATAGCGCAGTTGTGTCTGAAACAATACCACGTGGTCCAGTTGCTGCTGATCCTCCGGGTGATGATCCAGGGTTCCCTGATGCTCCGGATGAGAGTAAACCAGTTCCTGATCCTAAAGCAGCACTGTCTGATGCTCCAGAAAATGGTGCCGTTGTCTCTGAAACAACACCAGGTGGTCCAGTTGCTGATGATCCTCCAGGTTATGATCCAGGGTTCATTGATGCTCCAGATGATGGTAAACTGCTTCCTGATTCTATAACATTAGACCTTGTTGTTCCAGACAATGAAACAGTTATGTCTGAACTTACACCAGGTTGTCCACTTGTCCATGATCCTCCAAGTAGTGATCTAGTGGTCCCTGATCCCTCAACTGATGGTAAACTAGTTCTGGATCCTATAGCTGCAGTTCCTGTTGGTACAGATAATGATGGAGTTGTCTCTGAAACAATAACAGGTGATCCACTTGCCTCTGATCCCCCAGGTGACAATCTAGGTGTCCCTGATGCTCCTGATAAGGGTAAACTTGTTCCTGATCCGATAGCAATGATCCCTGATTCTCCAGAAAATAAGGCAGTTGTGTCTGAAACAATACCAGGTGGTCCAGTTGCTGCTGATCCTCCAGGTGATGATCCAGGGGTCCCTACTGCTCCTGATCTTATAACATGAGGCCCTGTTGTTCCAAATAAAGATGCAGTTGTCTCTGAACTTACAGCAAGTGGTCCAGTTGTCCCTGATCCTCCAGGTATTGATCTAGTGGTCCTTAATCTTTCAACTGATGGTAAACCGTTTGCTGATCCTAGAGCAGTGGTCGCTATTGCTCCAGCTAATTGTGTACTTGTCTCTGAACCAACACCAGGTGTTCCAGTTGCTGCCAATCCTCCAGGTGATGATCCAGGGTTTCTTGAGGCTCCTGATGTGGGTAAACTTGTTCCCAATCTTATAACATTAGTCCCTTTTTTTCCAGATAATGGTGCAGTTGGCTTTGAACGTACAGCACCTGGTGCAGTTGTCCCTGATCCACCAGTTACTGATCTAGTGTTCCCAGATCCTTCAACTAATGGTAAACCGATTCCTGATCCTATAGCAGCAGACCCTGTTGCTGCAGATAATGGTGCAGTTGTTTGCAATACAACACCAGGTGGTGCACTTGCTGCTGATCCTCCAGGTGATGATCCAGGGGTTCCTGATGCCCCAAATGAGGGTAAACTTCTTCCTGATCCTATAACATTAGTCCCTGTTGCCCCAGATAAAGGCGTCATTATCTCTGAACTTACACCAGGGCGTCCACTTGTCCCTGATCCTCCAGGTAGTGATCTAGTGCTCCCTGATCCCTCAACTGAAGGTAAACCTGTTCCTGATCCTAAACCTGAAGCTCCTCCTTCTCCAGATAATGGTGCAGTTGTCTTTGTAACTACAACAGGTGGTTCAGTTGTCCCTATTCCTCCAGGTATTAATCTAGTGGTGTCTGGTCCTTCAACTGATAGTAAACTGGTTCCTGATCCTAAAGCAGTGGTTTCTGTTGCTCCAGATAATGGTGCAGTTGTCTCTGAAACAAGACCAGGTGGTCCAGCAGCTGATGATCCTCCAGGTGATGATCCAGGGGCTTCTGATACTCCAGATGAATGTAAACTGGTTCCTAATTCTATAGCAGCAGTCCCTGCTGCTCCAGATAATAGGGCAGTTGTGTCTGAAACAATACCAAGTGGTCCAGTTGCTGATCCTCCAATAGATGATCCAGGTGTCTCTGATGTTCCAGATGAGGATAAACTGGTTCCTGATCCTATAGGAGCAGTCTCTCTTGATCCAGAAAATGGTGCTGTTGTCTGCAAACCAATACCATGTGGTTCACTTGCTACTGATCCTCCAGTTGACGATCCAGGTGTCCCTGATGTTCTGGATGAGGTTAAACTGGTTTCTGATCCTATAACATTAGTCCCTATTGTTCCAGATAATGGTGCAGTTATATCTGAAATTACCCCAGGTGGTCCACTTGTCTCTGATCCTCCAGGTAGTGATCTAGTGGTCCCTGATCCCTCAACTGATGGTAAACTAGTTCGGATCTTATAGCTGCAGTTCCTGTTGCTACAGATAATGGTGGAGTTGTCTCTGAAACAATAACAGGTGATCCACTTGCCTCTGATCCCCCAGGTGACAATCTAGGCATCCCTGATGCTCCTGATAAGGGTAAACTTGTTCCTGATCCGATAGCAATGATCCCTGATTCTCCAGAAAATAAGGCAGTTGTGTCTGAAACAATACCAGGTGGTCCAGTTGCTGCTGATCCCCCAGGTGATGATCCAGGGGTCCCTATTGTTCCTGATGTTATAACATGAGTCCCTGTTGCTCCAAATAAAGATGCAGTTGTCTCTGAATTTACAGCATCTGATAAAGTTGTCCCTGATCCTCCAGGTATTGATCTAGTGGCCCCTAATCTTTCAACTGATGGTAACCTGTTTGCTGATCTTAGAGCAGTGGTCTCTATTGCTCCAGCTAATTGTGCACTTGTCTCTGAACAAACACCAGGTGTTCCAGTTGCTGCTGATCCTCCAGGTGATGATCCAGGGTTTCCTGATGCTCCAGATGAGGGTAAACTTGTTCCTGATCCTATAATATTACTTCCTGATTCTCCAGGTAATGGCACAGTTATATCTGAACTTACACCAGGTTGTCCACTTGTCCCTGATCCTCCAGGTAGTGATCTGGTGGTCCCTGATCCCTTCACTGATGGTAAACTGGTACCTGATCCTATAGCTGCAGTTCCTGTTGCTACAGATAATGCTGCAGTTGTCTCTGAACCAATACCAGGTGGTCCAGTTGCTGCTTATCCTCCAGGGTATGATCCAGTGGTTCCTGATGCTCCAGATGAGGGTAAATGTGCTCCTGGACTTATAGAAGCAGTTCTCGTTGCTCCAGATAATGGCGCAGTTATATCTGAACTTACAGCAGGTCGTCCACTTGTCCTTAATCCTCCAGGTGGTGATCTAGTGGTCCTTGATCCCTCTACCAATGGTAAACTTGTTCCTGATCCTAAACCTGCAGTTCCTCTTGCTCCAGGTAATGGTGCAGTTTTCTCTGTACCTACAGCAGGTGGTCCAGTTGTCCCTGATCTTCCAGGTATTAATCTAGTGGTCCCTTGTCCTTCAACTGATGGTAAACTGGTTCCTGATCCTAAAGCAGTGGTCCTTGTTGCTCCAGATAATGGTTCAGTTGTCTGCAAACCAACATCAGGTGGTGCACGTGCTGCTGATCCTCCAGTTGATAATCCAGGGGTTCCTGATGATCCCGACAAGGGTAAACTGGTTCCTAATCCTATAACATTAGTCACTGTTGCTCCAGATAATTTTGAAGTTATCTCTGAACTTACACCAGGGGGTCCACTTCTCCCTGATCTTCCAGGTAGTGATCTAGTGGTCCTTGATCCCTCAACTGATGGTAAACTGGTTACTGATCCTATAGCTGCAGTTACTGTGGCTCTAGATAATGCTGCAGTTGTCTGTGAACCTACACCAGGTAGTGCAGTTGTCCCTGATTCTTGAGGAATTGATCTAGTGGTCCCTGTTTCTTCAGCTGAGAGTAAACTGGTTCCTGCTCCCATAGCAGCAGTCCCTGTTGCTCCAGATAGTGATGCTGTTGTCTCCAAACCAACACCAGGTGATGAAGTTGCTGCTGATCCTCCAGTTGATGATTGAAGGGTCCCTGATGCTCTAGATATTGGTAAACTTGTTCCTGATCCTGTAACACTAGTCCCTGTTGCTCCAGATAATGGTGAAGTTATCTCTGAACTTACACTAGGTGGTCCACTTGTCCCTGACCCTCCAGGTAGTGATCTAGTGCTCCCTGATCCCTCAACCGATGGTAAACTGGTACCTGATACTATAGTTGCAGTTCCTCTTGTTCCAGACACTGGTGCAGTTGTCTCTGAAATTACAGCAGGTGGTCCAGTTGTCCCTGATCTTCCTGGTATTGATCTAGTGGTCCCTAATTTTAAAACCGGTGCTAAACTGGTTCCTGATCTTATAGCAGCTGTCCCTGTTGCTCCAGATAATGGTGCCATTGTCTCTGAACCAACACCATGTGGTCCAGTTGCTGCCGATCCTGCAGGTGATGATCCTGGGGTCCCTGATGCTCTGGATGAGGGTAAACCTGTTCCTGATCCTATAACATTAGTCCCTGTTGTTGCAGATAATGGCACAGATATCTCTGAACTTAGACCAGTTAGTCCACTTGTCCCTGATTTCCAGGTAGTGGTCTAGTGGTCCCTGATCACTCACCTGATGATAAGCTTGTTCCTAATGCTATAGCTGCAGTTCCCGTTGTTCCAGATAATGCTGCAGTTGTCTCTAAACCAATACCAGGTGGTCCAGTTGCTGCTGATCCTCCAGGTGATGATCCAGGTTTCCCTGATGCTCCAGATAAGGGTAAACCCATTCCTGATTCTGTAACTATGTTTCCTGTTGCTCCAGATAATGGTGCACTTGTCTCTGAACCTACAATATTTGGTCCAGTTGCTATTGAATTTCCAGGTGTTGATCCAGGGATCCCTGATCCTCCAGATGACCATAAACTGGTTCCTTTTCCAATAATAGTAGTCCCTGTTGCTCCAAATAATGGAGTGGTTGTCTCTGACCCTACAACAGACTGTCCAATTGACCTAGATTTTCCAGTTGTCCCTGATGTTCTCATTGATGGTTCATATGTTCCTGTCACTGCATTTGATGTCTCAGTGGTTCTTGATCCTCGAACTGATCGTTCACTTGTCTTTGAACCTAAAACTGATGATGCAGTTGCCCCAGAATCACCAGTTGATGGTCCAGTAGCCCCTGATACTCCAATTGATGATCCAGTTGTTCCTGATCCTCCAGTCGATGTTTCAGTAGTCCCTGTCACTCCAGTTGATGGTACTGCTTTCCCTAATTCTTCGGTTGATGATCCAGTAGTCCCTGTTACTCCAATTGATTGCACAGTTGTCCTTGATCTTTCAGTTAATGGTACTGTTTTTCCTGAGACTTCATTTGATCGTTTAGTGGTTCCTGATTCTTCTGTTGATGGTCCAGTTGTCTCTGTCACTCCAGATAATGATCCAGTTGCCCCTGATCCTACAACAGATGGTCCAGTTGTCCTTGATCTTCCAGATGATGGTTCAATTGTCCCTGATCCTTCAGTTGATTGTCCAATTGTCCTTGATCCTCCAGCTGATGTTCCTGTTCTTCCTGATCTTTCAAGAGATTGTCCATTTATCCCTGTTGAACAAGTAGTAAAAAATGCAATGTTGTTTTACAGCTGTCTTGGTCTTCGATTAAATTAAGGGCTCATACTACTTTCTTTTTCCCCTATAGTTTTCATGCATCTTCACCCCCATAGCCACAACCATATTCTTCAGCCACCTTTCATTCTTCTATAATGTAATTTCTTCCTATTTATTCATTATTATTCTGTTTCTGTTTATCCATTCAACAATAATTTATTAAATATCTTATATATCTTTTAAGTTCTCCACAATTTGTAATTATTACCCTTTTTTATATCAGAACAGCCCTATGATGTATAATATTATTTTCCCATTGTATAGAGAAGAAACTAAGGCACAGATAGTTTAAGTAGCTTTTCCAAGATGATACAACTAGTAAGTAGATAGTTCTTTGCTCCCATAGAGCATTCCAGTTGTATAAGAGAGACATGAAGACACATAAATGAAATTACTATCCAACCAGTCAAACAAATTCACAAACAAGAAATGCATCAAAGCACTAAGATGAAGTGAGGAGATATCCAGCCTCTGGGGTTCTAATTTTAGACTGCCTGGTTAGCAAATGTCTCTCTGAAAAGATGTCATTAATTTTGAGCTCTGACCAGAAGCAGACAGCTATGTGAAACTCTAGGGGAAATATCCTTACAGGCAGTGGGATCAGAGAGTGCAAAAGACTGAAATGAGCTGCTTATGCTAGAGAAGCAGAACTAGATGAATGTATATGGATCATGGGAGGTTAGGGGGAGAACACTAGAAGGTGAAGACATGTACATAGGATTGGGCAAGTTATTGTGAATCAGGGGAGGGAAACTGGACATTTTTCTAAATGCAATGGAATATACTTTTATGCCTTGGAGTGATAGATTTACATACATTAAAAAAATCCCTCTTTCTACTCTGTAGAGAATGTATAGTAAAGGGTGTATAATAGAAGTTGGAAGACCAGTATGAGGTTATTTCAGGAATCCAAACGATACATAAGTGCCGAGGGCTAGAGTGGTGACAGAAGAGATTGAGAACAGTGGATGGATTCAGGATATGTTTTATAAGTAGCATTTACAGGCCTTGTTTGTATTGGGAAGTGCAAAATTAAAAGAGAGGCATCAAGGAAAACTTTAAGATTTTTTCCTGAGTAAAACGAGTCAGTGATGGTACCATTTATTGATATGGGAAAGACTGATAGAACAGGTGTGGGTATGAAAGAAAATCAAGAATACTGTTTAGCTCATGCTAAATCTAGGATTTCTATTAGACATAAAAGTAGAAATGTCAAGTTATTGATTGAGTGCTAATCTAGAGTTCCAGAGAAGCCAAGACTGGGGATATATATTTGGATATCTACTTCTAAAATGTCTTCAAAAGTTTCTTATACCTGACTTCCTACAGATTATGCAACCACACCCGCTAGGCCTGTCTTGTCTCTGACTACCAGAAGCTTCTTTCTGAGCTCAATTTAAGGGAACTTCCCACCCGCCGAGTCATGCTCTTGCATTTTGCTACAGACTAGTTTGCTATCTACCAGCTAACACTGTGATTGCCTCTGAAAACTTAACTTTATTCTCATTCATGCAACTTTGAATTAGTATTCTGTTTGAGGTCTTGAAGCAATTAATTCCACCATACCTCATATCCTGTCATTCTTTGACACTGAGTGAAGCCTACATGTCAGTTTTCTCTATCATCTGTGGCATTCTAAAGTCATGCTGGGTTTTGTATCTTTTATTCTAAACTCTTACTTCTTCCACAGCCTGTTCTCTATCACAATTACTTTTACCCTGTCCTCTGGAATCCACATTCAATGATTTTAAAAACTCTTCTATATGCTTAACTGTTTTACAAAATGCTTCTACCTCCTCCTGGGCTTAACCTAATGGACTTAGGTTAATTCTGCAACAACCTGTCGTAACTCAGAATGCTCCAAATCTTTATCTGAAGAATTCTAAAGGACCAAATGAGGATGGAGGCCTTGGATTTGTAGAGATATGGATCTACACAGTGGTGTGCATATGTGGATGCAAAGCTCCACTACTTGAGTATAGCAAAAAGTAGCCTACTCTCTCCCACATCTCCAATTCTTCTGGAAGGTTCTCTTTCACAAAACCTGTTATTTTTACCTCATTTATAAGAATAAAGCTTTTAATCCTTTACCAGACTGTGAGTTTCTATTCATCTATTTACTTATTCACCAGATATCCACCAGATATTTATCAAGTCAATCATTCAGCTAGGTACTGGGAACACAGCTGAAAATAAGAACAGGCAAGTTGACAAGATCTTTCTATACTTTTGACAGAAATTCACGATGTTGGTGGCCTATGTAGTAATGGTGAATAACTGGATGAAGAATCAACAGTGTAGGCCCTGTTTTGGCCTCACAACATACTCATCCTGTGACTGAAGTAAACACATTAATTTTTTCATAAATGAAATGTAAATAATTCCGAATATACTGTCAATTGCTCAGGGAGGTTGTATAATTCAAGTAAATGTATGTGACAAAATTTTGTCCATTTTACACTTAGTGTATTTTTTCTGCTCATCATTTTTTATTTTTGCTAAAACAGATTAAGATGACTCACAAATGATATTATACAATGGTTAATGTTTGCCGCATATCTTTATTTTTATCCGTTAAATTACATCAATATATTGGGTAAAAATCAAGGTATAAAAACAGTATTATTTTATTCTACCAATTATATTTCTCAAACACTTTTTTTTGCCTATTTCATGAGAAATATTCATCAATCCTATTTATTTATTTATTTGTTTTTAGTCTCTATCTTTAGTCCTTCAAAACATGTTAAGTATTATGAAGCACAAACATTGTTTAGTATGGGTTGAGCTTTGAGCAAGTGAGGTATTGTCATGTCCCATTTGCAAATTCTAGAAAATAAGACATTTTTAAACCAATGTGTAGAGATTTTAGGGAGCAAATTGTTTTCTGAATTTTTAGACAATTCAGAAGGCAATGTTATTTATTAAATTACTCTCAGAAATTGGGAAAGCTGTTCATCATGGTTCTAGATCACTTTTCTGTTCAATAAAGAACTTATGGAAAAATATGTTAATATTTTAAACTACAACACTTTCTAAAATTAATGAACCAAGACATTTTTCTAATACTAAAGATAGTGGATTTTTGCAAAAGACTGCAAAATGAAAGACTCTAACTTTAAATTTGAATATCCTTGTTAATACCTGATAACCTTTTAATATCCAACAGTCTATTATTCAAGAAAGAAATGAATTTATTGGACTCAAATATTTCTATAATGGGAAAATTATATTAACAATCAATAAAATGCAAAAATAACTAACATTGTTTTATAATTATTTAGTACTTTCAATCTATATTTATTTTTGCTTGTTGTTGAAGTGATTTTGTGTAGTGCAATGCAGATCTTAGATAAAGAAATGGAACTAACTGCATGGGAAATACATCCTAAGAAGTCCCTAACTCAAAGACAACATTTAAGGACCAAATAGAAGATGGTCACTATTACTTTTTTACTTAAATCCACTATGATTGTATCAAGTAACATTCCAGTGATTTCTAAATTGGCCATATAAGAATATCGGATTTTAAATGCCACATTAGTCTTGTTTAGTAATGGAGAACACCTGAACTGTCAGATCACTGTCACACTCTGTGACACTAGTTGTATCACCTGACGTTCCAGGTGTACCTGTTATAAAGGAAAAAAATGGAAAAGTCTCATTCACAGAATTTCTTAAACTATGAGATAACCAATTCTGATTTAAATTAACTTCCAACTAAAGATTACAGAAGTGTCTACTTTTCCATATCAATAATAATTATTACCCTTTATACATTTCAAAAAATGTGCTTTGACATACATTTATTCATTATTTCATTTGATCCTCATCACAATGCTACTCAATAGATTACATCACTCAGTTTTTACAGATAAGAAAACTAAGGTAATAGAGGTTAAATGATTCACTCACTTAATTACATGATATTGATTCTAGGAGTAGTGTTTGCATATGGACACTGCTTGGGCAAGTTGTTTATTTTTTTATTTTTTTTCACAACAGAAATGGTTATTGAATGTTTATCAAATGGCTTTTTTAGCCTCTATCTAGAAAACTACTTGTTTTTATTTCTCTTAGAGCTATTAGTACAATGAACTATTTTAATGATTTTGTAATTTTGAAAAGCTTTCATTGAAAGTTAATAGGAATTATTATAAAACATTATTTTAATACACGTTTGGATTCTAATTTTAGCGATTTGTCTTTTGCTATGCAAACCCTTTAGATGCTCTTTTTTATTTTTGCTTTTTGCTTTTTTATTTCTCTTTTGATAGTTAGAAAGGTTATATTTTATAGTGATATTTTTATATAATCCCATTAGCATCCTCCCAATTTTCTTTAAGATAGTGTCTATTGGTTGTCCCCTGTGGGCAGCAATAAAATTAACTCATAATTTCTTCTTTCCTTGTTCTCTTTCTCTTCTGTAGTTTCCAATTTAAGTAAATACCATTTTCTTTCTTAATGCTCATGTTTTTACTTGGTCATTTATACTTGGACGTTTTTACTTGGTCAAATATGTCACACTTATCTTCCATCTTTCTTTCAATCTTTGTTATAGTTTTAGAGCTACAGTTAAAAATAGTGTTACAATCTTTTTGTTTGTTTTCAAGGCATCTTTTTGCTGCTTAACACTCTTCCAGTGATTTCATTATGAAGGGCTCATGGCTACCTAATTCCCTGAATTCTTTCATGTTCCTATAGCTTTAATACTTGAATTACATTTAGTTAGTTATGAAAACCTTGGCCCACATTCTCTTTCCTTGGGTATCTAAATGCTACTCTACTCTTGTCTAATGCTAACCTGATTGTCTTTCTTTTTTAATAACTGTCTTTTTCCTCAACATCCAGAAAATTTCTTTATCTTTCAAGCCTAACATTTTTCTAAAATAAGCCACAGAATTGACTGTTCAGGAATGATTCTTCCAGGTAGGTCCTTTCAACATGTAGATTTGAACTTTTTTTTTTATTACAGGAAACTTAATCTGATTTACAGTTTTAAATATTAGTTATATTTCATTGCCTTTTCTTCTCCAGAAACTGCAATTATATATATGTGTGTGTGTGTGTGTGTGTGTATATATATATATATATATATATATATATATATATACATATATATATATAATATTTTTGTCTGTTTCCTATAACTATGTCCTACTCTGATCCACTTTACCTTTTTTAAAAGTCTGCAATTTGGGGGGAGGGTAGTGATATTTCCAATTTTACCCTCTAATCCCTTTCCCATATTTTCAGTCATTTATTCTCTGTTGGGTACCTTGTTATTTGGTCTTTACTTTCAAGAAATTTTTTTCTTTTTTTTCAATATCTCTCCTTAGTTTTCATCAATTCCAAATTAACATCTTCCTACTATTTATCTGTTTTTACCCTGAGTTTTTTAGTTTATAGTTTTGATGTCTCTTTATATCTTCAGTTGTTTCTTTATTTTAAATTTGTGTTAATGTTATGTTTTTGAAACTGAGCAGAACCCAGATGGCTCCCCCAAGTACAAAGGCCCTTCCATGTCCCCTGCCTCTTGTTTGTAGAAAAGCTGAAATCTTCCAGGCCTCCCTGAGTCACAAAAGAGCAAGTTCAAGGAGTTAATGATTAGGGAATAGAGTCACAGAATCTTTCAGTGTCCGGTTCACATTCCTGAGTTGTTTTACAGATAACTATGACTGCCACCAGAGGGAAAAAGCTAACTTCATGATGACCAGAATGTACCCATGACATAGGCTGGCCTGTGTCAGCCATCTATGGCTAGCACAATTCCAAGAACTGGGCTCAGGAGAATGGGATTAACATTGTTGTTCATAATAATCTATATCTTTGTGGGTATCAAAATAATTATAACTTGCTCTGCCTGCATATGTAAGCAGGCAACTAAAATTATCAGCAAAGAGATGCTACAGACCCATGTCAACATCTTCCACTCTAAGAATATGGTGCCATATGTCAACATGAAGAAGTTACAGAATGTGGACCTTCACCCCTAATCCCAGAGAAATAGAATGATGTCTGACAGTGGGGATTTGTAAGAAGTTCCTTTGCCCCTTTCCTGTTGTCTGTTTCTGTTCCTCTCAAACCTTATAGAAATGAGATCACTAGGCAACATTTAACTTAACTCCTGACTTATGCCCTAATGAATGCACACAATACCTTGCCTAACCTGTTGATTCTTTCCCTAGATTAAAAGCAGTAAGAATGAAGAATTCAGTAGTTAAAGAGTGACTAGCTTTCTACCCCCAGACTCCCCCTTAACAATTCTGCAGGCAGACAATGCAAGCAAGAAAACATCTGAAGAAAGATCATGAGGAGTCAGGCATTCTGCAAGCAATGGAAAATGATACAGAACCTAACATTTTGCCTCAATGATTCACTGAGATTCTTTCCTCATTTTCCCTTTAAAAACTGTCATGGCCTAGTAGAATCTTTGGAATTGGTTCTGGGACATGAGTCCGCCTTCTCCTCAGATTGCTGGACTTCTGATTAAAACAACCTTTCCTTTCTACCAACACTTGCCTCTCAATATTGGCTTTCAAGCAGTGAGCAGCCAAACCTGAGTTCAGTAACATTTTAGTGTTCCTCTGTTTTATGACTAGATTTTTAGAATTTGCTTGCTATTGCTGAAAATTTCTGAAAATGTATACAAAAGAATAGTTTAAAATGGATATTGGAATTTAATTTTTTTCATGTCTTTTTTAAATTTTGCATTGTGTTTTCCTAAAACAGCAATAGCAGGAGATCCTATGCAGTGAGGGCACAGAGGCTTCTGTGAGGTTCATCAGATTTCTAAGATCAAGGGCTTCCTCTTGTTACATTGAAAGGAAGATTCTTTTATAAGTGGAGCTTTTCCTTTTTCTGTCTTCTAATTTTTAATTATTATACTGTTTTCTTGAGACCCTGAGCATTTTTTTTCTTTTTCCATTGACATTCATTCTCCAAGGATTCCTTCACCTTCCAGTATGCCTCCTTCCCTTTACAAGCAGTTGCATGCCTTCCCAAGACTGCCAGTTCTCATTCCATGAACTCTCCAATCCATTCTTTCAACCTTGCATTCACAAATTCTCTGACTTGCCAGATCCCAGATCTCTCAGTATTCTCTAATCAAGGTGAGGACCTTTCCTTCTGGAGGTGAACCCAGTTGATGCTACATACATTCTACCACTATTAAAGACCTCTCTATACTTCCCTCTGTTCTGATGCTCTGACTTGAATCTTGGTTCCTCTATGAGCCCCAGAGCCCTCTTTTCCAGTCTCAAGGTTTTAGTCTTCTCTGTCCCCTCTAAATATTCTAGATGTGGGCTCTGTGTTGATATTTCTGGTAGGTGAAAGGAGGTATGTGTAGCTTCTAATGTATGCAGTCACCATTTTCCTCTTTTTTTAAAAAATTCTTTTTCACAGATTCCTTGAGTTTAAATGCTACTCAATTCTAAGAGCATCAGTGCAAATTAAAGATCAGATCCTTAGTCCAGATCCGACACTGATGAGGGAAGTGTGGTTGGGAACTGCTAAAAAATCAGGTCCAGACTTGCCTGACTTCCCAAGACTTGTAGCTCCAGTGCCTGGTTCCCCAGGGGTGTTGCCACCTCCAGCGCCGGGGATTGCTCCAGGCAATACCCTAGGCATGGCTTAATTTTATAATGGGAGAAAAAAGCTAGCTAATTAAAATAAAAAATTGATCATTTTATGAAGATGGCCTGTGTTAGAACAAACAAAAATTTTGAATAAGAGGCTTAATTCTCTCTATTGAAAATAAGGGAAGAGACTTCCCCTTTCCTTTTCTTAGAGTATTTACTTTAGAATATCTGTAAATGTAAGTTCTTTTCAGTGTCTTTGAAATATATGTAAATCTTTCAAAAAAACTAAATAAGCCTCTTGTCAGCTTAATGACCCAGAGATGTCTTTCTCAAGGACTTGAGCACTATCTCTTTGAAATGTAAACATCTAAGAGGACAGTGGTCCTTCCCCCTCTAGATACAAAACTTCCTCCTATCATCAAGATAGGAGTTTATTTTTCTGTTGTATAAAACCAGTTATTAAATAACCAGATGGTCACCCAATTGCCAGGTGAATTTAGAATGAACTATGTGTAATAAATGGTGCTGTCAAGTTCTCTTACTTAAGGACTATTTTTCTGGAGAATATGCATGTAGCAGATTGTATTGGCTTGGTGAGATTTCTTTCTGTCTTTATAGACCTTTAGTGAATTAGCTATAATTTGCATCACATTCTGGTTTAATGCTTATTCAATAATAAAATTGTTTTCTTTCTCTTCTGCCTTTGTGGACAGGGTCTCTGGGTTGGGAGATTTTGTTTTCAATTCTATTTCCCCAACGCCTGAAATATGATTGCTCTTTATTCCCCTGAAATTAAATACATCCCTAAAATTTCACTCAGCTTACTTACGTTTTGAGTATATTTGCTCAAGTTAAAGTGTATAATTATAGACAAAGAATGTCTCCTGCCATTCCAGTAAACAAAGAATGTTGCCTGCCATCATGCCATCAGCTACTGCGGCCTCCCCTACCAACAGTGCACCCTCAGGCGAATTTAAGATGGAGAAAAACAAGATACTGGCCCTACATAGTTAAGATGAACACCTAAGGAATCATTTCAATGAGCCTAGACTCTTGCATATTCCCATACACAGAAAAGCACTAAAATCATTAACTTGAGATGTCTGATTTTTTTATGATTAGCTGTAATCTTTTGATGTAAGACTACATGTATTGTTTTCAGCAAAAATCCTATATATCCTGGCTCCTGCCTTACCTCTTCAGAACAGTTCCTCAGAGCTATCTGAGAGGCTGTCTCATGGGCTATAGTCCTCAATAAGGTCCCTAAATAAAACATAACTCACAACTTTTAGGTAGTGTGCTTTTCTTCAGTCAACACAGTCATAGTGTACTGATCATAATGTCATATTCTTTTCAAAATAGAATAATTCTGTTGCCTTTAACCGCAACAAATCAGCTCTCTTACTAGAAGGTCCTCTTGAGTTCCCACTTCAATAATTGTCACTGATCATTTCCTCGATTTAGATTACTTTCTATTGGACATGGTTTTTGCCTTTGTGTGTATATAAATATTCATTTCTCCTGCTCAAAAGTCAAGTTCTAAGAGAATAAGTATCTTACTCTACTCCTCTCCTACTTTCTCTAGGGCACCCAGTGTGATGTGGGCACACATCGGTAAATAACTCTTGATTTATTTCTGATCTTCATCAGTTTTGACATCACACAAATAATTAAATTTTCCAGAAAACCTTGCCTCTGACAAAATTTTAAGTAAATAACTCACATTTCCATTGTCTGGTTTTATTCTGATTATGTTCATTCAGTACCTGCTGCTCCAGAAGTGTTTTCACCAGCAGCTCCAGTGGTGGCAGCATTTTCCCCTCCAGTTATTCCTAATTGAAAAGAACAATGGTTCTCAGTAGACATTGGGGTTGCCAGATATAGCATATCAAAATAGAGGACACCCAGTTACACTTGAATTCCAGATAAACAACCATCATATCCCAATTATTGCATGGGGCATACTTATACCAAAAACAATTCTTATTTATGTGAAATTCAAATTTAAATGGCATCCTGTGTTTTATCTGGCAACTCTAGTCTACATAGATGGTTGTGATGAAAATGCTCAAACTACCCATATTCATTTGTCCTAAAATTATAACTGTTAAAGCCATATCCATTGCTCAATTCACCTAAATTCCTCATGAGAACTTGGAGTCTCAGCTAAACTCCTGATAGAGCACCACCAAAGTGTCCAGGTGACCTACACCTTGACTCTGAGCTACCAGTTGGGCTGGAACCAGGGAAAGGTGGTCTAGCTGTGATGCCACTGCCAGTTCCAGTGGTAGTTCCAACAAATTCTCCTGTTACACCTGATAAACAGTATTGGGAGAGTATATATATTATTATGACAATCCAGTACTGTAGTAGTTTTGAAGGGAAGATTTGGAGAAACCAGAAAAAAGAACTTCTTGAAAATGTTAATCATGTTTATACTATTCTACATCCTACATCTTTTGTTGGATGGTATGTTATTAACTAATACTAAGTGCAATCAGTGGTATTCCGATGAAAGACTGTCCTTTTTGACAAAAGTCGTGGCCTCAGTGAGATCCTCTACTCACCTAACTTACTTTCAGATTGTCACTTCACTACTTGGTGCTCTAGTTGTTTCACCAGCTGATGATCTGGTAGTCTCTTTCAAAATAAACAATATATATCAAATTACATATATATATTATATATATTATATATATATATAAAGATCTTTAGTTAAGCGAACAGAGTATGCTGTTCTCTGCTTTCAAAAGACTTGTCATACTTATACATTCCCAGTTCACTCTTTCCAAAAATTGATCATAAGAATCATCTGGGTTGCTTATTAAATATACAGATACACTAGCCCAGTGATTCTCAGCTCCAGCCTATACATTGGAACCAACTGTAAGGCTTTTAAAAATTATTTATGCCTGGGTCTGTCCTCCAGGAGTTCTGATTCAATTACTCTGTAAAAGCCTCTTCAGTATGTATTTTCAAAAATTTTTCTAGTCAATTCTTATTTGTAGCCAAGATTGCAGACCATGACTTTAGCCCCACTTCACATTCACAGACTCAGAAGTCCAAAGGCTGGAGTCTTAGAATCTGAAACATAACACGCTTTACTATAAATCACCTCTGAGCTAATGTTAGAGAAACACTGCCATTAATCCCATAAATGCAGGGATAGTGAGGTCACGAATATGTGCATTTACTAGTAACTAATAACTCAGAAGTGCTGGCAACTTCCCTAAGGTCAGTAAGAAGATGCCTCAGACTTCCCATTTCAATACCTGCTTGGCCTCCCGGGGTTGTGCCTGGGGTAGGTGAGTCTCCACTTGTGCTCTTGCTTCCATGCGCGGTTGTGAAACCCTCTGATACTCCTGGGGTCCCTGACACAACAGCAGGGAATGAGTATTACTTCCACTGTTGCCAGATTCTACATACCACTCTTCTCTAATGTGACAGAATTGAGGTTTCTCACATAAAAGACAACTTTAAATGATCCTTATGATTTCTGTGATTAGATGGTCTTATACCACATAGAGCTTAATCTTTAGTTCAACCTGAAATATGTTCAGAGCCATTTAACAGGGGTTAAGGAGCACATCCTGAATTGCCTAATTTCCCTGGGCTTATTGCTCCTGTGCTTGGTTCACTGGGTGTACCGTCTTCCTCACCTCCTGTTGTTGGTGCAGTAGGACCCCTGTTCCTGCTTGTAAAGAATAGCAGTTTGAAAAATACCCTAGACATAAATCAACTCATGTAATCCTATAAAAATCCTCTGAGGCAGGTACTATTACTATTCCCACTTAACAGACATGGTTAAGTGACTTGCTCCAGGTCACCCAGTCAATCTAGACCTAAGTTCTTACTCTAACACATGCTTCTCAGAAGATCTGTGGTAAAAGATCAATTCTGTAAAATTTTCAGTCTTCCATATTGATGCTTTGGAAAAATGCCATGAAAGGAGAGAAATAAAATTTTAAAAAATAAATCCATACACAACATAAGCTTTTATTCAACAAATATAAAAATTGCTGTGTCAAATTGCCATGTTTCTGAATACTTGTTTTCTGTTTCTGTTCTTATCACTTCATGGACAAGTAACAAACAGTTCTGAATTGCACTCATTGGCAGACCAAACTTTGAGAAGCCCTGGACTGACTTGTCATTATCACCCAAATAATTCCCATTCAAATTCTAGAAAATATATACTAAATAGTCATCACCCTCAAATTTCAGTCAATTCACTGATCTAGTTGGAATTAAATAGTTTCTTAATTTGTGCTACTGTAGCTTATATCTTTCAACACATTATTTTTTATGCAAAAAATATCCTATTCCAAAAACTTTCTGACATAAATTTTAAATTGAGAAATTTACTAAGGGAAAATAAATGTAGGAAAAATAAAGTCAGGCCATGGATTAGTTAATAAATGCATAAAGAGAAATTCCATGAAAACACTATAGAAATGGCTTTTTTTTTTTTTTTTGTGGTATGCGGGCCTCTCACTGTTGTGGCCTCTCCCATTGCGGAGCACAGGCTCCAGACACGCAGGCTCAGCGGCCATGGCTCACGGGCCCAGCCGTTCCGCGGCATGTAGGATCCTCCCGGATCGGGGCACAAACCCGTGTGCCCCGGCAAATGCATCACATTTGCCTCTGCACTTTGAGCACCACTGTATTAGAGGAAAGTGAGCGAGGTGGATGCATGTAAAGACTAGGTGGAAAATGTTTAACACCAGAGCAAAAGCAGAGGCAAATGTGATGCAAAGAGGAAATTTAAGAGTTATTCAATATTTAAAGTCACTAACTTGAAGCATAAGGGACAGGGTGAACTCAGGCTTGTTTGTTTTTAATCAAAATCATCTATACTTAAAGAAGTCAATAATATTTTATTCATGAAACCAACAGTAGTTGAAATTTAGTCAGTGATGCACAAGGGCAAGCATACTCTCACTGACTTCTCTTGGATGTTTGCTCTTAGGCACAGATCACAGAATTGTGGAGCTATGACAGAGGAGGCTAAGGGTCTGGGTTCTAATCCTGCCTCTGCCAGTTTTGAGAACTTTTATTATTTTCTTCCACTTGGGAAAAAAGACACCTAACTAC
Source organism: Physeter macrocephalus (assembly GCF_002837175.3). Classification (NCBI taxonomy): domain Eukaryota; kingdom Metazoa; phylum Chordata; class Mammalia; order Artiodactyla; family Physeteridae; genus Physeter; species Physeter macrocephalus. The sequence goes on from NC_041219.1 coordinate 97,771,543, forward strand.
CATGATGTTAATGTGGATTAAATTACAAATTACATACTTCAGCATAATTCAGAAATTTCAGTGTGCCATAGAAATGTCACTAATATTTTGTTAACATATAAATGTTAATTTTTGAATTTTTCCTAAAGTCATCCAGATAACTTAGTGCTGACACCAGACCCCTGTTATCTAATGAACTCAGAATACAGTTGTTCTTGACTTGAAAAGGAGGACTGCTTGTGGAAAGAAGCTATGGACTCATTTCTTTGTCTCACCTGCTCTGAAGCCTATGTCACTTGTGCTTCCATCTTCAGTGCCTGTGGTTACACTTTCTGATCCTCCAGTTGACCCCTGATGAAGGTAAAGAAAAAACAAAGTTTTTTCTGTTAAAAAAGTGCGTGCTGTCAACTCTCAAGTTAATGGGTGTATATGATTATAACATGATATTCAACAAGAAAGTAACTTGTGCAAAAACTACAGAGTCTACATTTTAATTACATATAAAGAACATCTAAATCTGATTATACATAAGTCAGATACATTTATTTTGTAAAATATTGCACTGAGCAGCATTGCCTGAAACCAGCTGCTTAGGGGTGGCTGTTACATTTGTTCTGAACTTAATTTACCTGATATGAGCCCAGGACTGGTGAAGTTGGGGCCCACTGCTCCTGTGGTGCCCACACTTCCAGCTGTGGAGGTGATAGGCACTGGAGTTCTAGTAATACCTGAGAAAAACAGAAAGTGAACTTCTTGTCTCAAGTTTACCAGGCCTTTAATACCAATGGGTGATTTAACTGTTCAGTCAATTCCTACTACACAAAATAGAATCATGAATCCAGTGACTTTCTGCAAAGAGTCCCCAAGATTTTTTTTCCATTATTACCTTCCTACTAAGATTTTGGTTTAGTTCTTACCATATTTTTTTTTAACAAAGTCATGTTATCTTTTCCCACAAAAGAACTTGGGAAGATGTAGGTCTGAAATTGTTGATACAGCAATAAAAAGTATGGATAAGCCTCTACTAACAGGAATATATGAGAATCCACATCCACTTGTCTTCATGGTTTAATTACCAAAACTGATAGATATAGCATTTCTGTTCTCATTAATTTTGACATCCATAATCATTACAATTTCAGTTGATTTTTCCATTACTTGCAGATGAACATACACGCTAAAGTACTTGATGTTATGAATTACTGTGTATCAGATTCTTTGTTGCCAAGACATAAATGATAATAGAAAGAGCTGTCTTTACCAAAATGTTGATAGCTCTGTGTATTACAAAGTAGTAAACCACACTAACAATTTTCAAAATGACTGTGTCCATTTATTTTTACCTCATGATAAAATTGATAATTTATTTTATTATTTTAACTTCATTTATTTTTCACCTCTCAGTAAACTTAATAATTAAAATAAAATCTTGCAATTAATTTCCCAGCTACTGCTAAGATTTTGTTTACTTCTAAGAACCATTTAAATTTTTATAAAATCTTTTATAAATGATTAATTTGTCTTTTTTCTTCAATGGATTCTATTTTACTTAATATAAATTTGAAAGATAATCTTAAGGCGTATCTATAACATTTGCCATAATAAACAACAAATTCAGTACTGCAAAGTTTATTTTTTGCAAAATATCTTATTTCTGAAAAAAGTTCAAAATTCATAAAATTGGTTTTAATTAAGGAAGCAGTATGTTTGTGATTATTAAAAATACTATACTCCTCTGCTAAAATTTAAGTTTATTTATATAATGAATTATTCTTTAAAAAATTGTAGCTAGTAATAAATTTGACTTTATTATTTATTATGTATTACACAAAGCTGCACTATAACATTTACTCAAGTCCTGTAATGTAGCTATTATATTTTTCCTACTTAAAAAAATGAGAAAACTAACCTTCAGAGTGTTTGACAGACTAAAACTAGGGTCATACAGCTAGTAAGTAGAAGAGAAGAGATTCTAGTTCTTATTTATCTGCTTCTGCTTCCCACTACACTCAGCTGGCTCTCTGTAATATCCTGGTACAATTATCTTCTTTCTATGACTGATGCAATTTTAGAATAAGCACATTATACAAACAAATAAAATTTATATACAACTTATATAAATTCTGATAAAATTTAACTTTTTGAGAAAAGAAAGATGCATTTTAAGTTATCAAATTGTTATGTAACAGAAACCTACAGTTTAATTATATGAATTAGTATCCCATTTAGTCAATGAGCTATTTTTAGTTTTAATAGAAACTTATTAAATAAGTTATAAATTTATTAAACTTATTAAATAAGTTATAAATTTATTAGAAACTTATTAAATACGTTATTATAAATTTTAACACAAGTCCCAATTTGAAATTGGAATCTGCAATTATATGCTATTACTTCAATAACTGATTTAAATTAAATTTAACTTTTTTTTAAGTATCAAAACACAAAAACCTTAAGACTAGAATGTAGAAAACTATGTCCTGGATTTTAATCCTCTCTCTGTTACTTATTACCAAGTGACCTTCAACACACAACTTAACCTTTTGTGCTTCCATTTCCTCATTTGTAAATTGAGGAAAATAAGGGTGCCCACTTCATAGAATTCTATATCAAATGAGGTAATATGTGTCAAATAATTATAATAGTGCTCAGTAAATATTAGCTCTGTGTCAAGATTTGTCAAACTAAGCAGGAAAAAAACATAATTGCATAATTTTTCTTCTAAAAATAACATACTTATTGCAATGGTTGGCTAAGCATCTCTCAGGGCATTTTAACCCTTTGAAAGACTTTACTGTATAGAAAGGAAAATAGATATATAAGGCATGGAAAAAAGCTTAAGCTTTGCATATTGCTTCCTTTGTGCTTTTAAAGTTTTAAAGTCAAATACATCATCAATCCTCTTCTGAACACCCAGGCCTTTGTCCTATCTGGCAGGAATGCCTTTGATCCATCTGAGAAGGTCATTTAAATTTATGGAAGGAACTTTAAAATAACTTGTACAATCCTTTCAAGTTATAGGTGAGAAACAAAAACAAAAAAATAACTAATGGTCAGTGAAAAGTACTTGATACAGGGAAGTATTTGATCTAGTACTTGATCAAAAGTACTTCACCCAGGGAACAAGATAATGGAGAAAAGGTGCCCTTCTGCACAGTCTCTTTTTTTTTTTTTTTTTTTTTCAGTACGCAGGCCTCTCACTGTTGTGGCCTCTCCCATTGCGGAGCACAGGCTCTGGACGTGCAGGCTCAGCAGCCATGGCTCACGGGCCCAGCCGCTCCGCAGCATGTGGCATCTTCCCGGACCGGGGCACGAACCCATGTCCCCCTCATCGGCAGGTGGACTCTCAACCACTGCACCACCAGGGAAGCCCCACAGTCTCTTTTTGAAATAAATCTTACCTATTCAAGAATCATAGTTTTTTTTTTAATACCACATTGATATCTTAAGACAATGCAGAAAATAAAAATAGAAGAGTTTCGGCTAAATTAAATTAACCCACTAATCATATTGGTTCAATTCAAAAGGACAAATATATTATCCAAAATGAAAGTACATTTAGAACATTGAGACTATAAACCAAATTTCTGGGTAAAATGGGTTCTCATGTCTAAGAAAGAAATCCTTCCATCTATCATAGACAGTTCATGGAGAGGCAACACATGTTCAAAATGATGTGTCTTCCTAGCTATATTATATCTGGAAATATTACATTTTGTTTCTCAGTGTCTATTTAAATATTTTTAGTTGAGGCATACTATATTTAGAAAGAAACAAGAAACTTGCTAGTGATGATGACTAAACTCTTATTTTGGGATCCATTTTTCTCATCACTGATCAAGAGAGCTTCACCACTAGAAAGCTGAAAACCAAAAATCATTATGTAGTTATGAATTCATCACAACTTGTCAAATGCTGCTCAACTTTTAAATCACTGATGTCAGTAAAAGAGATGGGATATGATTTTCAAGCCTTCACTTTGTGCAAGGTAATTTCTCCACAAAATGATCCTTACTTCCTTTAAAAAATGTTAGAGATAATCTGATTTGCAAAGCAGAAATAGAGACACAGACATAGAGAACAAACTTATGGATACCAAGGGGAAAAGGGTAGGGTGGGAGGAATTGGGAGATTGGGATTGACACATATACACAATTGATGTTATGTATAAAACAGACAACTAATGAGAACATACTGTATAGCACAGGGAACTCTACTCAATGCACTGTGG
>NC_041219.1:97775881-97780759 GCF_002837175.3 Physeter macrocephalus
GGATATATATATATATATATATATATATATATATATATATGTATGTATGTATAGCTGATTCATTTTGCTATACAGTAGAAACTAACACAGTGTTGTAAAGTAACTATACTCCAATAAAAATTAAAAAGAAAAAAGGAAAAAAAGTGTTCTAAAACCAAACACTTTAAACTGTTTTATTTTTACTATGGCGTGATGCTTATTGGATGAATTTATAAAACCAGTTTTTTTTAAATTATGTTGATGTGCCTTAAAATGAAATGTTTTATTCTTACATGACAAATGAAGATCAATAGAACATTAAACTTGCTTTTTTAAGAGCTTCAAAATAAGACTATCAATAAACATACTCATACTTCTGAGAGTCTACTGATTGCCATCATCACTTTAAGTAGATTCTTATGATACTTCAGTCACCAGCAAATGGACATGTTATCTCTTATGATTGTTAAAATTCAAAAATGTCACATTTAATTCTCAACATTTTATACCCAGTCCAGGAACCTATAGCACAAGTTGAAGTATAAAATTTATGGTTGGTGTGGTTCCAGAGGGGGGACCTTCAAGACGGCAGAGGAGTAAGATGTGGATATCACCTTCCTCCCCACAAATACATCAAAAATACATCTACATGTGGAACAATTCCTACAGAACACCTACTGAATGCTGGCAGAAGACCTCAGACTTCCCAAAAGGCAAGAAAATCCCCATGTACCGGGGTAGGACAAAAGAAAAAACAGAGACAAAAGAATAGGGATGGCGGCTTCCCAGGTGGTGCAGTGGTTGAGAGTCTGCCTGCTGATGCAGGGGACACGGGTTTGTGCCCTGGTCCGGGAGGATCCCACATGCTGCGGAGTGGCTGGGCCCGTGAGCCATGGCCGCTGAGCCTGCGCGTCCAGAGCCTGTGCTCCACAATGGGAGAGGCCACAACAGTGAGAGGCCCGTGTACCGCAAAAAAAAAAAAAAGAATAGGGACGGGACTTGCACATCAGGGAAGGAGCTGTGAAGAAGGAAAAGTTCCCACACACTAGAAGCCCCTTCACGGGCGGAGACTGCAGGTGGCAGAGGGGGGAAGCTTCAGAGCCATGGAGGAGAGCACAGCAACAGGGGTGCATAGGGCAAAGCGGAGAGATTCCCGCACAGAGGATCGGTGCCAACCAGCACTCACCAGCCCGAGAGGCTTGTCTGCTCACCCGCCAGGGCGGGCGGGGGCTGGGAGCTGAGACTCGGGCTTCAGAGGTCGGAGGTCAGATCGCAGGGAGAGGACTGCGTCTGGCTGCTTGAAGACAGCCTGAGGGGGCTAGTGCATCACAGCTAGTTGGGAGGGAGTCCGGGGAAAAGTCTGGACCTGCCTAAGAGGCAAGAGAACATTGTTTTGGGGTGTGCGAGGAGAGGGGACTCCTTCCCCATCTGCCCACAGAAGGCAGAGCACCATCTAAATGAACTCCAGAGAAGGGTGTGAGCCGTGTCTATCAGCTCGGATCCCAGAGATGGTCCTGAAACACTAAGGCTGCTGCTGCAGCCACCAAGAATCCTGTGTGTGAGCACAGGTCACTACCCACACCACCCCCTGCCCCCGTGGGAGCCTGTGCAATCTGCCACTGCCAGGGTCCCATGACCTAGGGACAACTTCCTCAGGAGAACGTCATGCCTCAGGCTGTTACAACATCACATCAGTCTCTGCCACTGCAGGCTCACCCCACATTCCAGTTATGACTACTGTACCCCTCACTCCCACTGGCCTGAGTGAGCAATAGCCCCCTAATCAGCCACTGTTTAACTCCCTCCTATCTGGGCAGGGAACAGATGCCTGAGGGTGAACTACTTGCAGAGGTGGGGCAAAAACCAAAGCTGAACCCCAGAGCTGTGTGAGAAAAGAAGAGAAAAGAAAATTTCTCTGTGCAGCCTCAGGAGCAACGTATTAAATCCCCACAATCAAATCGATTTACCTGACATCTGTGGAATACCTAAATAGACAACGAATCATCCGAAAATTGAGGAGGTGGACTTTGGGAGCAATTGTAGACTTGGGGTTTGCTGTCTGTGACTGATTTGTTTCTGATTTTTATGTTTATCTTAGTTTAGTTTTTAGCACTTGTTATCATTAGTGGATTTGTTTATTGGTTTGGTTGCTCTATTTTTTTTCTTTTCTTCTTATTATTTTTTCTTTCTTTTTCCTCCCTTTTCTCTTGAGCCGTGTGGCTTACAGGGTCTTGGTGCTCTGACCTGGTGTCAGGCCTGAGCCTCTGAGGTGGGAGAGCCAAGTTCAGGACATTGGACCTCCAGAGACCTCCTGGCCCCATGTAATATCAGTCGGTGAGAGCTCTCCCAGAGATCTCCTTCTCAACATTAAGACCCAGCTCCACCCAATGGCAAGCAACCTCCAGTGCTGGATGCCCCATGCAAAACAACTAGCAAGACAGGAGCACAATTCCACACATTAGCAGAGAGGTGGTCTAAATTCATACTAAGTTCACAGACACCAAAAAACACACCACTGGACGTGGCCCAGCTCTCCAGAAAGACAAGATCCAGCCCCACCCAACAGAACACAGGTACCAATACCCTCCACCAGGAAGCCTACACAAGACACTGAACAAACCTCACTCATGGGGGCAGACACCAAAAATAACAGGAACTATGAGCCTGCAGCCTGCAAAAAGGAGACCCCAAACACAGTAAGATAAGCAAAATGAGAAGACAGAAAAATACACAGCAGATGAAGGAGCAAGGGAAAAACACACCAGACCAAACAAATGGAGAGGAAATAGGCAGTCTACCTGAAAAAGAATTCAGAATGATAATAGTAAAGATGATCCAAAACCTTGGAAATAGAATGGAGAAAAAACAAGAAATGTTTAACAAGGACCTAGAAGAACTAAAGAGTAAACAAACAATGATTAACAACAAAATAAAGGAAAATAAAAATTCTCTAGAAGGAATCAATGGCAGAATAATGGAGGCAGAAGAACAGATAAATGACCTGGAAGATTAAATAGTGGAAATAACTACCACAAAGCAGAATAAAGAAAAAAGAATGAAAAGAATGGAGGACAGTCTCAGAGACCTCTGGGATAACATTAAATGCACCAACATTCGAATTATAGGGGTCCCAGAAGAAGAAGAGAAAAAGAAAGGGACTGAGAAAATATTTGAAAAGATTATAGTTGAAAACGTCCTTAACATGGGAAAGGAAATAGTCACTCAAGTCCAGGAAGCACAGAGAATCCCATACAGGATAAATCCAAGGAGAAACACACCAAGACACATATTAAACAAACTATCAAAAATTAAATACAAAGAAAAAATGTTAAAAGCAGCAAGGGAAAAGCAACAAATAACATACAAAGGAATCCCTTTCAGCTGATCTTTCAGCAGAATCTCTGCAAGCCATAAGGGAGGGGCAGGACATATTTAAAGGGATAAAAGGGAAAAACCTACAACCAAGATTACTCTACCCAGCAAGGATCTCATTCAGATTTGACAGAGAAATTAAAACGATTACAGACAAGAAAAACTTAAGAGAATTCAGCACCACGAAACCAGCTTTACAAATGCGAAAGGAACTTCTCTAGGTAGGAAACACAAGAGAAAGAAAAAACCTACCAAAAAAACCCCCAAAACAATTAAGAAAATGGTAACAGGAACATAAATATCGATAATTACCTTAAACGTAAATAGATTAAATGCTCCAACCAAAAAACATAGACTGGCTGAATGCATTAAAAAACAACACCTGGATATATGCTGTCTATAAGAGACCCACTTCAGAACTAGGGACATATATAGACTGAAACTGAGGGGATGGAAAAGGATATTCCATGCAAATGGAAATCAAAAGAAAGCTGGAGTAGCAATTCTCATATCAGACAAATAGACTTTAAAATAAAGTCTACTGTAAGAGACAAAGAAGGACATACCTATTGATCAGGGATCAATCCAAGAAGAAGATATAACAATTGTAAATATTTATGCACCCAGCATAGGAGCACCTCAATATATAAGGCAAATGCTAACTACCATGAAAGGGGAAATCAACAGTAACACAATCATAGTACGGGACTTTAACACCCCACTTTCATCAATGAACAGCTCATCCAAATTGAAAATAAATAAGAAAACATAAGCTTTAAATCATATATTAGACAAGATGGACTTAACTGATATTTATAGGACATTCCATCCAAAAACAACAGAATAAACTTTCTTCTCAATTGCTCATGGAACATTCTCCAGGAGAGATCTTATCTTGGGTCACAAATAAAGCCTTGGTAAATTTAAGAAAATTGAAATCGTATCAAGTATCTTTTCCGACCACAATGCTATGAGACTAGATATCAATTACAGGAAAAGAACTGTAAAAGATACAAATACATGGAGGCTAAACAATACACTACTAAATAACCAAGAGATCACTGAAGAAATCAAAGAGGAAATCAAAAAATACCTAGAAATAAATGACAATGAAAACATGACAACCCAAAGCCTATGGGATGCAGCAAAAGCAGTTTTAACAGGGAAGTTTATAGCAATACAACCCTACCTCAAGAAACAAGAAAAATCTCAAATAAACAACCTAACCTTACACCTAAAGCAATTAGAGAAAGAAGAACAACAACAAACAAACAAATTTAGCAGAAGGAAAAATCATAAAGATCAGATCGAAATAAATGAAAACAAAATGAAGGATATGATAGCAAAGATCAATAAAACTAAAAGCTGGTTCTTTGAGAAGATAAACAAAATTGATAAACCATTAGCAAGACTCATCAAGAAAAAAACGGAGAAGTCTCAAATCAACAGAATTAGAAATGAAAAAGGAGAAGTAACAACTGACACTGCAGAAATAAAAAGGATCATGAGAGATTACTACAATCAACT
>NC_041219.1:97781419-97782241 GCF_002837175.3 Physeter macrocephalus
AATCAATCAATGTGATACACCACATTAACAAACTGAAGGAGAAAAACCATATGATCATCTCAATAGATGCAGAAAAAGCTTTCGACAAAATTCAACACCCATTAGGATAAAAACCCTCCAGAAAGTAGGCACAGAGTGAACTTACCTCAACATAATAGAGGTCATATATGACAAACCCACAGCCAACATCTTTCTCAATGGTGAAAAACTGAAACCCTTTCCTCTAAGATGAGGAACAAGACAAGGTTGCCCACTCTCACCACTCTTATTCAACATAGTTTTGGAAGTTCTAGCCACAGCAATCAGAGAAGAAAAAGAAATAAAAGGAATCCAAATAGGAAAAGAAGAAGTAAAGCTGTCACTGTTTGCAGATGACATGATACGGATGAAAAATATGAAAGTGAAATTAATGAAACACTCCCATTTACCATTGCAACAAAAAGAATAAAATACCTAGGAAAAAACGTACCTAAGGAGAGAAAACACCTGCATGCAGAAAACTATAAGACAGTGATGAAAGAAAGTAAAGACAATACAAACAGATAGAGAGATATACCATGTTATTGGATTGGAAGAATCAATATTGTGAAAAAGACTATACTACCCAAAGCAATGTACAGATTCAGTGCAATGCCTATCAAACTACCAATGACATTTTTCACAGAACTACAACAAAAAATTTCACAATTTGTATGGAAACACAAAAGACCCTGAATAACCAAAGCAATCTTGAATAAGAGAAACAAAGCTGGATGAATCAGGTTTCCTGATTTTAGACTATACTACAAAGCTACAGTAATCATGACAGTATGGTACTGGCAC
>NC_041219.1:97782251-97787560 GCF_002837175.3 Physeter macrocephalus
GGAAGAATCAACATTGTGAAAATGACTATACTACCCAAAGCAATTTACAGATTCAGTGCAATGCCTATCAAACTACCAATGACATTTTTCACAGAACTACAACAAAAAATTTCACAATTTGTATGGAAACACAAAAGACCCTGAATAACCAAAGCAATCTTGAATAAGAAAAACAAAGCTGGATGAATCAGGTTTCCTGATTTTAGACTATACTACAAAGCTACAGTAATCATGACAGTATGGTACTGGCACAAAAACAGAAATAAAGATCAATGAAACAGAATAGAAAGCCCAGGGAAAAACCCACGCACATATGGTCAGCTTATCTTTGTTAAAGGAGGCAAGAATATACAATGGAGAAAAGACAGCTTCTTCAAAAAGTGGAAAAAAAAAAAAAAAAACGAACAACCCAATCCAAAAATGGACAGAAGACTTAATAGACATTTCTCCAAAGAAGATACACAGATTGGCAGCAAACACATAAAAGGATGCTCAACATCACTCATCACTAGAGAAATGCAAATAAAAACTACAATGAGGTATCACCTCACAGTGGTCAGAATGGCCACCATCAAAAAATCTACAAACAATAAATGCTGGATAGGGTGTGGAGAAATGGGAACCCTCTTGCACTGTTGGTGGGAATGTAAATTGATACAGCCACAATGGAGAACAGTATGGAGGTTGCTTAAAAAGCTAAAAATAGAACTACATATGATCCAGCATTCCCACTACTGGGCATATACCCTGAGAAAACCATAATTCAAAAAGAGTCATGTACCACACTGTTCATTGAAGCACTAGTTACAATAAAAAATAAACTCAAAATGGATTAAAGACCTAAATATAAGGCCAGATACTATAAAACTCTTAGAGGTAAACACAGGCAGAACACTTTCTGACATGAATCACAGCAAGATCCTTTTTGACCCACCTCCTAGAGAAATGGAAATAAAAACAATAATAAACAAATGGGACATAATGAAACTTAAAATCTTTTGCACAGCAAAGGAAACCATAAACAAGACAAAAAGACAACCCTCAGAATGGGAGAAATATTTGCAAACGAAGCACGGACAAAGGATTAATCTCCAAAATATACAAGGGAACCCTCTTGCACTGTTGGTGGGAATGTAAATTGATACAGCCACAATGGAGAACAGTATGGAGGTTGCTTAAAAAGCTAAAAATAGAACTACATATGATCCAGCATTCCCACTACTGGGCATATACCCTGAGAAAACCATAATTCAAAAAGAGTCATGTACCACACTGTTCATTGAAGCACTAGTTACAATAGCCAGGACATGGAAGCAACCTAAGTGTCTATCGACAGATGAATGGAAAAAGATGATGAGCCACATATATACAATAGAATATTACTCAGCCATAAAAAGAAATGAAATTGAGTTATTTGTATTGAGGTGGATGGACCTAGAGTCTGTCATGCAGAGTAAATAAGTCAGAAAGAAAAAAACAAATACCATATGCTGACACAATATATGGAATAATTTTTTAAAAAAGGTTCTGATGAACCTAGGGGCAGGACAGGAATAAAGACACAGACACAGAGAGTAGACTTGAGGACATGGGGAGAGGGAAGGGTAAGCTGGGAAGAAGTGAAAGAGTAGCACTGGCATATATATACTACCAGATGTAAAATAGATAGCTATTGGGAAGCAGCCACATAGATCAGAGAGATAGCTTGGTGTTTTGTGACCACCTAGTGGGGTGGGATAGGGAGGGTGGAAGGAAGATGCAAGAGGGAGGGTCTATGGGGATATATGTATACATATAGCTGATGCACTTTGTTATGCAGCAGAAAGTAACATGACATTGTAAAGCAATTATACTCCAATAAAGATGTTTAAAAAATAAATTAATTAAATAGAGTAAAATTTATGGTTATGCAGTTAATTGAATGAACAAAGATAACCAGTGGTACTATCTGAGCCCCCAAGTTACAGATTTCTGATGAAACTAAATCAATGATTATTTGAATAATTTCTAAGTTCCTACCCGTTATGTACGATATGGGCATATTCTCAGAAAAGATGTGGAATAGTCGATGAGGAGCTAAGCATTAAACCATTAATAATTATTTTAGAATTGAAATTTAATTAATATACAAAATTTTACGTGCCTCAGTTCATCTGGGAAATAAGCAATTACTAATTTATTCCAGCATCAATATAAAGCTACATCTACGTTATTCAAAAATTCTTGAAAGTTACTACTGATTCTATAACTTGATAATCAATGTTTTCCCTATATTGGGATTATTTGACTAAATCTATTTAAAATTTATTTGATTTGTGGCACATTTACAGAATTTTAACATGAAAAAAAATAAACTTCTATAAACTACTTTTTTCTCCTGATTTCAGATTAACATTGGGGCAAGCATTAATGATTCACATCTGTGAAATTATAATCTCTGACTATAATTTCTTGCTTTCATGGATAAAAAGGAAAAGACAACCCTTTTTTCTCTCTACGTCATACCAGAAAATCCCTTTTTCTTCTGATCTTTGTAATGCTGGAAAAAAATATTTAAGCTCTTTGTATCTCCTCCCCTGTAAAATATGAGGGCAAGTGTGTTGTGGAGGATTGTGCAATCAGGGGATTGTTATGATTTAATGAGAAATTGAATAAAAAGTTCTTGATATAATGACTAAAATATAGTAAGCACTCATTAACAGTTATTATTTGCTATATATTGTAATACAGTACTAAGATGATGTTTTAGTAAAATAATATTATACTAACAGAGCATGAAATGTCTGCTGGAGTTTCAGTGAAATTAAATAAAACATTAGGGTTTGGTAAGGTTAAGCATTAAAAGTCATAAATAATACCAACTGAATTCAGGAAAAAATCACCTAGCTAATCTTCCCTATAATTAAACTCTACATTAGATTTATAATTTTTTAAATGCTATGGTGGAAGAAATTGATGAGATTTTTGTAGTGTTTTATTTTTTATTTATTTATTTTTTTTGTGGTACGTGGGCCTCTCACTGTTGTGGCCTCTCCCATTGTGGAGAACAGGCTCCGGATGAACAGGCTCAGCGGCCATGGCTCACAGGCCCAGCCGCTCTGTGGCATGTGGGATCTTCCCGGACCGGGGCACGAACCCGTGTCCCCTGCATCGGCAGGTGTATTCTCAACCACTGCACCACCAGGGAAGCCCTGTAGTGTTTTAAGGTTAATTTTACATCTAAAACCTTAACAGTTGCTAATGATGAAGTACCAAAACTCTAGGTAATCTACTCATGGCCTTCTGTTTTATATGAAAAGTTTGCTTGCTACAATACAGAATGTTGACAAAATTAAATTGCCAGAATATTATGTTCAAAACTGAATGCTTGGGGAAGAAAAGGCAATAAAAGAAAATATATGTATAAACTGGAAAAAATCAAACCAGTCTTCTTAGTTCTGATTGCCTACTTTTAATGCAAGATGCAGGTATCAGCATCATATTGAAATAGTTATCCAAATTGCTTATGACTCATGCATGACTACACAATTCATCAAATCAACAGTCAAGAATACTTTAAATGGTCTCAAGATTCAAAAGTTTTAGTAGCTGAGTGAATGATTGTATTTTAACTGAAAGAGACCTATATAACTGAACCAAATTACTTATCTTAGAAACAGAACAAGGCTGAGAATTAGGAATTCAGTCCATTGTTTATGGCTGAGATAATACATAGATAGAATATCATTATGCAGTGTATATTAAACAACTATTGGGATGAAATTGTTACTAAGCCTTCAGAAATAAATTTACAATTATAGAATAAAGAAAAATATTTCTGAAACATCAGTCCTTCTAAAATTACATTGAAAGAGCCAGACCTGCTAATGATATTCAACATAAGAGAAAGTTTGACAGAAATTAAACATGTCAGTTAGGCACTTTAATGATATTCCACGCTATGATGGTGATAAAGTTACATGTTTGCCCTTAGAATATAAGCAACATGTATTAAGTACCAAATAAATCAGACAACACTAAAAATTAACAAAGTACCCCAAATTAGTCATAATTATATACCATGGTATAAAATTATAATCAAAAAGTAGTCTTGATTTTACACTATCTCTTTGTATTCTAGAGAAGAAATATTAGCTCCAATGAATGAAATGTATGAACTATAAGATTCATCAGTATAAATAATATCTAATCAATAGTCTAATCTTCACTAGAAATTCTGTGCCCAAAGAAAAAACCTGAATTACAAATTTGGGACAGGGAAAAGAAGAATCATCCATTCATTCTACAAATATTTATTGAATACTAACTATTATATAGCTTGGGACTAAGTGCAATTGGGAATACAAAGATGGCAAACCATTATCTGTGACTTCAAGGATGTTACCTAGACTTCTTGTGGTGATCATTTTGCAATATATATAAATATCAAATCATTAAGTTGAACACTTGAAACTAATAAAATGTTAACATGCCAATTATACCTCAATAAAACATTATGTTTTAAAATATATATGTATATACAGAGACAGACAGATTGGAGAAAGTAATAAATAATAGGATAAAGAAAAATAATGTTAATTGAGGGGAAGAAAAGTGTCCTAAGTATAGGAGAGTGGGTCTGTTGATTCTAATATGTAAAAAACAATTTTAATATATGTAAAAGCCTATATTTGCCAGTTTATAGGCTTGTCGATTCACCTACCTCTTATTTCACTGCTTGATGTAGTAATCCCTGGAATGGAAGCTGCTGAATTGGAGAACATAATGGAAAAAAATAAGTTTCATGTGGAAGGAAAATTGTGTTACTGATAACATCTATGGAAATATATAAAATGGAGCAACTTGAAATTAATGTTTCAGAGAAATTTGATTAAATAGGTAAAAGATGTCAAACTGTAAAATTAAAGTTTAAAATCTATAGACCACAAGTAAAAAGTCAAAGACTCTTATCAGTCTGTATAACATTTTTTTCCAAAGTTTTCTTCTAAAATGTTAAAAACAAACAAAACAAAAACAGAAAACAAAATCTTCCCTGAGTTTATTTTTGTGTATGGTGTTAGGGAGTGTTCTAATTTCATTCTTTTACATGTAGCTGTTCAGTTTTCCCAGCACCACTTATTGAAGAGGCTGTCTTTTCTCCATTGTATATTCTTGTCTCCTTTATCAAAGATAAGGTGACCATATGTGCGTGGGTTTATCTCTGGGCTTTCTATCCTGTTGCATTGATCTATATTTCTGTTTTTGTGCCAGATCCTTTTTGACCCACATCTTAGAGAAATGGAAATAAAAACAAAAATAAACAAATGGGA